>NC_051176.1:254919032-255245921 GCF_013339695.2 Rhipicephalus sanguineus
TCGCTTAGAGCAGCTTTAATTTTTTCATCCTTGGCGCGTAGGTAAATTGAGCAAATTGCAGCGTTTTCGGGAATTTTTTACAAAAGACGATTGTAGACCAAATACATCAATTATTTTTATAGAACTCTCCATAAAACGTACTATCTTCTAAAAGTTATTGTTTTGCCTGTGTGTGGCGCACAGGCTCTAAAATAAAACCCTGAACTTGGGAAAAACGATACATTGGCCTATGTTCAGACGTCTGAAGCACCCCTAAGGTGGTCCAAGAAAAAATAAGCAGAAAAGCGCGTACGATTGAGAATCCTAACAACTTCATCCACAGAAAGTTTAATCGAAGTAGTGTTTGTTTTAGTCAAGAAAAAATTTTTGAAGTTTAGTCCCACCATTGCATTGTTTTGCTATGGGGGCCGTACAAACCGACTGAATTTACCGCATAAGAAAAAAGAGGTAGTGTATTCGTAGCACATTGTTTTCAGCTCCTTTTGTTAGTGCTTTGTAATGTATAATACATATCAAGGAGATGGTAACAGAGGTAAAATATAACAGTACCATTGGCTTAGATGCCTAAATTCCCCAATATGCATCGCGTTACATATTGCATTGTTTAGGCGCACCGGAGGCGGCGGCGGCGGCGCCGGACAACTACGCCACAAAATAGGCTGTTGTGATCTTAAAACAGATGTAAAAACAATGCATGTTACCAGACAGACAAATTCTTCTTTAACCAAAATCTGCTGCCTGCAACCATCCAAATAAGGATGTGAAAAATAGCTTGGCATATCCCGTCCATAGTGTCGCGGAACGACGGACGGAATGCGTGAATACGCGGGCGCGTTGTCACATCATGTGCCGTTCCTTGCGGAATACTTAAATGAACTCCGTTTGGATCCGCTATAAATGGCCACGCTCACGCCTCCTTTCTCCGGTTTACATGAACTTTGAGACTTAACTTATTTTGACGCCAACTGGTTCTCAGAGCCGCATGCAATAAGTAGTGCGAGTTCATTATTGGGGAATTTCGGCATCTAAACCAATGGTACTCTTATATTTTTACCTCTGTTTACCATCTCCGTGATATGTAATATATATTACAAAGCACTAACAAAAGGAGCTCCAAACCATGTGCTACGATACACTACCTCTTTTTTATGCAGTAAATTCAGTCGGTTTGTACTGCCCCGATGGCAAAACAATTCAATGATGGGACTAAACTTCAACAATTTTTTTCTTAACTAAAACAAAAACTACTTCGATTAAACTTTCTGTGGATGAAGTTGTTAGGATTCTCAATCGTACGCGCTTTTCTGCTTATTTTTCTTGGACCCACCTTAGGGTGCTACAGACGTCTGAACATAGGCCAATGTAGCGCTTCTTTCAACTTCACGGTTTTATTTCATAGCCTGTGCGCCACACACAGGCAAAACAATAACTTTAGAAGATAGCAGGTTTTATGGAGAGTTCTATAAAAATAATTGATGTATTTGGTATACAATCGTGTTTTGTAAAAAAATTCTCGAAAACGCTGCAATTTACCTCAATTTTACCTACGCGCCAAGGAGTGAAAAATGTAAAGCTCCTCTAAGCAACCGTCCTATAATGAAAGCGCGATGCTCTAAAAACACAAAAAGCAAGGTTCGAATGAATACGTGAAACGGTCCATTTATAGCGAATTTTTCTTTCGTACCTGGTTTTCCACCATATCGAGAAGTTCAAATGACGCTAACCTGCCCGAAAAATTTTTGCCGCTCAAAATATTTTGGGAACGTACTCTAGAACTAATGTCTATATGTGAGTAATTTTCTCAGATTTTTTCAGAGAAATTGATTTTTGTCGAGCGCCCCGACTGGGACAGTTGGCATGGAATGACCCTATATATACTTTGTGCACTTTGACAAAGTCTGGTCCACCAGACGAAACGTTTGTGAAAATATACAGTGCTGAACCAACGAAAGTCGTAGTTTCTTTCTTCATTCCTTATTCTATCGGGGTCCGCGTGATTCTTTTCCCACTACTATATATAGATATATATATATATATATATATATATATATATTATATATATATTATATAATATATATAGATATGTGTGTGTGTGTGTGTGTGTGTGTGTGTGTGTGTGTGTGTGTGTGTGTAGAGAGAGAGAATGCATGCCTTGCGGGTAGCACTCACTAACAAAAGAAAATATGCCTTTACTAACGTTTCAGCCGTGACACCGCCTACGTAGGTCAGTGTCTTGCGAAGCCCATGCCACAGCCCAAACGTTATGGAATGCATTCGTGTGTGCTGTACAGCGCAGAGCCACCATTTAGGGCAGATTTAGGGCCTAATCTAAGAAAAAAATAACATGTTATCAGATTGACAGGAATTCAATTCTTTGAGCTTTTTCCACTCAGACAAAGCTGAGAGGGAATACCATGTCTAGAGGGTGTTTTCTAAAACGCGTGCATCTATGATAGCACTGTGCTATCGATGCGCATTAACCAGACTTCACACCTGTGTGCGGATATCCCTATTATTAAAGTCGAGGCTACATGCCAGTTATCGTGTCTTCTGAAATATTATTAATTTTTATTAGCCGCTTTCGCGCGTATTTCTATTGCAAGTTTTATGTTGCAGTAAAATTTATTATTGAATTATATATTTCTTACTATCTATTTTACTATGATTTCCTTATCTACAATAGAGACAAACCTACCCGATACAGTGGAAGGGACTTTCAAGGTGGGCCTACACGTTTGAGTGAGCCAAAAAAGAATCCCAACCAGGAATGTCTTCGCAGCTTTGACATTCCTATCAAGCCAGAAGATTCCAGGATTCAATACGCGGCTGATATTTTGCATCATGAAGTACAAAAAAAAAAGCTCCGGTTTTGAAGACCCTCAAGCGGAGCTGTAATCATTCTATACGACATGGGTCATTTTCCGTTGGGCTTTCAGAGGATGAAGACTACTGCTTGAAAAGCAGTAGATATTAAGGGAAAAAGCAGATTTCGCTAGGCTTTATCTGGCTGAAGACTGGTATTTTTCAGTCATTGCTACGAGCGAAAAACTACAAATCAAAATTCATGTGCGCATAAACACCATCGTTCTCTTAAGGGAACCTTCTGGAAAGAAAGGCTTAAGATTTCCTTTGGAACGCCTGCACATCTTCGTGGCAACAGAAGGAGCTCCACTCACAACTGAAGAAATTTTCATATGCTGAGTGAACGAAGGAAGGTGGAATTAAAGGGTTCGCTTTTCTCTGATGTGTCTTGTGACCCGTTGTTGAGCAAGTGAAATGCATTTTGTATTCTACATCAGGAGTTACACGGAATAAAGAAGTGATTTTGAGAGATTGTAGGAATAGTTACTATATTATGTTGCATTAACAATCGTTGTTGTCAGCGCAAAAACGCCTAAATTCGCTCTTCTGAATTTCTTTGTGCTGATCAAAGTGGACGATTGGGCCAGTAGGTGATTCATGATCGACTTTGTGCTTGCTGTAGTGCAAAGTTGAAAGAGACTGCGCCTACAGAACATGAAAGGAGAGCTTCAGGAGAACTTGCAGCCCATTAGAGTAACCTATTGGTCTATCTGCGCCAACAGGATTCAAGACAATCACCTCCAGCAAAAAAAGGAAAAAAAAAAGAATGGAAAAGAAGAAATGCAATTATGATAGATAAGTGCCCTTTTTAGCGGGATAGACGGCAGATCTAGAGATTATTACACAACACGTCAGTCGTATGTGTTCTACTATACGTTCATTCCTAACAAAAAAAAACTAATCAAGTTCACATTTTCCGGTGTACAAGATCATCTTTCAACGACTGTATCATTTTTGCACGCCCGCTTAGACGGCGCCAAGCTTGCGGTGGCAGCCACATTTAAATAAGAACTAAATGAAAGCAAATAAAAACTATATTTAACTTCCTTTTTTTTTACTCTCATTCCTAGCGTTCTCAAACTTATCCAGTTCTAATTTGAGGTAACGCAAGGAGCAAACGAGCGTCACCAAGTGGTACACCAAAGGAAATTCGGTTTATTATGCAGCCACAATATCCTGTTCGTACCCAATATAATGGTTCCCGCTAGCTGAAAAAAAAACTCGGAAAGCAGCATGCTGCTCCAAAATCCCACCGGTACGGCAGCGCAAGAAACTAAACAAACAAATAAAAACACGATGCTCTTCATGCATCGTGGGCGCGTCTATAACGGCCAGGCATTTGACATGGCACGTCTAGAAAAACTGCCAATTCATTGCCAGTCGTCGCCGTCGAGATAACGCCGACAAACAGCGCTCTCTTTTCTACGCACCGAGGTGAAGCGACAGTCTCGGGGCGTGCGTACTGTTTTTTTTTTATTCTTTTATTTAGTGCCGCGTCACTGCATACGTCATGGCGGGACTTTTGAATTCTTTAAGGTCGATACGCCACGTGGTGTCGTTCACGCGAACTAGGCCACTGGTGTCCAGAAAAGCTGCATATGATGAAAACTGGGCGAACTGGCAGGAATTCATTATGGAAACTGTTGAGTGCTCGCACAACAAACAAATCTGTATGTCTTCTTACTTTGCGTCTTTGCTTGTTGTGTAGGCACTGAAAACTTTCCATAATAAACTTTTGCATAATTAATTGATTTACATATTCATTTAATAAATTGGGAACTTAATCGCCTTGTCGGGTATTGTTGTAAGGTGGTCGATACAATAACGAAGGTGAAAATGTATTAACGAACAGGCCCATTCAACACTTGTAGAGTCAAGTGAAGATCTTCGAGCCTATTCAAAAACCTATCTGATCGAACGCCCACAATATTTCTTTGCAATATATACAGTACGGGCACATCATATAGAAACTTATTTAAAAACACTACTTTTTTAAACTAAATTGAATAGGAAAATTTTATTCGCCAAAGCTGTCTTCGTCCTAGATGTGCTTTCGAGCCTAGTTCTTAATAATAGTTATGCTACGAATAATGCTGTAATTAAATTTGACAACGTGCGCTAGAGCTGATAGGATTGCCATTCCGCTAGAGCTGATAAGATTGCCATTTGGACAGGAAGATCACGTACTGTACAGGCATACCGAGTGAGTTGTCGGATATTGGTGACATACATCACCTATAGGAAGCGATATTTAACCGTTATTGTTATAAATGAAAAAAAAAAAGATCTCTCGGTCTTGGCAGTACACCGACTCATTTTTTGCGACTAAAGCCAAGATGGTGTTCCTATTGTGTTAATTTATTGTTGGAAAGATATCTGATCTGTCACTCGTCATCAAATCATTGACGCAACGCAATCAATGTTCAATATTTAAGCGTGGCAATCAATTATTATTGGTTAATTTGCCAGATTAGCTCACACAGGCATGCTCTAAGAGTCTAAGTTGTTCGAATACACAGTATTAGTCGCTCACTAATGTATGTGCGGCCTCATTACGGAAACTACCAGCGCGTTTGAAGACCCGGTCCACTCACGCCGCCAAATAGTTGGCAATACGGCGCAAGCTTTGAATTCGTTGGCACTTTATACTGGGCAAAAACGCAGCAGTTGTAACGGGGTTCAGTTTGTCAGAGGGCACAGAGCTGAGTCGGTCTCCGTTGCTTACAACGTCAGCTGCTTGCTGTGTAAGGTGAAGCAGTCAGCCACGGAAATTAAAACCTTGCACTGAGTAGTGGAACCGGCCAATACGAGTAATTCTTGTACAAGCCCCGAGCACAGCCCCTACTAAAGCGGTTCCGCCAATTTTGGAGCAGCCGAAGTAAAATACAAAATAAAAAAACGCAAAGATGCAAACGCTAGAAAATGAGGTACGACAAAAATCCCTGTATGTACGAAGATTACAAACGGCTGCGATTCGCTTTCCGGAGTGGTCCATGTCCAGGCACGCGTGCTGTCACGTTACTCTTTGTATGATAAACGGCGCACGTCGAAACGCTCTTTACGCAAGACTGCTGATGACCGAGCAAACGTCTACAGCTACGTTTGCTCGCCGTGTGAAAAAGTGGAAAATGCAATGCAGTACACAGCATAATGCTGCCATTCATGATAAATGAAGAGATTTCTCGAACACCTACGTAGTTTTTGAGCACTTTTGAACGGAATTGTAAGTACGGGAGTGGCAGTTGTCCGCGCATGTAATGATTAAGGCAAAGGCGCCTGTGTTCTGGCACGTAAACAGACTGGCATTAAAGCTATACGGACGACGCAAAACGTCGTTGTTAACGTGGCGCCGCATATTACAAGCATTGATTTCGCGACCACTATACTTTATTTTTAAATTTACACATATAAAATGTACTTTCGGGGGGTCAAAAAGGCGGGAGTGAGGTGTTTCTCAGTGTATGCGGTATCTTAAGGCTTGGTAAGCCTGTAGTGCTTCTCTTATCAGGTGCACCAAAAAGGAGTCACGTGCATCCGCACAATTGGCATGGAAGTTTTTAACATGCCGATATGCTGCGCGAGCAGCACAGACAACAGGACTACTAGAAGATGACAATACGGGCGCTTGGAGCAGAGAAGTCGACGAAGTTGGCCGAAAATGGAAGGATTTCACTTCAAAGTGATAGAATCTAAACTTGGCTCCATCCTTCAACCAAGAAACGATCACTGATTGCCTAAATGTGGACCATGAGGAGAATGCACATGAATTAACGAGCTTCTATGTTGTCATCTTCTCGCAGTCATGTTAACAAGTCTCGTAACCAAAGTTTGGGGACATGTGTACAAGATGTTCAGCCTCGAATATGTCATTTTTTGTGTCGTCCTTGTTCTTCGCGTTGAGAAACATCGAATATACTGCAATAACAAGCCCAAACGTTAACCTTAGTGCACGCGGCTCTGCATCTTGGCGGCGCTAAGTGTGCCTCACCTTGAGTGAATGGGAAATAGGCGTGAAAAGAAATTGCATCTGACGAACAAAACAAGTCATCAAAACTGACTTATGGTGCTGTAAGTAGATACCCACTGGAATATTCTGGTAAAATTCCAGTACGAACCCAGCTCGTGCCAAAGTCTACTACCCTGTACGTCGGCCCTTTCCAAACTCGTAAAGCGAGGCATCGCCCAGCCCTGTATTCGTGCAGCCTCAAACAACTCACGTGATCGTCAGCCGACAAATTGTTTTCAGCTAATAGAAGTTGGCTAATAGAAGACGTGCCGTCATCAAGAAAGTTTTATTGATGCTTATACTATGCCGACTTCGAATCGGCCGCACGCACCTCACGCGCAGCTTTTTACTTAGACAGGAAAGCAAACCTGAACGTGAAAAATGCCAGGAGCCGTTAACAGTCATTTATATATTAATATCGTGTCCCCATATTGCAAAGACAAAAAATATTTCAGCGATTTATACAAACAGCACACACCCTTGCACCCCAGGTTAATTCTAGGAGATGATCCACTTATTCCCCTATTTCATGTTATCCGTTTTTTTTAAGGAAAGCGGCTTTTTACATTAGCTTTAGACTTCAGTAAGTTCTTCTGTTTATTACCTAACACCTTGTGGCTGACGCAGCACGGTCTCAGTCTTTCGGGCCAGAAAACCTGATTTAGCTAACTAAGCGACAAATAGTTTTCTGCAGCCGCTGCGGTGGCACAGTGGCTACGGTGCTCGTCTACTGACCCGAAAGATGCGGTTTCGATTGCAACCGTGGCGGTCGCATTTTCGGCGGAGACGAAAATGTTAGAGGCCTGAGTACTGAGATTTAACCCCAGGGGGTCAAAATTTCTGGAACCCTCCACTACGGCGTGCCTTATGATTATATCATGGTTTTGGCACGTAAAATACTAATAATTATTAAACCATTTCCACGTCAAGTATTACGGCTGCAGCAAAGCGGATTTCCAATTTTGTTGCTGACTTCTGGAACGGCTGTTAGCTGCCATGATATAGAACAATAGACCTTATGCAAAATCTGCTGCCATCCAGCGGCCGCCGTGTGCATTTCCGCCATGTTGAAGTCTAGGCTCGCGCCGCATGTGCACGCACGAGCGTGCGTATCAAGCTGTGGCGGCTGATTGGAACGGCAATGCCAACATATTTTCGTGTGCCGCCTTGCCGAGATTGAGGAAATTGGGATGCTGAAAAGTGGTTTGCAGGAAACTAACCTCCATGTTGTTAGATTTCCTCGCGGCCGACGAGAATCAGCAGATCATTCCGTTGCTCCGACTACTGCTTATGACGCGCCGTGTTTACGTTCGCCGTTCTATGCGGTATGCGACAGCATCGGCACTCATCATGTCATGCGGGAACGAGACAGTTTTCGCGCCGTCTGTTTTCAGACACAGGCAAACCCACTTCATGTACGAGCTTTAAAGCTGCATCGCGGCTACTCGCGCATGCCTGCGCTGCTGGTGACATTAACTTGAACTTTTCTTATGAAACTAAAAAAAAAAAATTGTTGTTCCGGGAAATGTGCTACATTCGACCGTGGGTGTGCTAGCGCTGGTTACGCGCCAAGGTGGTTTCGCAAACGTTCAGTCGGCGACGCCGCTTGTAAATTAATGAACAAATTGTGTATATAATGTGTATATATATAACAACGTAGTTACGTCTTCATATGACGATAGAGGAATTTGTACGGAGGATTCAAGGGCTACCCGATCATCTCCGAGCAAGCTCCTCTAACATCATTCACTTTGTGGATATGGCGTGACTTTTTTTTTTTCATTTTAATCGTGCGCTGATTCTATACATAACATTTACGTCAGTGACTACGGCAGCGAAATATTTATTATTTCAAAAATAAAAAAAGAGGACGACGTTTTATTTAAAATTAGATGGACAGTAAGAACATCGGGTCGACATAAGCTGTTCCTTATGAAATACGCTTTGAATTGGGTCAACAGCACTTTCTTACCGTCATCAGCGTGCCTAGCCGTGTCACGCGTTCAAGCCTCTTTCCAACAGTTCCAGGCAGTTCTTTACACGTGATAACTGTCAACGTAATAACTAGGAAATGGCGGTAACGTGTACAGGCCTTGACACTCATTCGACATTTTAAAGCCCCGATTGCTTCATTATCAAAGCAGATACAATCAAGAAGTTATAGCAGCGACAGCAATACGATTCGGACACAAGCCTCCAACATGGCGCTGAATCGGTAGCTTGGTCAAACCTCCTGCAGATGGCAGCAATTTTGCATAAGGGCCAGGGCGTGGATTCCACGTCCACCCGTTGCAAAGGGTCGCCCACAAAATAATAATAATAATCATCATCATCATCATCATCGTCGTCGTCTATAACGGGTCTCCCTTTTCGGAGGTGCACTGAGGTACGGGGGCGGAGTCACTTTTCTTTTTGTTGTTGTTCGTTTCCTGACGTCACTTCCGTTTTTTTTTTTTCTTCTTTTTCGCGTAGAGCGGCCAGGAGCGGCTGCATGTTTTCAAAAGTCTTTTTTTCTTTTTGCGCGGGTAGGAACAACGCTGTGGCCAATCCCCCTCGTTGGTATGAGCCGGTTTCCTTAGGGCAAACAAACAAACGCTGTGCAGAGACCTTTAATCGCGATTTGGCTAACCTCAGAGCCAAACTCGATCCGTGCCGGCCCTGATCGCGATCAAAAGTGTTCGTACGACACCGGTATATGACACGGTATGAAAGCAAGCTTGACGGCTCGCAGAAGTTCGAGCCATCGTGGTGACCGCTGGTATGACGGTGGATACGCAGGTCGTTGAAGGCGCACGTAATATTTCCGAGGTTATTGTCGTGATCGACTTGAACATAAGCCTCCTGTGTTCCCGAAGAATCTGACCTGGAAACTGGACTCGCTTGAGCGCTGGCCAGACGTCGGCTGAGTTCAGTAACGAACTCTGGAATTAAAACTGCTGAAAGAGTTGGCTGGGTGAGTGGAGTATAGTTAATGCGCGCTAAATATGTTAATACTTTAATGAGGACGCGTCCAATGTCGACCGCATCCTGGATTATTACGTTGGCCGTCGTTCCAGTACCAAGCAGCTACTTGGTGGCCCGTGGGCTGGCCGTATGTCGTATCCAATCTTTACTCGCGCGTCGCAGGCGCACGAACAATAAATCGAGCAATGTTGCAGGAACAAAAGCAACAAACCGTGTATCATTGTGTCACCATAGAGAAAGGTATCACTGCCACTGTCATAATAGCCGACACCACGATGGCTCGAGCTTCTGCGTGCCGTCGAGCTTGCTTTCACACCGTGCCATAATACCGGTGTCGCACGGACACTTTTGATCGCGATCGACAGCCAACGTATCCAGGATGCGGTCGACAGTCCGGCATTGAACTCAGCTGACGTCTGGCCAGCGCTCAAGCGAGTCCAGTTTCCAGGTCAGATTCTTCGGGAACACAGGAGGCTTATGTTCAAGTCGATCACGACAATAACCTTGGAAATATTACGTGCGCCTTCAACGACCTGCGTATCCACCGTCATAACAGCGGTCACCACGATGGCTCGAACTTCTGCGAGCCGTCAAGCTTGCTTTCACACCGTGTCATATACCGGTGTCGTACGGACACTTGATCGCAATCAGGGCCGACACGGATCGAGTTTGGCTCTGAGGTTAGCCAAATCGCGATTAAACGATTAAACCATGCAGCCGACCTTGATGCAGCGATCAAATGTGCCCGTGTCCGCAGAGAACATCGTGTCAGCCTGTCGGCGCTGTCGGGTTAGTCGGGTCCATGCTCTGCAGTGTTGTCCCTCCTGCCCGCGCAAAAAAACAAAAACAAAAATAATGACTTCAGAAAACGTACAGCCGCTCCACGCAAAAAAAAGAAAAAACGGAAGTGACGTCCAGAAACGAACAACAACAACAAGAAAAGTGACTCCGCCCCCGTACCTCAATGCACCTCCGGAAAGGGAGACCCGTCTATAACGGTGACAGGAACGATAGAAATTGTCAGGACAATGCCAACCCTGTGCGTCGTTTATTCCATACGTTTGTGAGGTATTCCACAGGTTGAAGAAGACTCCAGGGAAAATAGAAATAAATGTAGTCTTCTGCTCCTGTAAAAGCCTCTACTCTTTGCCGCTGAGTAAACCAAGAATGTTCTCATAAGTGTGTATGTGAAAAGGAACATGTGCGAATCTTTGTAAAGTGTGCGGGTGCTGTCATCTACAAGATGTAATTTTCATGCGGGTACTGTTACATTGGTTAAAAAGGCTTAGAGGCTCAGTTGAGAGTTATTCGGCACATAATTGCAAGACATGCGGTTGCGAACCTCTCCTTGGTAAATGCATGTTCATAGGACGATACCGCGAGTAGCGAGCTCGCTATATTGGTTAAGCGTTCGAACTACACGAAATCTTGACCCGGGTGTCGGTGGGCCCTTGATATATTTACATCATACCGAATTCCGCTAGCTGTCGCATGTACGACAGCAAAAAGAAAAAGAAAAAAAATCCGGCAGGTCCCACGTATTGTGGGGATCGATTTCATGCGAAGCAGTCAGCGAGTAGCTGCGAATGCCGCACTTCTTGGCTTTGAGCCATACCTTACGAGGTAGATCGACGTCGTTGCATAAATTCAGCAGTTGCATGACTATGGTGAGATTACCAGGCACGTCTACTACAGCACCCGTTTTATCGAAACGAAGTGCGCGGTACAATACGCCCGTGTTTCAGTTTCAGGTTATTTTCATCTGCATATCATAGGCAGCGTTTGTTGGAGTATTCCTACGGGGACGAGCAATACATGCGCAATGCTTGTCACATTATTATAAGAGCGTATAACCAACTTTGCAAATAAGATTGACGTTATAGACAAGCGCCACCACAGCAGCCGATGTTTGGCAACCATCACCCCAACTGCTAATCTTCTATTCGTCCTGTACAATGCACCAACCAGCCTAGTCATGCCCACTGTTTATCTAATGCATTTAGTTTACAATCCGTACCGCGTGAACGGTTGCTGAGGATCGTTGCAGTACGTTGGTCTGCGTTTGTCTGCTTGTGAGACGGATACATTAAAACCGCGCACTGTAACGAACGGTATATATTTCTCTTTCTCAACCCACGCAAAGTGTCTTATAAAATTTTCAATGCCTATTTCTGCTGTTCCGGCTTGATATAGACTGTCACTCACGTGGCGCATACCCGCATGCGATGGGCCGTGTTATTTGGGTATGCGCCACACGTGTCGGGAAGAAAGGTTGTTCATAACGTACACGAAAGGCGTGTTATATTAGACATGACCTGTCAGTCATGTTTGTCGTACAATCATGTCCTCCAATGCCAATTTTGGTATATGCCTATTTACGACCATGAGAGCATCCATACGTAGGCGGCTAGATAGACCGATAGACAGATGGGTACGGGGTAAAAAAGTGCCTTTGGTGCGCCAAGAAACGCTTCGTGTTAAAAAAAAAAAAAGACAGCGCAGTGTATGTCGTCTTAACTGCTTCTCGTTGATGCACTGCTTGTTTCGCTTCGTAAGGAAGAGAATAAAATTAAAGAAGAGATAACGGGAAAGCCCTGGTCGTTTTTGATGATTGGGGTGATTATAAAGTGGCTGCATGCAGTTAACGGCATTTGAATCAACCGAGACTATTGCTGGAACCAAGTATACTTGGCAGCTGTACAAAAAAAGAAAAAAAAAGGAAAGAGAGAGAAAGAAAATCGAGGGTTGACATTTAGAATAAACAGTGCATTGAGCTCCTCGGAACGCTCAATGCACTTTTTAACTTAAGAACTTAACTTAAGGGCCTCACGACAATATTCTGCCTCTGTATCGTGTCACTACAAAGTTCATATTTTACAGCTTTTATATTCGAAAATTCGACCGCACAATGTTCGGGGTCTGTCATGATTTCATGCAACGGGGTCGCTCGTATTGCCGCATAAGCTGCTCAAGTGTAGCCCACGTGCAAGTTTTATCGACTAAAAGGCCCTTACTATAAGTATGTGTTTCCATTTTGCCCCTTGATCAAAGACCACAGTCTGAACAAACTATTTTGGAATGCCTACATCATAAGTCAAGCATCGTTGCAAAAGGCGGGCGAAAAACGCGCGTGCTATACAATTTTTAAAGACAACAAACGTTCAAAAGCAATTCTAACGCCAGAATTAAAGGGACACTAAAGGCAAATAACAATTTATGTCAGAGTGAAAGCTCATAATATGACAACATCTAAAACGGCAATACTATCAACAGCATGTAGTGCCCTACTTACCGAGAAATTAAGCTAAATGTATCACACGATGAGCGCCACGAGCGGGACATTTGGAAATGATCCCGTTGACGTGACAGAGTCCGACTACAATAATTAACTCGTAATCAAACTAGCTGCAATATAAGAAAAGGGCCTTCCGTGCATCAAGAGACGTAAGTAAATGCTGCTTGTTCGTTTCTGTATGATTCACGGAAAAAAGAACCTCGTTGGCCTTGCCATGGGGAGCGGCGCGCGTGGTTCAAAGGTTCCGTTTTCGCCGAACTGCGCTTCGCCTGGCGCCCTGCTTCGCTCACGCGGTCGCGTCTCAGTGGTAGTTTCGGTATCACGTACTGCCGCGTGTGTTCGATTCGATATTGTGACTGTACCCCGCTTCAATGTGTTTCCGCTGTCTGCCTCTCTCTGTGCGGTCTTCGTATTTTCCTACCTTACCTCCCATTTATCTCTCCTTCGGAGCAGTGTAGAAGTCACATTTTTTGCTTATGAACGTTAATCTGTTTTTTTGCTTTGCCTCTCTTTCTTTTGAGTTCGCTCGCCTGTTTTGAACTGTTTTATCATCGCTAAGTTTCACCATCTGTTAAATAACACCATGCGTAGCAAAGAAATATGTCAGTTAAGGAAACGCAGGACTTCGTCGTATTTTCTCAAACCCGAGTGTCGCGTTCTTCCTACGCTAGCAAAAAAGCTAAGCATACAGTGTTCTGGTATATCGTACGTGGCATAGCGGTTGAGCCAGGCCTGAATTTTTTCCCATTAACAAAACCAGCCTGGCTGCACCTTAGTAAGCTCTCGAGCGCAGCCCACCATTCAGCGTCATCATTCTTATTCTCTTTTATTGCGCGGACCGCTCAGCGTTGGCATTGTGCAAGTTTTGGAGCCCTTTTCTGGGCATAAACGGCCCAAACGTCGGCACCATCTGATGGCCGCACAAAGCCACCGGGTGGCGCGTTCAATTGGAGAAGAGGAGCTGCGAGAGCGGGTTCCCCGCGAGAAGGCGTGCCCGGCCGCTGACGGCACGCGCCGGCGGGAGCCTTGGCCGCCGGAGATGGCGGGGGAGGGCGGCGGTAGCAAGAGAAAAGGGCCTCTCTTGTGAAATGTGCGGACCCCTCTTCATTTCGACGGGGCGCAGACTTGTTGGCAGTTTCCATCGGCAGGGCCCGATCATCCTCTTCCAAATAAACGGCGATTTGTCACGGCGCAGGACCATGAAGCCTGCAGTCGCCACTGCTGCCGCCGGTGCCAGGGGCACCGTGTCACAAACGGTGCAACACCTGACGCAAATGGATCAAAGCGGCGCCGGGTCGCCCGCGCTTGGCGGCTCGAATCGGCAGCCGCGGTGTCAGCGCCCTAATGGCCAGCCGGCCCCATTGTACCCGCCGGCCGAACACCGGAGGGGCGGGCGCCGGGTCCCGGCTGCCGGTGATTTTAATTATGGCAAATGGATGGAAGGGCTGCCCCCCTCCCATCAACCGCTCCTCGCTGTAGTGCGCTCTCTACCGTCTTGCGAGCCACAAGTCTCAAGTAGACGCGTGAGTGATCCGCGCTTTCCAGATCGCTCAATTGTTTGTGCAAACTGCTGTGCCACCAGGCTGACCGGGTGTACAGGCACGCCCGTGTGTACCAATCCCTGCTCCGTGGGCGCGCATCAGGCGGCGCATTTGTTGGCCCCCCGCACGCCGCCAGCCGAGGCCTGCCGTCAAGATGCCGCGATTGGTTCGCGAAAGCCGGCTGCCGGAAAGACCGTGCGATAGACTGACTGGGCTGACGAAAGTTCTTTATCAAACGCTTAGAAAGAAGGGCGCCAGAGATGCCTTTCTCCCATCAATGGCAGCTTCGATAACACATTCTTTAACCTGATACGTTCTTGCTGTTTGGAAGCATTTTCACCCTACCTAAATGCTCACGTAGAAACCTGGGGGCAAATTCAGGAAGCTTTTTATTCGCAAAGGCTCTTTCTCCTTGGGCTGTCGCCTCCGAATATAGTTTTTCCCGCATCAGGATTCTCACGGCTTTTCTCTTCAGCTAGTTGCGCGGACGTACTCTTACTGGAGGCAGCCGGCAAATGGCGACGCACAGTTGCCAGCGAGAAGCTTTGGGAGTATAGCTACTGAGCTGTATTCACGAAGATATACGAATACGGAGTATTAGCACTTGCGCAAGAATGATCGGTAAGAGAAAATTCTAGGCTATTCTGGCGCTCGGCGTATTAGTGAATGCGGTCCCGATATTTCCCGGGTTCGCATTCGAAACAAGCGTCGTATCGTGAGCTTTTAAACGATTTCTGATACAAGAAAGCTAAGTACCGGGAAAATTTCAACATTCGAACACGCACAAAGTACGTCATACTAGTTACATATAAACACAGGCATACGCCTGCCGACCCTTGCTGCCCTAACTTAGGTAAATCACGTTGCTACCGTTTACGGACGAGGTTTACATCCACACGCTGAGGTGGTTTCAAGTGGACCCGTTTCAAGAAAACGGCAACAATACTGTGGTCGACTAAATTTAAGTTGTAGCGAGGAGTGAGCTGCACTATGGACATTGCTATGGCTTAAATCTCTGGTAACTTCTGTTAGGAGCCCATTAGTAAACTGGGATATTATTTATTTTGCCCACACCAAAGGGAGTTCAAGCCACATCGACTTCTTCAGTTTGCGCGCCATGGTGGTCTAGCGGTTATGGCGCTCGAGTGATGGCCCGAAGGTCACGGGATCGAATCCCGGCCACGCGGCGACCGCATTTTCGATGGAAGCGAAAATGCTTGAGGTCCATGTACTTATATTTAGGCGCACAACCCCAGGTGATCGAAATTTCCGGAGCCCTCAAATATGGCGTCCCTCCTAATCCTATCGTGGTTTTGGGACATTAAACCCCAACAATTATTGGCTTCTTCACTTGAAAATGATGCAAGAAATGTTGACTTCAAGAGGCACACATTTTAGTCTGCTATAATATAAAAGCGGAATGGATGATTTATTTCCAAGCACACTATTATCAAAGGCAAATGGACAACGAAAAGGAGAACTTACGAACGGAAGGCTTTGCATTAGGCTCCAGAGATACTATAGCAGCTTGATTGCCCAGCGAAGAGCCATTCCTTTTTCAAAATCCAAGCGATAGGAAGGTGGTCGTTAAAATGGTGGTTTGAAACGATTGACAGTGGTCGAACAAAGAATGCCAATGAGCGAATGTTCCGAATAATGGACTTGTTTTCGTCAAGGGGCGACAAGCTGCGTAGATGCAGCTTTTTTTTTTCTGGCCTCCTACTTTTGCTGTAGCAATGTAGTGTCTATGGCGAAAATAAGTTCGATTGAGCGATTGACTGATTGACTGATTGGCGTCTCTCATAGCCTGAGTTGCTTTGGGACGTTAAACACCGTGAGTGAGTGAGTGAGTGAGTGAGTGAGTGAGTGAGTGAGTGAGTGAGTGAGTGAGTGAGTGAGTGAGTGAGTGAGTGAGTGAGTGAGTGAGTGAGTGAGTGAGTGAGTGAGTGAGTGAGTGAGTGAGTGAGTGAGTGAGTGAGTGAGTGAGTGAGTGAGTGAGTGAGTGAGTGAGTGAGTGAGTGAGTGAGTGAGTGAGTGAGTGAGTGAGTAGCCGGTGGTGCTACCTGAAATCCCCAACCTTTCCTATTCTATCACGTCATTAAAAAGTTTGTTTGGTTCTTTCGTTCCTGGTTCATTACCTTCTCCTTTGCGCAGACGGAGCCCATCGGGTGGTCCAGGGGCGAAGTGACGGAGAGAAATGATTTGAGGCGTATAAATTGTGCAAACTGAGTGTCGGTATATGGTTTGGCAACACTGACTCCTGGTTGCGGTGCAATTATTCAGTGATTCCATCGTTTGACGAGCGATCTCACGGTCTTCCTCAAATTGGCACGAAGTCTCGACAACCGAGTCTCCAGTATGGTGTATAAACGTGAGACAGGTATAAAGCAAGCTGTGCGAAGTTACAGCATAGATCAGGGAGAAATGGTATGTAGTATGCGGTTTCGTGTTTCATTGTGCTATAGGTTTGTAACTGGCTGATAACCAACATGTACTAGTAATGGTGCGGTTTGTACGTTCGAAAAGGCCACTCGTCTGTTGATGGTATGGTGTGGAGCGGCCCAACTACGAAGTGCAGAGGCTAAGCAATTCCTTCAACAGCGTCGGCTGTGAAATGCAACCACGGTCACTGATGATTGCGCGAAGAATTACGAAAGGCAACAAAAAAGCCGCGACACTGCAAGCAATTGTAAAAGAGGGCATCGCTGCCGGTTTCCGCGTATATTGTAGTAAGATGGTCGACACAAACGACGTCCCAGCGATTGTTGTTCGAAGATTGCGGAAACGGTCCCAGCAGTTCGATGGCAACTTGCTCGAAAGGCATAATAGGCGGCGTTACAACATCTTCGGCCATTGTGAAAAAGCAACCTCGGCGTGCGAAGAAATGCTGGCGCTCTCGTGCGCGCGGGAGAACGGCGTGACATTTCCCGGGCAGGCGTCGGGCTCTTCTCATCGTCATTCGGCGGGGGAGCGCCGCAACAGACGCTCCGAAGTGTCCCTCGAATTGCGGCACCGGCGTCAAAAGTGATCAGGGCATGGCCGTTCTGCTATAGGGCACCGTGGCGCATGCATAAAGGCCTGAGGGCACGGTGGGGAAGGCGCCCAGGGCTTGCGGTGAAAGGCGATTCTCGAGGAATCCTATTTCGGTGCGACATCGAGCCACCGCGGCGGCTGATGCGACGCCAGTGGGAGCGTGAGAGTGAGGGATTTCTTCAGAGCTGCGGCGGGAGGGCGTTTCTGAAGGGGATGCTGGGTTCACTTGATGCTCGAGCGGCGACGGTGGTGGTGGTGGTAGCAGCCGAAACAGAAGCGACCCGGCGTCAGCAGCTTCATCACCAGCAGCAACACCTCCCCCGCGCAGGCACCAGCAAGAAAGGAAGCGCCGCGTTGTTTTCCGATTCCCTCTCAGTGCGCCAACTTCCACTTCTTCCGGCTCCGCAGGCTGCGCCCGGACCCGCTCCACAGGAACTTATTTCCGGCGCCCAGCGTTACCTCGCAGAGTAAACACACTTTCTGCGAGCCGACAGGGGATCGCATTATTGTGTCGTGTTTACTTAGGCGGGACAAAAAGTTTCGGGTCTTTGTCAAACTGCCATCCGATATTCGATGAGTCCAACATAAAGCGCGAGGGGGAAAAAAAGAAAGGAAAAGTTCCCGCTCAGTGCGCGCGCTATTGAACTCGAAATTGAGAGAGGAAGAAATTTATACCCGGGGCCAAGAAAGCAAAAGTGGCGAGCTCGTAGAGAGGGAATCAGACTGCGCGGAGATAAAAGACACCGGCTTTTCTATGGATGGCCACTTTAACACGCTTGTAAGCAGAGCGTAGAAAGTGAGAACAAAGGAAGAGGATGAGAAGAGGTTCGAGGGGAATTTCGTCTCCTGACACAGCAAATGTCACTGTCAGTGCCCTCTTCTCGGAGCGACACGGACTTAATGCCGCCACTTGAAGGCAGGTCCCTTTGGGCATCCGGCCGAATCAAGATGGCCTGGAACACAAGAAAGTTACTATCTGTTGCGCATTTTTCTTTCGGGAATGTTTTACATGCTTCCCAATGCGATTTCTTTTTTAAAAATGAAATGAAGTTGGGAAGTGGAAAAAGATCATAAAGGAAGGAGGAAATTTGAAGTTTGCTGCACGGGTTGATATTATTCTCTGATGGGCTCCGAAAAAAGGAGGTTTAATGAAAAGAGAAAACGCGCGAAGTCTTCGAATACTGTTTTGCGATAATTCGTTTTTGTGCCTCTCGCTTGATGTGGCATTCTGAGATACCTCCATGCGTTTTGTCAGTTCGGTCATAAAGCCGAAAAAAAAGTCTCAATAAATATTTAGGCTCTGAACTCACCCGGTCAATAATTTGCATGAAGATGAAAAGTTGAATGGCTGCTACATCACACTCCTTCAGATGAAGCACGGAATAGTTGCTTGAGTAGCCAGAAGAATTACAAGACAGTTTAACTGGTCAATACGCATATATTGAGTGGGTATAGTTCTACTTTCTCACTTGACCTTGTATTGTTTACTTATAATATGCTGCGAGCAGCCACATAGATTATACAACTGACTCGAAATCGAGCAATGTCTCTCCTGATGCATGACGCTTTGTTGAGTTCTGGAAGTTATTTACCGTTAAACACTTACAAAATCGAGCCCATTTCAGCGGCTACTAACGCATTGAGAGGAACGACTGACATTACCTATTCTGGGTAGATAACGTTTTATGTTGCGCCGGAATGTCGAATCAACTATAACTTAGTGTCACATGTTGTACACGCACAGTTGATGGTGCGCTTTCACGAGAGAATAAAAAAGGGCGACGGCTGCTTGTAGCACACTCAAGAAAGTATAGGTATACCGCAGCTTTCCAAGCAACAATATGGGGAAATAAAAATGCCCCAAACGATTGTTGGAAACGTCACCGTCGGAATGGCGAGCATGAACGAAAGAAAGATGCACGTCCAAGTCAGAAAGAAAACTACAGCTCGCTAGTACGGCGGCGGTGAAGAAAAGTGGCACTTTCATCTTGATATGGATAAGAGAGAAATTGCGTGCGCGCTTGGGATCTCGTCCTCCTTCGTTCCCGACGAGACGGTGGCACTCCTTCGAGCGTTAATTTCGCCTCGTCAACGCAACGAGCGGGGCCTGATGGGAAGGGGCGGCTTTCTTCTCGCGCGCATGCAGCCAGCGTTTCGCGCAGGACGCACCGTAGGAGTCGCTCCCTCCTCCCCGTCCGCCCAGCTTTGCCTGGTTGGGCGACCACGGCTCTCGAGGCGCACCGTGAAGCCGAAAAGAGCGCTCTGTCTCGAGCGGTGCTCGCGCGCACCGAGCGACGGCCGGCACTCGTTGGCGCCCCGGGGCTGGACTCGGGCTCAGCGGGCCAGATGAGCGGGCCCTTGACAGGGGCCCCCTTTTTCCCTCGGGAGGAGAGGCTGCCTGCTGACGTCGGCTCCCTTCTGCCCCCGCGTCAGCCGTGCATCCTCCCTCGCATATACCTCCCGGTCTTTGAGCTCCTTTCAAGCACAAAACGGAAGGATTTTCGAGTGCTCCCTCATGCGCTTCAAGGTCTTCCGCTACTTTTAAATGCGTTCTCAAATCCTGCTGTCTTCTGAACCGCAGTCAATTCATCCGGTGGCGCTGGAAGAAAAGAGAATGGCGAGATAAAGGAAGAATAAATCGAACGGCTTACCCCGCTCAAGGCCCACTGATGCGATCGCTTACTTCGCTCGTCTTTTGCTTGCGTCTCTGCGCCGGCCGGCTTTGTCTCAGGCCCGGAGGAGGCCACCCCCATTATGCGAACAGAGCGGAGGCTGAGCGGCGATACAAAATGCAACTTTCGGCGGATGCCAGCAGAGCTGAACTGTTGCCCCAAATGGATTTTGGTTCGCATATCTCTCGACGACGTCTTGAGAGCAGACGTCTTTGCAGAGGTCACTCGGAACTTGCAAGTGTGGCTTGCCTTCGCGTGCCTTCGCTTGTGTATATTTTTATGGCCGGTCAGAACATCAAGAAACCAGCTTCGGATAACACTATATGTATGCTCTTTTGTTTTGTTTGTTTGCATAGTAAAAAAAAATATTCTGCCTGAAGAAAATATCCGCGCACCCAGCAAGATATCGAAATTTAGTGCAGGGAAAGATTCACTCTCCTCTTGAGTGGTTAGAGGCTCTCTAAAGCATTAGGACCGTCTCCGCTTTTTTTTTTCTTTATTCGAAGTGACAACATTTTTTAAGCAAACACAAACGCTGTTGATATATGCAACCGACGATATTTGGCACAAAGTGCCTTTAATCTATTGAAATTTTTTTGTATTTGAAAGGTCGTCATGCGACGTAAAACATGTGATGCCCGTACGTGCCAGAAAACTATCGCGTAAAGCAATGTTCTCATTATATGGCTGTCGGGAACATTCCACTAAAGATACCGATAGTCACGACAAGTAGATGGCACCTTCGACGATTCCCAGTCGTGGGGCTAATTTATTGCGGATTCTGGTTCTACATAGTGTTCCGACCACTATAACAAATACGTTGAGTTATTTGTATTATATCTATGATGCATTTCATTCATAATATATGTATATCTTAATATAAGTATTTTAAGCGTTACCCTTTTTATTTTGAACCATATTTTTCTTCGGCGAGCTCTGTCTTGAAACTGCTAATTAAAAAACGCTGATTCAGCATAGTTCTCAAAATGTGTCACCGAATTTACACAGCCACTTTCGGCATCCATTCACTTGAAGCCTTCATTTTTCTGCAACTGACGGCTGTCTACGACAAGACGAGCGTGTTAATGTTTGTACAATATGTATATTGCGTTTAACAATGTGCTTCATTGGGCTGGTTGGTTCTGCATGGTAGCATGCACTAAGAAACACGCTACGCGCTATGTGGAATGTGTTTCAGCTGTTGTCTATAAAATACCATTCACTTGTGGGCGCTGTTACATCGGCCAAACAGGCCGATGCGTAAATGATCGGCTGAGGGAGCACTCTTATGCTCTGAAAGGCTCTGTTCCTAGCCACCTGGCTGACCACTGTAAAGATTGTGGTTGTCGGCCGATTCTCGATAAGTGTGTGGTCATGGGGCGCTATAGCAAGCAGCGCGAACGCGAGATTAGCGAAGCCTTTCACATTCAACAGCATGATGTTTCTTGTGTTAGCGTACCCACAATTTCGCTTCATGGCTGTGAAATTAGATATCTGAGGTCCACTGATTTGACAGGCTCTTGATAATGTTTGCAGTTTGGCCTTATCACATGGCTGTGCACTTTGGTGTATGTTCCGTGTTTCTGCGCAGACACCTGTGTCCTATATATTGCACTCGTTTTTGCAATAAACATTGGTTGTTAGTTCAGCGCTGTGTATGTGTCCTCTTCTCGTCCCGTGTCTAGCGCTGTTTCTATTCGTCGTCTACCATGTATATTGCGAACAATAGAAAGATTTGAATCATGTTCTTTGTGAATGCAAGCGATACGCATCAGAGAGACAGTCTCTGAAGGCGGCCTTGCATCTTCAACGGGGATCGTGCTTAGAGTTGCGACATGTTCTGGGCCCATGGTAAAGGAGCACCTGTGCGCTACGTGCCACGAAAGCGCTGTTGACTTTCTTGCGGGCCACGAGCCTGAACGAAACGTTGTAAACTTGTGTGTTATGCGTTTATCAGTGTATATATCATATCATATCATATCATATCATATCATATCATATCATATCATATCATATCATATCATATCACCCAGCACCTGGAGTAGCATGTCAGGTGAATAGCCAGGCAAATATCTCCAGCTTTTCATTAAAATGCTTCTCTCTCTCTCTCCATGTTTACATCAAGGTACATTACGGGCTGAATTCTTAATGAAAAGAATGCAAGAGTCTTATTGATGCACCAGACAGAAACAAAGTTCTCGTGATAATGAAAAAAAAAAACCGAAATTGAGATGAAAAAAAAAACTGATCTAAACTCCGCAGTTGAACACTTTTGCAATCGCGGATGAAGGTGTTCTAAGTGCCGAAATAGCTTTTTTTGTGTGTTTTTGTCTTAGCCAAACGAAAAGTAAAGAAATAGTTCCCCATCAAAATTTCGACGTCATTAGTCAGGATGAGTGTGGTCTTGAAAGCGGCATTTGTACGCTTAACTCGCAAACAATAAACCATGCCTCGGCTCTTTTAGTAGCTGTAAATATAAATCAAACGACGACTTTCTCAGAAATTTTCTTTCCGCACGAAATGTACCACCCTGCATTTTAGATGGTAATCATTTTTTTTTTCAGTCTTTTTTCCGCTCTGTTATTTCGAGGATTTCCATACTCCGAGTTTCCCATAACCAAGTGAAGAGCACCAAGCCAGAGACACGTTTTTCTGGTCTATATTTCCTTCTTCCTAACCACATTGCAAAAGTGTGAGCGGTTTGATGGCGGTGTAAAGAAAGACGTGACAGCACAGACGCTCTGTCCTGAGCCCTTGTGCTGCCCCGTCTTTCTCAACTCCTCTAATCAAACCACTCATATCCTTGCAATACGTTGCACCAACTGGCCCAGGAGACAATACTGGCATCCTTCCGCTTCTTACTTGTGTGGGTATGCACCACTACATATGAAATGCAAAGAATTTCTGGGCGAACGAAACGAGATGCATATTGACCGTATCTATCTATCTATCTATCTATCTATCTATCTATCTATCTATCTATCTATCTATCTATCTATCTATCTATCTATCTATCTATCTATCTATCTATCTATCTATCTATCTATCTATCTATCTATCTATCTATCTATCTATCTATCTATCTATCTATCTATCTATCTATCTATCTATCTATCTATCTATCTATCTATCTATCTATCTATCTATCTATCTATCTATCTATCTATCTATCTATCTATCTATCTATCTATCTATCTATCTATCTATCTATCTATCTATCTATCTATCTATCTTATTTCATGACATGAATGACACAAATGGTGTGATGTATTTGTTAGGAAGCCGTTGTGGTTGTTTCATTAACATGGTATATACAAGAATGTGCACACCTGCATAACGAAGGTCAGCCACAGAATTACCTGTCGTGATATGAGTGGCATTACATGCCATGTGCAGAATGGTACTTATAAATGGCATGTCACCTATGCCATGTAGGGGGTGACATGAATGGCATAAATCACATGTTGTTGCACTCATTTTTTTAGCTTGTATATCTCAAAGTGCATGACGTAACATAAATGACACGATATTTTCTCGCAAAGTGCATGACGTAACATAAATGACACGATTATTTTCTCGCATAGAACCAACACTAATGGCCAAAGGGTGTCTAGTGTTGTTTAAGTAAACCAAAACGTACTTGCATGCACGGCAAACATACGGTAAAAAGTGGCATTTTATGACATAACTGACATGTCAAGAATTGCGTGACTTGCATGTCATGTACGAAAGAAGGGGAATTTTTTCGAGGGGCTCGTTTCTTTGTTAGACAGAACCAAATGAATCCAGCCGACAATGAGGCCAAGGAAAACACAGAGGACATTAATTCTTGTCTTTAACTGTATTGTAGCAATTGTGACGTAAACTTAAATGAATTAAAGTGGAGAAAAAGTCACCCTTTCCGTCGGTGGGGTCCGAAGCCACAATCTTCGAATTATGCAAGCCATTTGTAGCCTAGCTGGCATAAATAAGAGAAATTAGATACCATTGCGGTTATTTCTATAGGTGGGACACCTGAATATACATGACAGAGCATAAATGTAATAACATGGCGTACATGCAATGGAATGTACCGTATTTACTCGTACATAACTAACACGGCTGGTGTGGCGTAGTGATGTCTAGCGTTTGCTAACTGTTAGCTAGCACTTCCTAATATTGACTAATAGCTGGCTAGCGCAGGCTAAAGTCGTCTGGTAGTGGCACACTGTTAGCTAGTTTTGGCTGACGTTGGCTAGCACAGAATAACGCTCACTAATTGTTAGCTTATTGTAGCTAGTGATTTTCTAATGTTGGCTGTAATGTTCGTTCACGTGCCATAGTCAGCTCCTTGCTGGCTCGATTCCCAGGGTGTGATCTGCCGGAATTCTTTCGTAAACGATTTTTTTCGTCTTTCTCTCTTTTGTTCTATTTGGTAGCACTTGCTCAGAACGCTCAATGTTGTTTTCATACCTTTATTTTAGGAGAAGAAAAAAACAAGTGACAACAAGTTAACAAGCAGTCGTCTAGTACCTATTAAGTGATATTATTCGTCATTCTGACGCCGCAGTCGTACAGTGGTTATGGTTCTCGTTTGCTGACCTGAAAGTCGCGGGTTCGATCCCGGCCGCGGCGGTGGCGAAAATGCTAGAGGCCCGTGAACTCAGATTTAGGTGCACATTAAAACCCAATGTGGCCGAAATTTCCGAAGCCATCCACTACGACGTGCCTCATAATCACATCGTGGTCTTGGCACGTAAAGCCCTAATTATAACCATGGGATCATGCGTGGCATTACTAGACCAAATTACGCTTCGAAGCTTGAAGTCCTTGTAGTTGGAAAGCCACTTTATATCGCGCGAAAATTTCTGCGAACAAAAACCACTTTGCGGGCCAGAATTTTTGTGTCGTTCATTTTGCGCCGTCACTTTGGATGAGGGCGAACACGGCAGCAGCAGCATTCTTTCTCCTGGATTGGTTGGCACGCGCTTTCTGAGCACGTTGCTCTCCCGGCGCGGCCGTGACAGCAGCGTTCCCGCCTCCACGTGCGCCAGCATGCGCGCATATACAAAGGCAGCTCGGGCGGCCACTCGAACTCGCGTAAAAGAGGATGGTATCGCACGAGCGCGTGCATGCGCGCATTTCACGCAGCAGTCAGCGCCAGCGGCTGACTCTTGTTGTCGGGACGGCGGCGGCGTAAACTCGACGGCGCCGCTGACATCCTCGCGCGCTGGCCGACATGGCGAGCGTGTTCTTTTCAAATCAGCGCGGGGCGCTCCTCCAGAGCGTCTCCATTAATTAGAGAAGTCTCCTGAGCAGGCCGCAAGACCCCGTCCTCGTTCGCCGAGGGCTCCGCGCGCAGCGGCGCGAAAGGCACGAGGGGCGGCAAAGAGGGTGAATAAAAATGGGGACACGCCAAAGAAAAACTGCGCCATCTGCCTGCGACTTTCAACGACAGCCCCCGGGTGCGCCACTTGTCGCTCCCGCGGCGTCCGCTTCTTAGCCCCCCCACTCCCCCCAGCACTCCGGCAGGGTCCTGTTGATCGTGTCTTTTATTACACGCCTCGGATAAATAATTAGCGTCGGAAGAGCGGCCTAACCTAATTTGCGTCGTGGGCGGCGGCGGCGGCTTGCGGAGTTTGCTCTGACTGGGGTTGGCCCGGCCACTGTTAGTCGCACTCTCAAATTAATGAGTCGTTGCGTCACTCGGAGCCAAATTGTGATGAGACTGCGGCGTGACTCTTCCCACTCTTTGGAGCATCACGCGTTCGGCGGTGAGGGCTCGGCACAACAGCAGCAGCAGCGGTGTGGGACGAGGCTCTTCGTGCTTTTTTTCCCCAGAAGACGCGACAAACACAGCGGCCTGGTGGCCCGCGTGTAGAAGACATGGGGCACACGAAGGGAGGTAGCAGTAGCTGCGTCATTAGTGCTTAGCAGGAGGAGGCAGCCCGTTGGTGGTGGACACAGCTAAAGTTTGCTCGAGCGGCTCGACACGAATAGACCGTGCGCGGGTAGTGAGACAATGTTGAGGATATTGAACGTCAAGTGAACTCCTTGTTCCCTTAAGATTATGAAGGGCTTCGAGATGTCATTACGGGACGCGGAGATAAAGTGATTAGAAATACTTAATCTATGTGCGAGGTTTTACTTTAGTGCTCGAGGAACTTCAATGAAGAGACCGAGATTTATTCAGAAATTGAAACCCCGAAAGGGAATGCGCTCCGGAGGTAATGCTTCACCAGAAGTCAACGCTACAGTCCGGTCAAGGAAAGGGCACCGATGTAAGTTTCCAAATGAATTGGTCCGACAAGGGCACGTGGTTAAAGCCGCCACACTTTCTGTGCTGCTGGGGATGTTCGCCTTCTGATATGCATTGTACGTTACTGTGATTTCCACTGCGGTAGACGCATGTGTGGTAAACTCTTGAAGATGATACTAAAGTTGTAATGGGTGGTAGTGTAACAGGTCACATATGATCCCTGTACCAATGCTTATTACCCATTGATTTATAAATTGCATTCGAGGAGCCAAAACGGTTACAAAGTTCTAAAACACAAATTTTCTAATGGTAAGGCTGTTGTACTGGCTGACGTGTCTAGGAATATATGGTTCTGGACACACTAGGGATAACTGATATTTGTGGGCTCGATAAGCTAAGAAAATTTTTTCTTTACAGGTTAAACTAAGTGAAAGTGCAGCTTAGGGCATATCAGTAATAATCCAGGACAAATCATGAAATGGTTAAATTTATGCGCTGTATGGTAGAGTACAATAACTGCTGAATTATCGCGATGCGCTCGAACGTTTTTACAATAGTGTTTTTGACACGTGCCTCGTTAGGTATAACTAAAGTAACGCTGTGGAAGCATGGAGTAGCTCAATAATTAATCTAAAGATATCTCCCAGCCTGTTGCGCTCTTTGAACTGATATGGCGTGTTTAAAGACATTTCACTCGCACCAGTGTAACGGTAACAGTTTACGTTATTTTTAATAGGCAGTTTGGATCATCAGTGACATGAGTAGTATTTTAAAACGTCCAGTTTTTTCTATTTCAATGACTGGCTGGGATTTGACAAGCGCCTCTAAGTAAAGATGGTTAGGTTTACCGAATAAAGGCCTTACAGTTTTCGCAATTCTTCTAGTACGACACATACACCAATTGCTAGCAACAATTCATTCGTACTACTCAAAGTTTATGAGAAAGAGACCCGATGATGAGATGATTTCTCCTGACAATTTCAGCTCATCAATTCGGCAATTCCAGAATGCAGAGCGTAGCGTTATTCAGTTATGTAATCGCCATACGCACGGCAGTCCACAGCTTCAAGACATGGTGGACTGGCGCAGAAACGCTTATCGGCAATAAAAGCTAAGATAGACGTAATTTCTCCGAATGCCGCCCTCCGACCATGCCTGTTATGCTTCATTTATGCCAATTTACTTACTGCAGAAGCGTGGCTTGTTGGGCGAGTTGGTTCAGCATCTTAGTAAACTTTAGCTCAAAGACAGGGACAAAGAAAGGACCACGCGATATGTGTGTGTTTTTCAATAAAACTCACTTGATAGTTTGCGCTGTGTTAGTGTGGTCCTTTATTAGTGCCTGTTTCTTTCCGCTAAAGTCTACTAAGTTACTTACTGCGTCGTTCTGTTCCCTTCGCTTCAGCTGCTGTTTTATAGCTTGTTCGGTATACTGTTGCATCCTACCAGGTCCATTCATATTTAACAAGGTACAGCTTCGTGTAATGATCACGCTTAAAACTGTCTTGTCTGAAAAAAAAAATTGCCACTTATCTTCTGACGCTGATTTTTTATTAAGCCAGCATTCTGGGTGCTCTTGACATGTGGCTATAACGTGTCACACTCTTAGTCATATGTAACGTGTGAATAACGCTACGCGCTGCGAAGCTGAGCATGACCAAAGCTAAAAAAAATATTATAGCCAGTTCCACGCCTGCGAAATCCATGGCTATGCTATGGTTTACCCTATCATCTTCTGCTTTTCCCCCTCCTCCTCACCCTGACTTCCTTTTCCCATTCTCTTGCAAGGCTATGCCATGATTTACCCTCTCCCCTCCTCACTTCCTTCCTCACCTTCACATCACTCCTCCTCACCCTTACTTCCATTTCCCAACACCTACCATACTATACATACTATACTATGCATGGTTATGCTATGCTAGGAGCTGTTTGGCACATACCCGCTTTCTCTGGCGCATACCCGCCGAGTTTTCTGAAATGACGGCTGGCTCAACCTAGAGCTTAAGCAACTCCGATGTTAAAAAAACAAGAACCTGACTACAGTTGAACGGAAAGCGTTTTCGCTTAAACTGCATTGTCCTGCAGCTATTTCCAACCCTTTCTTCTTGGAATTTTTTTTCAAACGTTACGCGCGTAGGTGTTAGGTATATTTTATTGGTATTGAAATCTCATGAAGCACTGGCTGTTGCGACGTAATACAGTCACTATTCATGTTTAATTGTATTCTGAATCGTTTTCGTGTGGCTTTGTTATAATGCACTACTGCCTTACAGACAAAGCACGCTTTACAGGAGCAAAACAGTTCGGCTTTAATTTCTGCGTATTTGCGAGGTACTCGCAAGGAAGTTCTACTCGCTCACGCGGCCCATTGCTGCGTATGACCACCATCATATTTCTGCACTGTAGTTCTTAGAAATTCGCTTCATAATACTGCGACGCCTGCATAATGAAAATCTGGAGGACACAGTTTTTCTGAGTAAAATTGTTGGAGCGGCAGAGACACACGTCTACCGTGCTCTCTTATTCACTTCTAAGTTTATTCATTATTTTCATTCCATTTGCAGCCTAAATAGCCGTAATTTTTAACTGGATTGGCTTCACTATTAGTCGAAATAACTGAATCTGACTTTTCGAAAATGGTTCACGGCCCGCTTTCCCGAAAGCCTCTTACGGTAGAATTCATCGTAACAGACATTTTAAGGCGAAAGACTTAGATGCCTCATCAAACGCGAAAATTGTCCATCGGCGTCGGCGTCCCGCGTCGGTGGCGTCAACACAATTGATGCAAATAGTCATCACGTGATGATGTCACATAACGCGACGTCACATGACGACGTCATCGCATGAGATCGTCTCTTGGTCAAAGATGGGTCGATCACGAAGGCAGGGTAAAAGAAAGCAGGTGAAGTGTAGAAACCTTGCTATGCCTCCGATCCTGGAGGCAGTGCAAAATAACGTTAGGTGCAGAAAGCTTTCTGAAAGGGCGGGGGGTGAATACATCGACAGAAGAAGAAAAAAAAAGATCGCTTTCGCCTTCGAGTCATCTTAGATGAATGCATAAGGGACCCTGTGAGTTTTTCAACTCATCAGGGTGATATAGATATTGTTACCGATCGTGGCCAAACAATGGCAAATGCCACTTTCAAAAGAAAATGTCCTTCAACTTTATCCTCAAAGATTAATATAAGCTGTCGTCCAGCACATTCACTCCGCCATTAAATCACTTTAGAAAGCCACTTAGTTTAGAAGTTGTCATATTCGTTTGGCACCTCACTGTTTCTAACTCATGTAGTAACTGAGAAATCCCCCGCATAGGGACTTTCTAGCACTGGTCGAATAGGCCAACCCTCGGCTCGCACTGAGAAATAAGCATTCTAGAAATTTTTTCAAGAAAAAAGTCACAGTTTCGCCGCAAGGGCGAAGCAATGAATGCGATAGCAAGAAAAGTGGCCCGTGATGGACGCGCTGCAACTACCGTGCGTCCATCACTACCCGGCAGCTGCTAGACAGTTTTAATTTCACGTACGTAGGGACTTCTCGTACGCAAACGTGAAAAGTACACGTACGTTACGTGCACGACATCTGAAACGCTTTTAGCTACACGTACGCGACGCGCGGTGAGAGCTGCCACGTTGCTCGACCTGCTGAGAATCATGAACACTGTGGTATCTTGTTCGAGCGCCCGTGCGAGCAGACAGCGGAAGGGCAAGGTTCTTTCTGCGCAAATATAAGAAGAAGCGAGAGAGCTGGCCGACGCCTTCTGGTGCGCCCGTCGCGCTCCTAGCGCCATCTCGCTGGTAATGAAGAAACGCTTATAAGCGCTTCCGTCTCGGAGGACTGCAAACGGTAAAGGGTGTGTATATAACGCTCGCCGTTAGCTCCCTGAGGGATCTACGCTTTGTGGAGTAGTGCTTAGCGCACCACGCTGCGAATTGAGAGGTCGCTGGTTCGATTCCGCGCTTCGGAAGCGTTTTTCTGATTTATTTTTCTTTGGGATACTGATGTATATATACATACTTATACATATACGCAGCATGACGGCGGTGACGGCGACGGCGACGGCAAAAACCAGCCGAGACTGTCCATATAATTGCTATCGCAATAAAAAAATTCGGGCAGTCTTGATGCTCATCACACTGTTAGACAAGACGGATGGCCATCGACAAAGAGAACTTACGAACGAGGGGTCGAATTCACGAAGCTTTACATTATTAAGTGCCCCTTTCCACTGGCCAGCCGGCGTTGTTGTTGATATACCCAGTATTGCGAGTGGCTGAGAATTTGTCAAGAACAATTGTAACGTAAAGCGTTTTTGTGAATACGTGCCGAGATCCTTTGCGAATTCGGCGACTGCCTCGGCAACTTGGAGGCAATATGTCACTCTGCTGCATAGCACAAGGTTGCCTGTTCACTTGTCTGTGTCGATCATCGACCAATGGGAGCTGCATGCAAAAATACCTCTTGTCTGCTGATGTACAGGTGAACATTAGTGTAAAACTCTATAGTAATTGCAGGTAGACTGATTTCCTTAAATGCAAAATGTGCGTTCCAAACGTCAATTCAATGTATGTATGTATGTATGTATGTATGTATGTATGTATGTATGTATGTATGTATGTATGTATGTATGTATGTATGTATGTATGTATGTATGTATGTATGTATGTATGTATGTATGTATGTTTCGAGCATGTCTTTTGGCTAGTTTTTTCGCCACTAATTTCCCTCTGCCGCTTCTTCAGGTTTATAACTAGTACGTGGGCATAGTTCAATGCGTAAGCTTCCCTGGCTGCTGTTGGCTCACACAGCGCCCGCTTTGTGCCAAACAGCGCTTGTACGATACAACACTACACGGCTGCCGCATGAAGCTTCGCGCATTGCATAGACTTTTATCTACCACTTTGCGAATGAAAGTGTCGACGAGTGGACAAGTTTAGGCTCTGTAATGCACGCTGCTAGGATAGCGCTATGTCATTCGAGGGGAGTGTAGCATCGTGTAAATATTCAATAATTATAGAAAAGCATGAAACAATAAATCCAGGCGTAGAAGCAATACGCAGCCAAATTCTTCAATGTTATGCGACACATGTGACCGCGTGGTATCTATACTGCGGTGCATTCGTGGCAGTTTGAAAATTCCGGGGGAAAAAATTGGGTCAGATACGCACTAGCGGTGCGAAGACTCACCCTCACTTCCCTTTCCCATCCCTTGCTATACTATACTATACTATACTATACTATACTATACTATACTATACTATACTATACTATACATGGTTATGCTTACCCTCTCTCTGCCTATTTCTTTCTATCTCTTTCTCGCTCTCTCTCTGTGCTCGTTCTCTCGCCCATCAGATATTCCGCGATTTACCGCCTTCCCTCCTCCTCATTCTCGCCTCACTTCTCCTCACTTTCATTTCTCTTTCCCACCAGCAACGCATTCATATGGTTCCCACAAATGTTTGTACTCTGTAGTAGGGCTTGCCAATTCCTGTGGCTCATACCCACCAACTGGCTTTTCCAGTCCACGAATCGCACCTTACGCCCGGGTTTAACAGCTCCGGTTTTAAAAAACAATATTGCGTATAGTTCATGAAGAGTAGTCGAGTAACACGTGGACGTTTTTGTGACGCGGAATCGCTTAGTCTCCTAAAACTAAGTGTGAATTTGGTGTAGCTGGCGCGCGCTTTCATCGCAGTTTCATTTTCCTCTTCTTTATGTCACGCTTACCACCTTTGAAGAGCACCGAAAATTCAGCCCCGTTCAGCAAGTTACCGCTTCACTGGCGATAAAGAAATTACAATAAAGGCAGTAATTGAGATCGACATCAGACAAAGAGAAAAAAAGCGGAAATTCTTACGGCAAAAACTATGAAGGAGGGATGATAAGAAAAGATAAATGCAAAAAACTGCAGACACGCCGGCAGACGGGGCTGCAAAGATCAGCTGCTGCTTGGCTGAGTGGAAGAATCACGGCCTTAATCAAATGCGCATGAGGGGACGCAAACAATTTTAACTTGCCCGCGATTGCAATTTGAAAACGCACGGGCTTAAGTGCTTTTAATTTTATGCTTTTCTTGTGCTTTTTTGAGGGTCTCAGCCTGCTAGGAAGAGCTCAGCCATTTGGGAGAAAAATGTGAGTTATTGAATGAAATAGAAAGGCGAAGGAATATCAGCAGTCACAATTTAAAAAAAATGAAGAAAAAAGCCTGAATAAATTTTCAGAAGCCAGGAGTTAAAACGAAGCTAGAAATAGGGTGCGAGAGTGTTCAGCCGAGCTCGTAAATAAAAAAAAAAAGAATGGTAATTTGCCATGAAACTTCTTGGTCCTATACGCTGACGGTTGGTTACACCTGTACTACCAGAGCGGCAAGTACTTTAGACACGCAGGAAAACCTGTAGAATATTGCATGACATATTTTTTAATAGGAAATACATTTTAACCGCTAGACGTGCATATTGATGCACTGATGCTTTTTTTTTTTGGTGTCGCACTCATAATAGTCAGAAATCTGGCTTAATGGGCTGCAACTTCATTTATAGCCCAAATAAGTGAAACAGTTGCAAAGTTTTCTTTAAATATAAGCAAAGTGATTGAGTGACGTGCTTGCTTTTGGGATCAAGCGCTGCAACAAATTAGTTAGCCGAACTACAAGAAGCGCTGACACAGCAGGATTAGTTTGCAAGCGCAGTTTTATAATCGGATTCGTTTTTTTTTTCACATCATAAAGGAAATAGCGCACACGATGTCAATGCGTCTAACCACCGTCCTTAGCATTTGCTGGTGGGCTAGTAGGTCATACATTCGTTGTCCGTGATGAAAAATGTGGGGAGCTCGCGCTAGTGGTGCAAGGCTGAACCAACAGCGGAACATGTGGCCGATCGAGAATATTAACGCGGTCTTAATTAGCAAGGCGTTAATTAAAACGTCCTAATCAGGACGCCCTAATTACTACGGTCTTAATTAGCATGTTCCTAATTGCCGGGGTCTTAATTCGCGTGATCTAGATTAGGATGATCCGAATTAGCATGGTCTTAATTAGCAAGGTTCTCTTGGTCTTAATTAGCTTCAAACATGGTCTTAATTAGCTTGAAGAAAGTTGCAGCCTCGAAGAAAACAAGACCGCTTGTCGAAACGTCGGCTCCAGCGACACCTCGCGTTCACGAACTAGTTGTCTCTTCAAGCTTCCATGTTTCCTTGAACTTCTGCGTTCATTGTTTGTGTGGTTACAGCACATACGCAGGAAAAGATAAAGATAACCAGTACAGTGTGCCGACTTTCAGCGCAGCATTCTGTCAGCAAATTCATCAAACTGTCCAGCCTCTTGTTCCGTCCTGTGTATGAGCTGTAACAGTAGGAATAACTACCACCACTCTTTCGCGTCCACCGCTGTACCACTTTATGGCAAGACGACGCAGTTTAGCCCACGCTGTTGTCTGGTTGGTTTACTAAGAGCGCGTTTGAACAGTCAGCCCGATGGAACATACACAAACCACGAAGATGAGCGTCCTGGAATAACCTTGACTTCATATGGTTCTTATAAGGTTCATCCGCTGATTCACGTCATATTTTTTGTGCAGCGAATACACTGCGTTACAACCTCTAGTCCGGCTAGTTTTACACCGAAAATGTGTCAGAATTCAATCAGAATATTTATTTCGTCGGCTACTGTATATGTGTTTATGCAGTGCCATGCTGCAAGTGGTGTTAAGTGAGCACAATAATGATTTTAAGGCAGCATAAAAGATAAACGGAGAAGTGTTGCTGCAACCATAAGAAATTAACATTTTGTTTATTAAGTTCATCCTAATATGGCTCGCTTTTTCAGCATTACGACGCCACTACTGAAATACAAAAGACGCGTAACCATCAAGGAAGGACTTGAGACAGAACATAAAAAGTCTCGAGTCCTTGCGCGGGAAAACTCTTATTGGCGAGTTGGCAGGGTGTAAAACTTCGTCCTCGGCGAGTTGCCGTAAGTGTACATTTTATGGCATCCTGCAACGTAAGAGTTGTTACTTCAGCTAAGAACCATTCGTACGCGCTACACTAAGATATTGTTCTTCTTGGATGCGGTGCATAGTGATGCCTCCGGCGCATGGCTGCCGTATAGTCACTAAGGAGAAGGAAACCGCGGCTGCTTCCCGCTCTCCCGATGGGGACGCGCCCTTTGCCGCCGGACGCGCTCGCGGTGGCGCGGAGTTTTAGGGACAACAATGAAAGCTGAACACGTCCGCGATAGAAATAAGTAAGAGACGGTTCGAGTATAGGTGGCAGAAAAGCAGAGAGAAAGGACAAAAATAAATAGTGGGAAAAATAAGGTCATTCCGCCGTAAGGGGCAGAATGCTGGGCTGCAGGGGCGTAGCCAGGGGGAGGGGGGGTTGGGGGGGGGTTCGAACCCCCCCGAAATTTTTCAGTTTTGCTTGCGCATCCATACACGCGCACATACAAGCGCACGCACGAACATACATAAAGTATGGTTGAAACCCCCCCCCCCCCTGCTGAGCTGGGAATTTATGTTTTATTTTTCCTATGGTAAGATTGAATTAATCAAAGTAGACAAGGTACTAGGCCAACTTAAAAAAAAGGTTTTCTTTTCGTCGAACCTGGTGGCGACCGTCACCGCCCCGTTATAAAGGGGACGCTACTGGCATCCCTCCATCCACCCAGTTAAATGTCCAGGGTGCCGATACGCTCGTGAAGTGGTAAATTAACGCACACAACATAGAATTTCTTCGGAATTAGGGCGGTGCTAGCGGCGTGTGCCTACTGCTGCTGCCGTGCATGACAGTGAACTGTCAGAAAGATTGCTGAAGTCTATAGATTTTTTTTTTACATTATGGTAACCATGAAGGCATTTTATGGAATCGAACAATAACGCTTGCTCAAAAACTTTAAACATGAGAACTAGAGCAAACAAGAAATGAAGTTGCCTATTTGCAGTGCGGAACGTCGGCTCGTTGTGTTTTGGCTGATGTGCTCGTGTAACGGTGTTCTAATATCGTCAATCACGTTATCAACGCTCGTTAGTGACATTCTCAGAATTTGATAGTAGCCCTCTGTAGCAAAGCCACCAATTGAACATTTCTCTTGCTGGGGCGGGCAGTGTTATTTAGGAGAACGTTTTGTTGGGCAAGTTGGTGAACGTTCATAATTGATTTTAAGGCGCAAAGGAGGACATACACAAGATAGGACACGGGACGGAGTCCCGTGTCCCGTGTCCTATCTTGCGCACAGTCCCGTGTCCTATCTTGTGTATGTCCTCCTTTGCGCCTTAAAATCAATTATGAGCGGGCAGTGTTATTGCTGTCCGAGCCTCAGCTATTCAAAAATGCTCTGGCGCGAAAAAATCCAGTATTTTCTGTTGGCGCAGTGTCATGATAGGCGCACACGCAAACGAATTCGCGCACCTCGACAAAGCCCGGGAGCCCAAGAAGAGCTTCAGTAAGGGTACCGCCATTGCGTTGTCGCCCAATATCGCGCTGACGCATAATTGACTGCAGTGATTCGAGCTACTTCTGGGTACTTTGCTCGTTTTCAACTTTCTTGGCAGTACTGCAGTTTTCTCAGCAGAAATTGAGCGTTATGGCAATTTCCGTTTTATTTTGAGGAAAAGATGAGGACAGACAAGAAATAAGAAAACATTGATAGATTTATTTGCGTTATTCTGGGAAACCACACTCTAAATCTACAACACGGAGCGAAGGTTAGCCGCAGACTAACAGTGCGCATTTACCTTTAAGGGGAAAGCCTTAAATGTCTCAGAGAAAAGGACGACAAGAAAACGCGGATATGAAGGAGAGGACGAGCGCATAAATCATGTCCATGTCCGTGATTTCTTCTCATACCTTCCTTTTAAAAAAAAATCATTTGTCGAGAGAAGAGGAAGCGACCTTTAGTTGACTTCGAGAATTTATTTTAAATCGCAGGCCGCGCGCTGTGCTATAATGTTTGGCTCGCGTGTTCTAGGGAGCCTCGACTACCGATCGGCAGCGTTTTCTGACCATGCTGAAAAAGTGTTGGAGGGCCCCTTTAGCGAAATACGGCAGGCGAATGAAGTGGTACAAAAACGCACGGGACCTTAGTCAATGATGATGTCATGTTGTGGCGTCATCATGTGATATCATGTGACGGCACTGATCGCACAACTTTGTGACGTCATCATTCGACGTGATCGCATGGGCAAAGGTGCGCCGATCCCGTAGATCGTGCAACAAACACGACGTAATATGCAGATAGCTTGAGGCCTTATGCACCTCACTGACTGAGAACGTGCGGGTAATTTAATGCGCGTCTCTCACACTGCTGCTCTTTACGTCTTAAAAGAAGTGTGGTCCCCGATTGTAAAACTTAATGCGATACAAAGTGTGTGGCAGGCTTTCGCTTCAAGCTTTACAGAGTGTAACATGCTGCGGAACGTTTTTTGCTATTGCTGCAGCTCATGAAGCGGTATCAATGAATCTCTTCAAGCCAAGTAAGATTTCGACAGCCCCCTTTTAAATAAAATGAAAAGGAATGCTCGGTTGCATTTTGTTTTGTCCTCTTCGAGTGATACGAAATCTCCCACCGTCTGCGTGGATCAAGAGCCTGTAATTGAGTATACAGGCAACAGAGCCGGTGGAGCTGGGCACGCCGGTGTTTCCTATTGACGCAGTGTCATGATAGGCGCATAAGCAAACGAATTTGCGCGCCTGGGCACAGCCGGGAGCCCAAGTAAAGCTCCCAATATGGGCGCCAAAAGCTGCTTCGATAAGAGTAATGGGAGCGAGTGCTCTATCGGGAGTCGACTGACGCGCACGCAAGCGCGCTTATCCCGCCTTTGGCGCGCCCAGGGCTTCCTTTTGGCGCCGGCGGGATCCAATCCTTCCCGAAAACATTATAAGCGCCGCCCCTGATATTTCCTCTACGGGGGTGCGCGCCAGGCACAGGATTATCGGCGGATTGGGATGCGGATCCGTTTTGTTCACAGGGTTATGAGAGGCCGCCGGAAAGGAGAGGTCACCAGCCAGGCCCGCTCACTTGTGGATGGAGAAAGAGACGCGCGGCCAAAAGCGCTGATGAGGTGCGCCCCGGGCCAGAATCCGCTAAGCTCGCGCTAGCGGCCTCCGTGCGCCGGCTAGGCCCGGCGGCGACAAGAAAAGTTTGCTCGGCAGTCCGCTTAATTGGACGACTGCGCCGAGTCGGACTGGCGGCGGACCAAGCGACGCACAAAAACGCAGCCGGAAGTGGTTAAGCGCCGGCTGCGCGGACAGCTCCAGGCCCAGCGAGTAATTATTTTTCGATCCAGGGCGGGTGCACCTTTTCTACTGCGTCGAGGCAACACGCCTGGCTTCGAAAACCGCTCGTTCCGTGGATTTGCACAACTGTCGCAGGCCGGCCTTGGAAAGGGTACTGGAGTTCGTGAGCACGGTTCGCAAGCGACGAAGTATCAAGGAAGTATTACAATGGGGAAGGGGGTGGAAGAGAGGGATAGAACAGAAATACCTTTATCGAGGGTAAGTAAACAGATAAGCGCAAGGTCTCGGGGCACCGGAGGGACCGCTGGGGCATTGGGGGTCCACATCAGTAGCACTGGCTTTAAAGGAATTCCCCTGGCGTGTAGTTCAAGCGAGATTATGGCTTTAGAGTCAGAAGAGCTGAACATAATTAAGCAAATCTCTCACATGTATCTCAATACTTGGTTGGCCCAACAGGTCCAGTGAATGTCATTGACACCACGCAAAATAAGACGACGTTGTTTCTTTCATGCTTGCTTCCTGGTGTTCTTACAAAATGACTTCTATTTTTTTACCGTATTTGTTAGTACGATGATGGATGGTACAACCTACGCTAGAGACATTAAAACGAGTCAGTGTGCACTCGCAATACGCATTCAACATTAACATACAAGGAGCAAGGACTCTAATGACGTTTAAGTCAATTGCGTGAGTCTTTCTAAAATGTAACGACCACTGGCAACCGTGCAATCTCGGCTTCACTTTTGTCACCGACTTCCAAGGGGCAACAGGCCACAAAGGTTTCCACGGAGCAGAGATTTGTTACTGTTATCGCCTCCGTCGGGCACCCGTGTGGCCCGCACGGTATTGTTCTTCACTTACATGACGTCATCCAGGCGTGGTGCACGAACTAGCGAGAGAGAGAGAGAGAGAGAGCGATCGTCCTTCCCCCGTCACGATTTGAGCGGCGGGCGCGGAACCAGCGGCGTGGAAGAGAGCAGCGCGCTGTCTTTGTGCGCGCGTGAGTTGCGCACCTCTTTCATTACTGGCGCCCCTGATCGCTCTATTCAGCGCACCGACGACGACGCACGGGCGTCAGCGCAGCCAGCAGAGCGTTCGCCGGCAGCGGAGGACAAAGGCTTTCCTGGCGGGGGAGGGCGTCCTTTCTCCCTGAGGCCCCGGGATTGCAGCCGCACGGCGGTCCAGAGACGTCGCCAAGGTTATCTTTGCCAGGCATACGGCGCCCTGACGTGAGCAGGCGCGCGCCGCTCGGGATGACTGATGTCGAGCGAGGTGTTTCCGTTTTTATCGGCCGCGGATCCAGGGACCCCATACATCTTGGCGGCGCGCCCCGGCTATAAGCTATTGTTTGTTGCTCAGATCGGCAGGCCCGATAGCCGGTCAACAAATGATCGCGGCACGTCAACTGATTGGCCCCGATAGCATTGAGACAGCAGCCCCGTCGGGGAAGCCCTCCCTGGAGCGCGGGCGCCAGCAGAGTTTCAGCTAAAACCCCCTCCGGTCGGAGGAGGAGTGTCACCGTGCGCATCAGCTGCGCTGTTGCGCCCACCGCGACTCCCACCCGCAGGACGCCGAGCATTGCCGCCCCTCGTCAACGGCACGGACAGAAATGAAGTACCGGGGCGGAACACGCGCATGCGCCGAGACGTGAGACGAATACATGGCTCGCACCATCGTTCACGGCGTATAGTTAACCTTTCTTTTATACTTCGTGCATGTTACAGCGCGCGACATCAGCCAAGACAGTCTCGCACTGTCAGCAGCGTGTTAACTATAAGTAGTTAATGCGAAAAACTTTGTAGGAACTTCATTGAAAGAAAGGAGTTGAAGAAAAAGATAAGTCATATGACGGTGTAAAGGATTTATAATTTTTCGTCATCTCATCAGCGTTTTTGCAAGCAGCGCTTGAACCAGACAACTTCAGCACTTCTCGGTACACAAAGGGGCCCTTCAACGCTGCAAGAAAGTTGTGGAATGTAATAGGAGGGCGTCTCTTACCGAATACCCTCAAAGGAAAGGTATTTAAATGCTTTGCTTTAGAGCAGAATAATTATCAATAAACTTCAATTCCTCCACAATTATCCCGCTGCTCCTTTTTTCACTTTGCGCAGTAACTAAAGGATATCGCTAAACTTTCCTGAACTAATAGCAGAGTCGCAACATACGGTGTAGCGAGCAGAGAAATCAGCAGTACGTTGCTGCTTTGAGACGCCGTCTTTCCTAGGCGATGGGGGCACACGCCTACTTCTTCCGCAGAAGGCACAACTTCTCGTTTTTTTTGCCCGGGGGGTCAGCGATGCACTCAAGAACTCGGGCACGTGCAATTTTGTAGACGCGAACTTGGCGCCGATGTGTCCATGAAAGAAAGCTGATGCAGGCACATTACTCTTGTCGTCCGAAATGTCCCAGAAAGGCAGGGAGAGAGGTATGGGTGAGAGAGAGAGAGGAAGGAAGGAAGCAAAGGCTGGACTTCGACTTGGCCAGGCCATCTTAGCTAGACCTCATCAGTTGTAGCACATAATATGTTTTTTGTCTTGAATGCCCACGTGGCTGGCGTCGTGAACGACGGAGGAAGAAGAGGAAGAAGCAGACAGAAGTACAGGGTGGTTAGCCAGTTCTCAGACCGGCTGGCTACCCTCTGGTGGGGAAAGGGGTAAGGGGGATGAAAGACGACACAGAGGAGATGTTACAAAAAAAAGGAGCGACGAGTAAAAAAAAAAAGGAAAAAGGGAAGAGGAGATTACGACACACCACCCTGCTTAAAATCTGTCTCTAAGACCAGTTGCCCGCAAGAAACGCAACAATTCTCTCAAAGCCTTCTGTGCTGAGGAAGGTCTTGGCCAATGTCCCAAGGCCTTTTCCTCCGACAATGGGTGATTGTCAAGTCTATCCAACATTCTGGATAGTTCTTTTCTGGGTGCAATGAAGCGAGGACATTCGCAGATCATGTGGGTGATTGTATCCTCGCAGCTGCAGTTATACACCTCGGGCCGCTGGCCATTCCGATCCGAAATGAATCCGGCGTAAGCCGGAGTTGTAGATTCGGGTCCAAGTTGTGAAGACGAGTGTTGGTTCCGTCGAGTTCTACTCGCTTGTGAGTACTATAGGGATAAAGCTCAACCGTTCTTTCCACATTCGTTCTAGAACCTTCACATGACTGCCTGCGCCTGGGGAGCAAACGAATTTAAAGGCACATGCGCTTAAATATCGTGTTGAGCTCGGGTACAGAGGCTGTAACAAAACGTGTGGCAGAATTTCCGGTGACCGCTCCCGGTGGGGCAATCTGAAGTATCTGTATGTCCTGGATGTAAAAGGATCAAAATGACAAACTATAACACCTTTGCCTATTTAAAGATCATTTCATATGTTGAGAGAGAAAGAGAGAGAAGACGCATAGAAAGACAGGCAAGATAACCACATGTGGTTCCTAATTAAACCACCCATCAGAAAAATTTCCTAAAGACCATTGTGCTGATGGGACGCAAGGTATCTTCACGTCGATGCAGTGGAAAATATTTTGTCCGAAGACCGTGCAGTTGTTTTGGCGAGGAGTCGTTTCAGCGCCATAGAATTATGATATGAAACTTTGAGCACAAATAAACTACGCAGGACGAAGAAGGAAAACGCACACCAAAAGCGCGTGGTGTGTGTTTCCTTTTTTCGTCCTGCGTCGTTTATTTGCGCTCAAAGTTTCATATCATAACGCCATACCAACTAGCCCACCTAGCTATACTGTTGCCGTAGAATGGTTCACCTATTGCAATTAAACCTTTGCGTTTTGAAGTGCAGCAAAATTCTTGTTGTGCTGTGAGCCATGAACCTTAGAAATTCATGATATTTCAGAACTCACCATATGCTAAACAAAAAACCGTAAAAGAAACCGCGTCTTTGTGCCAGTAAATTGTGAACAGTCCACACTTATACTTTCAAAACACCCATCCCTATACCACTTCAGAAGCTCGTAATGTCCCAGATCTCCATCGTAGCAATTTATGTACAAGCAGCGCTATATACAGGTAAATCCGGCTGGGTGTATGTTTTTTTTTTTTGCCAACATGTGGCAGGAGCGGCATAGGGGTGGGGCCCTCGCAGTGACGTCACGCCATTCGATAATGTGCACGAAGAATCGCATGCTGAATCTAATTCGTAGGTTCAAGGTTCGGGCGCCACCGACGGAAAGGAGGAAAGCAGATGATTTTTCAAGGGCTCGTTTATCTTTGTTAGACACAATATTAATGAGAACTAACAGACAATAACGCCAAAGAAAGTACAGGGGGTGTTATCTGTAGTATTTAGAATATAAATGTGAAGAAAGTAAAGTGGACGAAAAGATGACTTGCCGCCGGCAGGGACAGAACCTGCGACCTTCGAATAACGCGTCCGATGCTCTACCACTGAGCTACGGCGGCGGTCATCCTCCCGTCCACTTTCTGGGGTATATGTGTTGATTTAAACCTAGGAGTGTTAGACAGCGCAAATCGCAGCCATGGCGGCGAGTGTGGAACACTCTTTTTTTTGCCTGTTGGCGTCACGTAGCACGTGATCTTTATACGAGTTGGCAGCTGACCAATAATCCCTCGCATACTACCTGAAGGCATTAAGTCTGCCAGGACGAGACCCTAGCTATGAATGAAGGAAAGCAGATGATTTTTCAAGGGCTCGTTTATCTTTGTTAGACACAATATTAATGAGAACTAACAGACAATAACGCCAAAGAAAGTACAGGGGGTGTTATCTGTAGTATTTAGAATATAAATGTGAAGAAAGTAAAGTGGACGAAAAGATGACTTGCCGCCGGCAGGGACAGAACCTGCGACCTTCGAATAACGCGTCCGATGCTCTACCACTGAGCTACGGCGGCGGTCATCCTCCCGTCCACTTTCTGGGGTATATGTGTTGATTTAAACCTAGGAGTGTTAGTCAGCGCCAATCGCAGCCATGGCGGCGAGTGTGGAACACTCTTTTTTTTGCCTGTTGGCGTCACGTAGCACGTGATCTTTATACGAGTTGGCAGCTGACCAATAATCCCTCGCATACTACCTGAAGGCATTAAGTCTGCCAGGACGAGACCCTAGCTATGAATGAAGGAAAGCAGAGTCATTCATAGCTAGGGTCTCGTCCTGGCAGACTTAATGCCTTCAGGTAGTATGCGAGGGATTATTGGTCAGCTGCCAACTCGTATAAAGATCACGTGCTACGTGACGCCAACAGGCAAAAAAAAGAGTGTTCCACACTCGCCGCCATGGCTGCGATTGGCGCTGACTAACACTCCTAGGTTTAAATCAACACATATACCCCAGAAAGTGGACGGGAGGATGACCGCCGCCGTAGCTCAGTGGTAGAGCATCGGACGCGTTATTCGAAGGTCGCAGGTTCTGTCCCTGCCGGCGGCAAGTCATCTTTTCGTCCACTTTACTTTCTTCACATTTATATTCTAAATACTACAGATAACACCCCCTGTACTTTCTTTGGCGTTATTGTCTGTTAGTTCTCATTAATATTGTGTCTAACCGACGGAAAGGGTGTTTTTTCGTCGACTTTAGTTAGTTTCAAATTTTCATTACTTCAGTACAGTTAAAAACAACAAATAATGTTCCCTATGCTTTCCTTGGCTTAACTGGCTGTTGGATTCATATGGTTGTGTCTATAACAAATAAAAACAAGGAGGGCATTGTAAGCGATATGGCACGAGTATACCTTCCCCATTGTGTTCATTTGAGGAATATTCTCTCGAATTTTCCATGCAGGCGACAATGCTAGAGGCCCGTGCACTAGATTTAGGTGAACGTTAAGGAAGTCCAGGTGGCCGAAATTTCCGGAGCCCTCCACTACGGCGCGCCTCATACTCATTGTAGGGATCCTGCGGCTGAAGAGCCGACGAAGAAGAGAAGAGGAAGATGAAGAAGTCTGCAACGGCTGAAAACTGTGTATACTAAACAGTAAACGTTCCTTTCTCCGGTTGGAACTTTATATTTGGCGCAGTTGTCGACAGTAGCCTGATGTGGACAATTCTACCTCGCTAGACGGGGCGGTCGCCACATCATCACAGGCTATGCGCTGGACGGTGAGAACTTTGTTGAGGCATCGCAGCAGCTGACCACAACTGGAATGACGGATACCATCACCAGCACAGCATACGCACCGATCAGCGACGTCACCGAAAGAGGTACTGTAACAAGCGACGTGAAAGCGGAAGAGTTTGAACTATGGAAGGGACTAAGCATTGCGAGCAACACTGAAAGAGATGCAGATGCGAGGCAATCGCCGTCGATGAGAGCCATAGTAAAAGCATTAGACCAGCTAACTGATATACAACGCCACTATATGGAGCAACAACGAGCAATTTTGAAGACAATAACAGCCAAGGCACTACGTCAAGATATAGTGAAGCCAGATGTGTTCGATGGTAGTACTGCTGGCGCGGATGTGTGGCTGGAATTTTATCAGTCTGCCTGCAAACAGAATAGCTGGGTAAATGACTCGGATCGTATAACAAACATGCGATCATACCTGTCTGGGAACGCTAAGAAGTGGTATGACCTACGTGTCCTGCACCACCTTAAAGATTCGTGGGAAACATGGAAAGAGAGCTTTTTTTTTCTATTGTGCATGTGTTGCGAACTTCGGGTACAGAGGCCCTTGTCAGGCGTATAAAATGCCTTTTGCCTCTGTTCCTTTTTCTTGTATTCCAAGAAAATAAAAGATACTACTACTACTACTACTAGAGTTTTTTGCGAGCCTTCCAAATGAACCCAGTTCATTTATGGGAACAAGCTATCTCTTACAAGCAGGGAGATAGCAATTTGCTGGACTACTATTTTGAGAAGAGGCGCTTACTGCAACTAGCGGATCACACGCTCCCCGATTCATGCATCGTGCCACTAGGTATACACAGAATGACAAAAGGGCGCCGGAGACAAGTACAGAATATGTCACCGTCAACTTCAGATAAGCTTACTGTTTGACATTTTTGACCGCACAAAAAAGACGAGGACAGAGGGAGGCACCAACTAGGCCAAACGCAAGTTCTCCTGATTCAGATGAGCTTCTTCACTGCTTAAAATACGTGTCATGTGAGACCTGGTCCGATTTGACTCCAATACATGAGGTGACACATAAATCGAGGCCACATGACGAATACGGCAACTGTATACACTACTAGCGTGACATCTTGCATACCAGGCGAATGTGAAACCAGCCAACAGCATGACATGGAAATTTACTAGCAAGGAAACCCCGATTCTGCAGGAGATGGTGTTTCTTATGAAATCAAACATTTTGTCCGTACCCATGACTGTAAATAATTGCAAGGTGTCAGTGGTCGTGTACACTGGAACATCAGTGAGCTTGATCAACGAACAGCGAGTGGACAAAAATCTCATTTTCACAGGAAGAGTTGTTAGAGTCCAAAGTTACGACGGAACATGCCGAGAGCTAGCGAAATGGACGGACGTAAAAGTGCATTTCAGAGGTCAAGAGCATATGGTGAAAAGCCTTGTCATTACAGGAGTTGAGTTTGATTTCCTTTTGTCAAGGCCTGACATGAAGCTATTTAAAATGAATATTCTTTGGAATGACGCCATCACCACCGAGCATTCTAACCTCGTACATATTCAAGACAGGAAAGTCACGTGCTGGGAAGGAGTTGTGCCAACATTTCCTGAGCTTTTGTGTGTTGGGAACAATCCACCAGCAACTACAGTAATTGAAGTACCTTTCGAGCTTCGAGATAAAAGTGTCGTGCGAAAGAAACCATATGGACTAAGCCACAAAAAGAAAGCATGGCTTAAGCAAGAGCTCCAAGGAATGTTAGATTCCGGCGTTATCAGACCACCAACCTCTACATTTGCTTCACCGATTACCATTGTGCCAAAAGAAGACTGGTCTTATCGATTGTGCACGGACTATAGACTTGTTAACAAGCAAACTGACTTGTTCCCGTTCCCCATGTCCCGAATCGACGAAATAATTGTCGAGACGGGAGGATGCAAGTGGTTCTCCAGGATTGAGTTATGTAAGGGTTGCTGGCAAGTACCACTGAAAGAAGAAACCAAGATGTTCACCGCTTTTGTCACGCCTTTCGACGTCTACGAGTACAACCGGCTTCCATTTGGGTGGAAGAATTCTGGCGCATGGTTCCAGAAAATTATGAACATGGTGCTCAAAGATTTTCTTGGAAAATTCTGCAACGTGTATGTTGACGATATACTGGTCTATTCAAGATCAAGAGAAGACCACATTGCCCACCTGTCAATAATTCTAGGAGCGCTAAGTAAAGCACAACTTAAAATAAACGTTAAGAAGAGCGAATTTTTTTTGTCGGACGGCTGTTTTCTTAGGCAGGTCCTTTGACGGAAAGACTAAAAGCACCAAGGAAGAGAGAATTCAGCGGATAAAAACACTAATCAAGCCATTCGATTTGCACTCTCTTCGCGTCTTCTTGGGCCTTGCCGGAGACTTCCGGGGGTTTATAAAGGATTATGCCACAAAGACTAAGTGTTTGACAGCCCTTACGCAAAAGGATATCCCATTCGTGTGGTCGGAAGATTGCGAGCGTTGCTACAACGTATTTCGGCAGATCCTGTACTTACGCTGCCGGATTTTAACTTGCCCTTTGAGTTGTGCACAGATGCCTCTCATTATGGTACTGGAGCCGTTCTTTATCAAAGAGACACCGATAAGCCCGTTGCACAAATACTACAAGTGATTGTATATTTCTCCTATACCTTTACAAATGCTCAAGTAAATTATTCTACCACAGAAAAAGAAGCATTGGCAGTTCTTATGGCACTCAAACATTTTAGGAGCTATCTTGAGAGAAGAAACTTTATACTATACACAGAAGCATTGGCTTATATATTGCAATCGACACAACCAAAAGGCCGGCTTGCCAGATGGGTCAGTGAGATTCAGCAGTACACGTTTGAAGTGGCCCATCGCCCAGGACAAAAGCACCAGGACGCAGACGCTCTGTCAAGACTCCATTTACCCAGGGACAATAATCTTGAAGAATTCAACCTAATCAAGTGGTGGGAAGGCTCCGAAGACCTCAAGATAGAAGAGGGCAAGGTACTTGTGCCCGAAACGGCAGTACCTACAATACTGCGACTATACCATGACAGCCTTGAGTCTGGAGGTCACGATGGGTTCAAAAGAACGTACAGAAAATTAACCCAAAGATTTACTTGGAAAGTGTCCATTTGTAGGTCCTTACTTGGTCTTGAAAACAGCGAGTCAACAAGGAATTCTGAAGGCTATATATTATCGAGGACCACGAAGCAAAATTGAAGATGCGTCGGTTGGGATACCATCCACGGAGGAATGAGAATAAATGCCCGGGAGGATGTAGGGATCCTGCGGCTGAAGAGCCGACGAAGAAGAGAAGAGGAAGATGAAGAAGTCTGCAATGGCTGAAAACTGTGTATATTAAACAGTAAACGTTCCTTTCTCCTGTTGGAACTTTATAATCATATTGTGCTTTCGGCACGTAAAAACACTGCAAATAAATAAATAAATAAATAAATAAATAAATAAATAAATAAATAAATAAATAAATAAATAAATACGAATGTTTTAATCCAATGTACACAACGGTATTGCTATTCACCTTTAAAAGTGTTGCACAGTCTCTCAAAGATGTTTGCTCTTTGGTGAAGCTACAGGCAAAGCAACACTTTTAAAAATGCCGAAATAAATGTAACAGGCACGCGTTGTTTTTTTCTTTTTCTTTCTTTCTTTCTTTGGTACGACCCTCTATCACTGCAACACCAGACGCCGTGGCACATTGCTCAGCTGTACGTTTTCTTCGCTGTCGCTTTCAACGCGCTTGTTTGCTTTCCTGAACCGAAAAAAAGATTTAAAAAAAAAATGAAAAAAAAGACAACAAACAAATTGAATAAACTCAATGAAAAGACATGACATATCTCATTTTTCAAAACAGCCGCAGCTGCCTGCTATTTCACTCTGTTGTCTTTATTTCTTTTATTTCCAAGTTGAGTATACGTCGAAGAAATAATAGCGCGCAATACAGAAAGGGAATTACGTTGCGTGTACGAATATCACCGCTGCCGACCGCACAACTGCGAGTGCGCGGTTTTACGCAAGCGGATTCCACTAAATCAACGGGCACAGCTGGCACGATATACCTTCCCCCCCCTCCCCGCTGTAACGTATAGCGAAATTTGTAATGGTACCTTCATCATTAAATCCGCCCATTATCAGAGACAAGCGCCGGAGAAAGAAAAGGCAAGCAAGGAAACAAAGGGAGTCAGAGTCGAAACTCAAGCCCAGGGGTTGATCGATGAGTCCCTGGACAAGTTTTCCTCTTCCTGGAATTTCCGTGCCGATCTAGATTTCGCTGGCAGGCACGCGTTTTGTTCAGCCCGAATCGAGCTTGCTTGCTTAGGCAGTGCGCCGGGCATATAATTAGGGAGCACCTCGCTCTCCAATTGGTCTCGGTGCGTTCCGCTTAGAGGTGCGCCTTTTCCTCTCTCGCGGCCGCGCTCTTGTTTCTACATCTCCGGCGTCGTCCGGCTTGTTTTCTTCGCCGAGGAGGAGGAGAGGGTCTCGCGAAATTGTGATTAGGCTGCTCTGGAACTATTTCGAGGGCAGAAGGCACGTACCGTTCGCCGGGTATAAGGGGACGCCGCCGGGAAAGCAATATACTTCCCCTAAGGGGCGAGTGAGGAAGCAATCGGGCGACTTCTTTTCTAATTAACGTTACCGAAATTGAAGAAATTCATTAATAATCCCCAGACGCTGGAACACAATGAAAACAATAAACGTGTAACTAGAGAAACTGCAGTACTGCATGAACGTCTTTTCACGTTTTTTTTTTGTTGTTGTTGTTTTACTCATTCGCCCAGCTCCTTCCGACGATCGCCATGTGAGTTGACGCGACACGCATTGGAGAGAAATTAGTTGCTCTTTTTTCCCCCCTCCTTTTTGGGCTTCTTTTTCGGCGCTCCTTCTCATCCCAGCCTCCCCTCGGCTCCAGCACCACTCTATCCAATGTTCCGGAAAACCAGAAGGAGGCACGTCTCGCTTATGCTGGCCAGGTCGGTCGGACCTCGCTAATTGAACTTGTAGATTTACTACCTCTGATTTGTTCTGCCCCTGTCTGATTTCGAGACGGACGTGAAACAAAGCAATTTAGCGCGCCGTACCCTTATGGATGGTGATGGCCGCAAAAAAAGGAAAAGAAGAAAGAAAGACCGAACATAATTTTTGCTGCTCTCAATGGATTCGCCTTTTCATTCTTTATGTTTCGATTGTGTCACTGGGCTCTCAGTGGCCTCTTATTCCGACAAATTACGCTCCCGAGAAGGATCACCATCCCTCGGAGGTTCGTGCAGGCGTTGAACTCGGCTTCAAGCCAACTCCTTGGGCCTTAGAGAAATTAACGCACGATCGGTGACGATCTTAGTCTAGGTGTCGTTCTTCTCGCGTGCTTGTTCCCACGAAGGTTGCGTTCTATAGCTTCTAGATTTCGTGCGGGTCGTTTGCTCCAGATAAAAGAAAAAATAGTTCATCATCACCCTCGTCATCATCGGCATCATTATCATATTTTTTTACTGCAAAGTGAAGGCTTCTATCCGCGATATTCGAGTGTCTCTGTCAAGCTTCGTTTGAGCGAGATGCGTGATAAAGCGTTACGTAGGCTTCTTTCCTTGACACATGTATACGTACGTATGATAAATGAGTTCTTATTATCATCCTCTCTCACTTTGTTTTTATTTCGGTCACTCTTTTGTCTGCCGTAATCGTTGTCGAACCATTCAATCATTGGACGTTGCCGATAGGGGAGCTTCTGAACGTGTATGTATATGCGAAGGCGTTTCAGCAGCATGGCGAGCTCTTGCGCATACAAGCCCTACGGCGACAACTTCCAGGCGCTTCAGCTTCCAATATAACCAAGCACGTTAGCGCTATCTTTTCGACTGTCTAAATAAGCGTCGTCCCGGTGGCTCACGTGACACAAACCCGGCGGGGGAACGAGTGGCGAAGAGATCCCGTGCTCCATACGCGCGGTGGTATTGAGCAATCGGAGCTATTTACATGTTGCCAACGTGCCGAGCGGCGAGATGGACACTGGGCGCATGCGCTCAGAGGATGTGAGTGTGATGGCGAAGAGGAAGACTGAGAAGTAGAATGGCGTCAGACATCTAGCGTTGGGAACGTCCCCTGATACTATCTAAAATTTGGCATCATGTTTTGTTTTCGCGTCATTAATTTATAATCTCATGCGTCAAATGAAACAGACAATTGAATGTATGTGCCATACTCTTTCACTTCCACTTTTCTTAACGTCGCCTGAAGTTTTCGGAAGTATGTTTAATTCAAAACACAGATAACTCGCGCTACAACAAGTAACTTCGTATAACACTCTGCAAGCATGCAGTATAAACAAAAAAAAGTGTGAGCGAGAAAATGAACAAAATATGCAACAAAACAAGGCTCGCACTATTCTTCAAGAACGCACGTGCAACTTCGCACGATTTCTCACAAAGCTCAAAAATGCTCGCTGCGCGATCTACGCGGAGGAGACGAATGAGAATAAAAGATGTTTTTTTTCCAATGTCACAAAAAGAAATTGTAAAAATATGAAACGCCAGAGAATCACCTTCACTTCGCGCGCGGCCTTTCACTTTCACAGCATACGTTTTCTCCACCTTCTAAGCCTTCCTTTTGACTGTGCTCCAGATCATAGCGCTGCTAGAGAGATGCACTCGCAAAAGTGAGATTTAAAAGCATTACAATGGCGGTGTTTTGCCTCAGTTGAGGACAGCCCGTCAGTTCAAAAGATGCCACAGAGCCACAATGAACGGCAGCCGAAGATGCTATATCATGCGTTTAGCAAACTCGCAACAAAGGGAGTGTATCCCAGTGAAACTCCGCGCAGAAAAGGAGGAGACCCCCAGAGTGGGAGTAAAAAGAAAAGAGAAAGAAATTGCGGTGACAAAGAGTTGAAAAAAAAAACAACAACAAGAAAAATAGCAATAAGATAAAGTGAAGGGCTCATACACGACGTAAAAAATGTTCAGGCGACGACGCTGCGGATGATGACTTTTAAACTTAAAGGCGTCGGCTTCAGGCTCGGCGCCGCAGTTGGTATGGAGCAAAAGTCGCAGCATATATGTGCGTGGAAGGGTGTGACGCTGCGCACCGCGTGAAATTTTTTTCTTACACTCTATGTTTCCCGGCTGTCAGCTTTCGAAGCAACCAGCGAGGAGAGAGTAGAGGCAGGCAAATAAAAAAAAAATGGAGAAAGCTGAGCACTAGGAGAGAAAGCAACCACGAACGTATACAGGCGAGACCGCACGACGGAGAAAGAACTTGGAGGCTACGAACAACGATGTGTTTCGGCTTCAAGGCACTCCGAATTGTCCTTTCTTTATGTTTTCCCCGTTTCCTACGAGCGCATCTTAGGTACTTCTTTCCTTGTGATTCATTCACTGAGGCGTCCATGTGTCAGAGCAGTCGCGCACGCCTACACGACCAAAGATGCGACCACATACACTCTTTGCGTGGTAACTAAAACAAACAATAATATAATAAGCCGTATCGGCGAGAAAAAAGAAATACATAAACGAAGGCAAGAGAGCAAGACAGTGTTGCACCATTTGCGGCAGAAGTCATCTTTTCTGTCGCTGCCGCTGCAGCCAGGGCCGCGCTCTACTAGTCGCAGAGAGCGCCGCGCTTTCTTTTTTGTATATTTCTTTCTTCCCTGTGTTGCCGCCTTATATCTCGACCTTTTCTGCTTCGTGTGGGCACACGCCTGCAGGAAAGGTCCGCACGCCGTGAGAGCGGGCAAAGGCTACGGGTGACAAAAGCAGGACGGGACAGAGCAAAGACAGAAAGCAGCCAGGGGCATGAATTCAAATAATAAAAGTATAAATAATGAACGGTGTTGTCTCGCGCGACACTCGGATAGAGAGCAAAAGAACAGAAACACGGAGTGGAGAGGGGGTGTTTCCACTGCACTCTTCTTTCCTCTGTCACGGGACGGCCTTTATTTTGTCTCGAAGCGCGCGCACCGCGCTCAACTCCCACAGCCCGTGTTTTCACTTTCCGAGCTGCGACGGAGCGTTTTCATTCTCAGTGTTATTGCCATTGTCGCGACCTTTTGTATCCCGGAAAGATTTGTACGCGCGTCCCAGAGCCGACAGGAAAATAAAGTAAACCTCAGGCACGGCTTCTGAGCGCTGCCGGAGAAGGAGAAAAAAAAATTGCGCAGGGCGGGTTGAAAGATTTTTCAGCATAAGCCATTAACACAAGGCGCTCTTCAAGAATACGGCTTTCGCGCACCAGAAGAACGCGGAGTCATCACGATCTAAAAGTACTATCGTGACCATCGACGCGTGGAACTGATAGCACCGTCATTGCGGTCGTCGCCGGTGGCTTGAAAAGAATTAGAGCGCCGCACTCGCGAGCATCTGCCGCTTCCTTCGCGGCGAAATATCCGTGGCGATCTAGCAGGTCATTTGGAATAGATTTATCCGTGCATCCGAGGCTAGAAAGCATTGCGCAATTTGTTTTGTTGTTTTATTTTTTTTTTCGTAAAGGAGACGTCTTTGCAACGCTTCATTAACCCCAGCCATATGTACTCTCCGGAGAACATATTTATCTAAAGAGTGAGACTATAGTCGGTGCCGATTATTATGACACCCCTGCTGCCGCTATGCCTACGAGGTGATGATGGGAAGGTAACGAGAAGCATATTCAGCTCAATACGAAAAGCTCACACAATAGAGGAGCACACACAAACTCACTCTATAAACTTTGTGAGAAGATTCTAGTACGAATTACGTCTAGAAATGTACGAGTGCATCATCACGCTCAGATACAGCTTGTGTGCCTATACACCTGTTGTGGCTTTTGAAATAGGTGTATGCTTGTGCTAGTTAGTTGGACATTACTGAACTAGCGACGCGAACGTGAGACCAGGAAATAGAAGGGACAAATATGGCGCTCACTTTGGACCGCTTTAGTCTTCACGAAGCAGGCGATCTTTCATACGACTCGCGAAAGAATTGCAAAATTATCATTATTTCTCAAGTAGAGCGATTGAGCACCGGCTGACGCATTTGGATGTTGTAAATAAGTGCGTGCGAGTCTCCACTCGCCTACTCCATATCAGTATCGCTATAAACTCAACACGCACGGCGAAAAAGAGCGGAATTTCCGCTATAGCTATGCAGTCAAAGTGTCCGCCCCAGAGACGCATTCAGTGACGTACAGTCTTCAGGGGCAGTGGTGCACTAAGTTTTGTTTTGCTTTGCGGTGTGGTGCAAATAATGTTTAAAATGACAAAAAATGTAACGCATTCATCTGATTCTGCGTTAAAGAAAACTTTCTTCAATCATTTCAGTTAAATGCTAAGGAATAAGATACACGAATTAAGCGGGCAATTGTATTCTTTTTATTAGCAGATGTAATTGAAAGTGCCTCATGAGGGTGTTGAAATGGGCTGGTTGTTATGTTACCGAAATAAAAAAAAAACGCCATAGGAACGAGATAAAGACGAGACAGCTCAGTGTTTGTCTCCACTCATCCTATAGTATTACACTTTTTTTTCGTGTTTTGTAATTGCCACACGATACGAGCTGTGTATGCGGCGCATGCTTTCTCGTGCGTCGAAAAGACCGCGAATTAAACGTTTCTGCGGGGTTGCCGGTAACCACCATTTCAATGAACGTGTTTGCAGCCCTCAAACAATGACGACGTTGATTTGGCTGCTAAACGCTCATATCTATTCTTTTTGTTGTAATAAAGAGCATCATGCCTAACTAATGGTACACATTTGACAATGGGCACTTCTTCGAATGATAACTTATATTGACTCAACGTAAAAGGCAACTATCAAAAGGTACAAGTCTGTTCTTAGTGATGCGAATTTCTTTAAGAGGGAATGTCGCCGAAGCGTACATTTCGAAAAGTGAACTTGTCTGCGCGAAGGCAGCGACTGTCTTGCTCAGCAGCGTGTTCCTCCAGCACTTTACAACAACGAACTACCATACAGCACGCCAACGTCTCTATCGGAACAGTCCCCTTTTCCCCTTTCTTTGTTTTATCTCCTTTGCTCAGATGATTTCCCTTCTCCTCCTCCACTTTTCATGTTGGGGGCGAGTGAGCAAAGCGTGCATAAACACCCTGCTAACGAAGGTAGTTGCCGCCCTGACCGAAACAATACCGCTTGTCGAAACGTTGGCTCCAGCGACATTCCCTGTTCAGCCATCTTTTCATTACGCCAAGCCTCCATCTTTTCCTGAAATTCTGTCAAGTCTGCCCTTAGTGCTACAGGGGCTATAGCTGTTCATCTCCCGAACCGAAATTTCCACTTGCGTCGCAGGGCTAGCAGCACGCAACTTTATTACATAAAACAACTATGGTGCCGTGGTAGTCACTTCGCAATGTTAATACAAGTGATTCTGCAATATCACAAGAGTAGCAAGGCCGTAGAATCGCTGGCAGAAACACAAGAGATCGTATTTCATCTTTTTCGTGGCTCTTTCCTCTAATTTGCACTTCTTCAATAATGTGAAATGTTGATATTAGAAGCATCTGGCGATTTACCTGTCGTTGTAAATGCGAACAATGCAATGTGCGTGCGTGCGTGTGTGTGTATGTGTGTATGTGTGTGCGTGTGTTTGGGGGGGGGCACACAAACGAAAGCACGCAAACCTATTGCTAAGATTGTACTTCTAACATTGTACTTAACGCCTGCGACTTAATAGCTGACTATGGCAATTGCTGTCACAGCCATACTCTGTTAGTGTATAGCAGGGGTCTCAAACACGCAGCCCGGCCCGCACATGACTTCCTTCGTCCCATATATATATATATATATATATATATATATATATATATATATATATATATATATATATATATATATATATATATATATATATATATATATATATATATATATATTCGTGAAATGAACAAGTATGGGCACCCCATGCGGTGACCGTGGAACAAAAAACTATATTTCTTCCCGCGTGGAGCCACCCTGAGCCACAGGAAAAGTGATGAAAGATGAAATAAAGGCGATACCACCACCACCTATTTTTCAGGCTCGGCGTCCAGATTTCAGTCATTCTAGAGATCAGTATAGATATGTTTCTCTAATCCTGACTTCACATCACCTTCAGAAACTACACATATATGAGATATAGGAAAGGCCTTATTTCAAATGGCAACATTCGCTGACATTTTGTTCAAACTGTTCAAACCACCAAGCAGGTAGTTAAAGTATTGCAGCCGCTAATCAAAGCTGTTCCGATAGCTGAGAACGAACATTATAAAATTTGCGTCTGTATTTCAGACCGATTAGAGTGGCAAGACATGGTATTTGGTGTGGCGCGCATTGGTTGGATTCCCGACCGTATAGAGCGATATTCAAATGGTCAATCTATCTAGAATCCTTCCCTATCGTGCCCCTCGTAACACTCTGTGAATTTCGCGTTGTAACCTCCTTACTTTAATTATAATTCATTTGACCTAGAGTTATCATCACTGACCTGTTCTGTTATATTATACTGTATCTTTTTTTGATCTTCCGCAGTGCAGAGTGCCATGCTGACTCAGGCCAATCGCCTTCCCACAAATGAACTCTGCTTCCGTTCTCTGCCTGTTACCCTAGCATGTGATTAACTTTCATGTTTTACCACAAATCCCCTATTACATGTGACAAAGCATACGCCAACATTTTAGTCTTGGGTTAGAGGATTCGACGAGGTATGCTTCACACGGAACTGTGCCATGGGTCTATTTTCTGCGTAATTGTAAAGATACGTTTTTTATTATAGGTCACTTATTGTTGCGAATCCTTTATTTTTTGGCTGAAATGCACCACTTCTAGTGCACAGCTCATATTAAGCCACCCGTATCTCTTTTTTTTTTTTTCGTGTTACAAAGCTCGATCTCTTTCCTTCGCTTCATGAATACACATTTCAGAGTAAACACGTGCCCGGCGTTGGAGCTGCCCGTGTTTTCGACACGTATGGTGTCACGTGGGGATGTTGAAGTTACTACATCTCCGGAAAATGTCACTCGACACTGTCACTCGACTCCCCATAGGTTTTGCTGTCGGCGCTCTACAAAATCACCCCGCGGAAGCCCTCCGGGACATTTCTGCACGTATTTTCGAAACGAAATATGTTCTTTCCTGTCAAAAGAATAATTTTCGACGAACAGAAAGCGCAAGATAGTTTACAGTCACTGTTTCTTTGCAGAAAACGGAGCGCCCGCTTCACACGATCACCGCGATAAAGACCCCTGAGCCGACTTCTTGCGTAAAAGGTATAGTCAGTCGCTGAGTGCAAATTGTGGGAAATATCTCAATAGAGTAGACTGCCTGTATAACCAAGCGGAGCATAACAGAAAGAAGCGCGGGTTCGCGGCGACTGACGGTGTTTGTGCATGTATGACCGTACTCTTGGTTTCGCTTTTGCTACGAGCGCGCGTATTGCCAAAGTGCTGTGAACTTTACGCCACAGAATATGAGAATTTGTGAGTACAAAAAATCTATTGTTACGCGGACGCCACCAGAGCAGTTCAAAAACAATTTCATTAGAACTAGGACTTCGGTGCGCGCCTATGGCACTTTGTGATATGCTGTTCCGACGATTCAATGTTCTTTAAAGACGATAGTCTTTCTTGGGAAACTTAACCGCATAAATTTTGGTCTGTCTGTCTGTCTGTCTGTCTGTCTGTCTGTCTGTCTGTCTGTCTGTCTGTCTGTCTGTCTGTCTGTCTGTCTGTCTGTCTGTCTGTCTGTCCGTCCGTCTGTCTGTCTGTCTGTCTGTCTGTCACCCAATTCAGCGACCCGGCCAAATTTTAACCACTTGCTTACCGCCCACCCATCTTGAACTGGCACGGCTGTTCATACTGGCGAACGTTGTCGATCAAAAAGTAAATATTACGCATATCTGAGGCGCAACATCACTAGGTAAGTATTAGGTTGTGTGTTCCTTTAATAGAAAATACATAGATACGTAATTCTAAAGACCCCAGTTTCTTAGGCTGCGCTGAAAATGCGGCTGCGCTGAAAATGCCATATGCGCGCCGACGTACGCCCTTTGCCACGGAGGAAGGAAACCCTCTGCACAAGCTCATGTTTGCCGACGTATTGCCAGATGGCGTCCATATCTCACGCAGCGCCTCCTCTATCGTCTTTATACGGCATTTGCAGCGGAGCACGCTGTTACGAGCGGGGTCGTTGGCCGATGCGGACCCAGGGGGTATAGCGTGGAGCTGAGCGGCGGGAGTCGTACCGCAGGCCCAGGGACGTCCAGAACAGCAGGAAGCCGAGGCAGAGAGACCGGCGTTGAGGAAAACTTAACAGACGTTTATTTACAACATCATAGAGGACAGGATCGTCAGAACGACATCTAGTCCTATCGATCCGCGCCGAGCAGACGCTCTGCTGCTCCTTAAATACGCTTCATTTCCAAGATAAGGAAACTCCTTAGCTGCATATGTCCAATCACAAACGTGCATGCCTTTGAAGCTCCATAACTAGCAAACGTCCAATCACAAACGTGCATGCCTTTGGAGGGTCCGTCTCTTCGACACATAGGTCACCGCCCCCAGGATAGCAATGCCAGGGACCACTGCACTCTCACTCTCCACGTCCGACCAGTTCGGAAGAAAGGGGGGGGGGGAGGCAATGTCACCTCGGGGAACTGAAAATCCCTTTACGAACAAAGGCACCAGTTTTAACCAAAAACACACTTGTTGCAAACACGCGTTCCACGGAGGAGACCCGCGCGTAGCTGCCACCTTCCAGCTGAAGCGCCCAGTTCAGGGAAAATATGGCAGTTGTAAGTGACAAATTCGTTCTCCGAAATGAGGGGGGGGGTGGTCCAAGAAGCGGGAAGACTCGCTTGGGGACAGCTGGCCCAGGACCCTCGCATCTGCTTTGTAACAACGCAGATACGCGGCCAATTTTTTTTATCGGTATAAATTCGTGTACGTTTCAATGCCATTTGACAAGTTGTCTCACACTGCATATTGATCGGTCTTCTCAGCGAGCAAATGCCGCTGGTTCTGTTTCTTGATTCAGTGCATTCGTTTCGTTTGGTGCTCACCCAAAGTCTGAGCAAATGCGATGACTTTTTTAATATGCTCCTTAATTATCATTTCCTTTGCATTTCAGTGAACTTGCTGCTCTCTGCCATCAACAAATTCATAGACCAAAGCTGCACCACTTCGAGAGTGCTGGTAGAAGGAGAAGCGGTCTACGAGGCCAAGAATGCAGTAGCATGCAACGCCAAGGAAAAGAAAGAAAACGCGGTAACATTCGCCGGACTTGTTCTGCAGTCGTCGGCTGTGAACAAGGACCCACATGAACTTGAAATAGCGGCGAAAGAAAGAGAAGTTATCGCAGCAAACAGCAGCTGCAAAGCTGGGTAACAACGCGTAAAGAGTAAAATGCACAATTTTAAGGCGCAGTAATATTTGGCGAGTGCCCCAGCAATTTTTGGCAGCAGTGTCGTGTCTAACGCAAACAGCGTGGCATCTTTCCCACATAAATAACATAAATAATTAAGGCATAAATAATCAGACTTGAGAGGCCCAACTTGAGTTTGAGAGTGGCACAAATAAATTTGGACTTCTTGGCACATAGTGTTTGCGTCAGGAGAACGCAAGCTTGACTGAAAGAATGTTAATGCCAACATAAATGCAGCAAACATCAGCCGCAGCATTTCACTCGCTCGCTATCTACATCCACCGGCAAACGTGGTGTAGCTTATGAAGGTGAAAGCCTTAGATGCCTCATCAAACGGGAAGATTGACCGTCAGCATCCCGCATCAGCGGCGTCGACACGAGTGATGAAAAAAAAAAATCACAGCATATCCACGGGTGAATGATGAAGAGCTTGGGCGAAGCTCCTGAAGCAATCATGGTTGCACCGTGAAATCTTCAGTGGATTCGCCCAGCAGTAATCAAAGCGATAGCCCAGTACATCATCAAAGACGTGACAAACACTGTATATATTTATACAAGAAATTTTATTAATCGTAAGTGGTAGCTAGACGTGCCTTCCCTTCCCCCTTCATTATAACGGCTTTATGGTCGGTGAAGTGATGGATCGGGGATGGGTCGTAGTGGGATGTTTGCAAAGAAGAAGTAGTGGGCAGTTTGCAAAGGTGGCTTCCGTTCCCCCTTCATTATAACGGCTTTATGGTCGGTGAGGTAATGGATCGGTGATGGATCGTAGTGGGATGTTTGCAAAGACGAAGTAGTGGGCAGTTTGCAAAGGATCGGTGATGGGTCGTAGTGGGATGTTTGCAAAGACGAAGTAGTGGGCAGTTTGCAAAGGTGGTTACGCCGGACAACGAAGACGTGACAAGATTAGACTAAGAGGAGCTTCGCCCCTAAAAATAATCCTCACGTGATGACGTCACCATATGACGTCGTCATGACTGCACAGATCGCCAGAATTTGTAACGTCATTATGAATTAGGACGTCACTATGATATCACATTACGTGACGTCAAATGACGTATTCACACGACATGGTCACTTTGTATTGCCTCCGTGATTGGTGGAACGATCACGGAGGTTGTGCAAAACAGCTTTAGGTGCAGAACGCTTTTGGAGGGGGGCAGAGGAGAATCAATACATTGACTGACAAGAAGAAGAAGAAGAAGATGGCTTTCGCCTTCCAGTCATCTTTGGTGAGTATGTAAGGGACCCTGTGAGTTTTTTTAATTCAACGTATCTAAACAATGACTTGTGTATTTGCAGCCGATTTTGTGGACGCTGAGCACGGGGCCGACAATCAAGAGGTCGCATGGGAAGGTTCTGATATGGTATCGCACCTGGTAAAAAGTAGCGCCTTTTCCATCCTGCGGGATAAGCTTCATTAGCCGGCGAGAAGCGCGCGCGAGCCATCGTCTCATTTCCCGCTGTCTGCTACTCACCGAACATCGCAGGCCCGACGCAGTAGCGAATCTTCCTCGCGGAAGTGCTTGTTGCACATACGACTCGTAGCCACTGGCTGCTTGCCGATTCTTAGCTTACCAACCCATGCTTCACGCAGTTTCTTCTCCCGCGGTTACCGGTGCAGGCTGACACTGGGCTCTGTTGCTTTAGTCCGGCACTGCGGCACCGAGCAGTAGAGTACCATGTTCGTCGCCTTCGGAGGCAGCCACTCCTATTACAATGAGCTCAGTTGTGTTCAAAAAGCGAGAACACCTCCGCATTTGAACAGACCGCAGCGCAGGTGGAACTTGTAGCTCGTTTTCAAAGCACGCGGCAGCGCTCCACAAGCAGCCGACGCGGCCACTGAGACCACGTATTCCTGCCAAGCACGTCACGCCAACGGTGGCGCCGGCGTTTCCATTGGTGGGCCTCACGCCCAATACTATGCATGGCTATGCTTGTTCTCTATTTCTTTCTCTGTCCTTCTATCTTGTTCTCTCTTTCTTCCCTTTCTTTCTTTCTATGTCTTTCTCTCCATCTCTCTGTGGTCGTTCTCTCACCTTCTATCTTTTAGGGGCGAAGCTCCTTAAGGCGGCACCCGTTCGTCCCTCGTAGTCGTCGTCATCGTAGTAGTGCGTAACAAGTCTTACGCTTTGACCTCCAAGGTGGTGCCGGTGGGAGATTTCTCCTGTGCGTTGTTGAACAATAAAAAATTCGCAGCGTGCGCGTTAACTAAAAGCCGAATTCTTCTGTCTCTCATTCCCCATTAGCAGCCATTGGCATGTTCCAGTAGGAAACGTTAGTAGAAGTAGAAGTGTAAGTGTTAGCTAAAAGCCGACTTCTTCTGTCTCTCATTCCCATTAGCAGCCATTGTTTACCTCCAAGGTAGTGCCTGGTGAGATTTCTCCTGTGCGTGATTAAACAATAAAAATTTTGTTCAAAACGCCGTTGATTGATGAAATAAACCAACGAAAGACGCCAGATGTTTTGTAAAAGCAGAACGAAAGAACGCCAGATGTTTTTCTTAAAGTGTAGTAGTAGTAGTTGTATGTAGCCACCTCGCCCGATCGTCAACGGGCGAGGTGGACCGGCAACGGCGCGACGACCCTGCCGTACGAGTTAAATCACACTAAAAGACATACTTTGCGGGCGATACACTCTAGTGAGCTTTCAACTTTTCGTCTTAATGTACATGATAAAGAAATTCTTTCTACGAAAAACGCAAGGCACACCTTGAGCAATATATTTGGTTTTGAGACGCTAAATGGAATCATGAGGCGATGCGAAGCCGGAGCACTTGCACGATCGCGTTCCGTTGGCTTTCGTTGGGCATGCTACCGACCTCGCGTCGTGGAACGCGCGTCCTGTCTTCCCTCTAGCCTTGCCTTTAATTCGCACAGGGCGAGCGGGGAATGCGGTCGCTCTTGGCGCTCTTTCGCTCGGGAGCGGACTTCTTCCTTGCATTTCACCAATCACAAGTGATAATGAAGGGACCACGTAAACCAACAGTACAATAAAAGTTTGATGTTTAATATATACACGATGTTTCACACTCTTTATATTATGTACTGGGCGCATTTCACGGAAGAGTTTCACGGTTTACAGATGATTCCCTCCGTAGCTTCGCCCCATTCATCATCATTCACCCCGTGGATATGCTGTGATTTTTTTTTTCTCTCTTTGCTCGCTTTCTTTCTATTTCTCTCTCTTTATTTCTCTCTCTCTCTCTCTCTCTCTGTACTTGTTCTTCCCTCCTCCTCATCCTGACTTCCCTTTCCAACCCCCTTGCTGTACTATACTATACAAGGCTGTACTATGCTCTGCTAGCGTGCCTGGACAGCCGAGAGGTTACGAGGCTAGCCTTCGGATCATGGTACGCGGGTTTGAATCTCGCCTCGCCAAGAAGTTTTCTTCGCCAAGAATTTCGCTTTCTCTTTCTATCTACTTCCCTCTCTCTCTCACTGTACTCATCCCCTCGCCCATCAGAGTTATTGTATCCTACACCGGACAAATCCGCGCACGTGTTCTGGGAGCGAAGCAAAAGAGGAAGGAGAAGACGAAGAAAGCACGTGCAGGTTACTTAATGCTGATAATTTTCTATCTATACGACACACGGCAAACCTCGAGCATAGCCGCTCTGTTGTAAAAAAAACAAAAAAACAAGAGACTAGAAAGCGTAACCACTACTCACGATTCGTTTAACAATGCAGCGCACAGAGTGTACCTCGGGAATCATTGGTCATTGTTAAGGAGTTGCACAACTTCACCATGACTTCACTCATTATAATTTGATGTAGCAACCACTAGAAAAACATTATTTTTTAAATGTTATAGGATCTGTACTGAAGCTTGTATTTTTGGGACGAACCAGGCTGTGCCAGAATAGAACAAGATAACCCGCATCGGGACAACACCATTCTTATCATCTTTCTTTAATCAGCAATAACAATAGTAACTTTTTTCCTGTAGACTCTAGAGATATGTGGCAAGCTGAACAGAATGCACCATTTGCTGAATAGTAGACTTGCGTAAAAACATGCACATCTGTAATCGAGCACTGGAGAAACGGTCATACCTTTCCTGAATGAATGACCGGCAAATCTAGGGACCAGTTGTAATAAAAGAACACACAAAAAAACAATCGGGTATAAGTATCAGTCCAAAGCAAAGTTTTGCAGGCCGTCCATTCTGTCATAGCCACGTGAGCATAATTTCTTCCTACTTTGTAATTTTATTTCGCAATCTTGTCTCGCTAAGCATCATGGAAAGAGAGAAAGCAGAAATGAAGAAAGGAAAGGTATGAAAACTTTGTTTCCCTCTCTTTGAGTTGAACACGATGAACAATGTGAGGAAGCGCGGCTCGGTTTTTGTTCCGCGTTCTCCCACAAAGACTACATGCAGTTTTCCGTTTCTCAACAATAGCTGCGATCGACAAAGAATGGCTGAGGCGCCTAGGAACACATGGTTACACTTAACGGAGCAGCCCTGTTGTCGAGAGGTTGAGCGTCACCCGCAGCCGCTTGGACCCCCCGCCGGGGGCATTCAGGAATTGTGATTCATTGCAAGCAAGGGTACTGACTCTGTCGATTGTTAAGCAGTGTGAGGTTTTGAGGAGGAAGAATTTGCATGTTGCGACAAATGATGCTGCATCTTTGCCGGTATTATGTGAGAAAGAAAAAGGAAAGAATGGATGTAAAACGATAATGGTTTCTCGCCTGTCATTCGGAATAAACACACAAACGCAAGCTACATCAATGCACAGAGAAAACATGAGCTGTCGAAGCAACTGGCTTTAAGTGCACAAAAAGTAGACCTCTCGTTTGCAGCAAGTTCCGCTCTTTTTCGCGTGTTGGGGAAGTAAATGGTACTAAAAAAACTGTGCCGTAATGACAGCGTGCTGATCACCGTGAGATATTGTGCATGTAATTGCGGCGATAATGTGGTTGTTCCTAAATGATATTAGAATGGGCATATATGCAGGTTTCCCGCCTTCTGGCGAAGGCACGATAAGATGACAAATTTCTATCGCATTGAATCGCAGTCGATTTAGTAGATGTGCAAGTTTAACTGGTTGCCGTTTCGACACGAAGGCATTATTCGTTGGGATGACGATGTCATTTCACACAGTAGCATCAGACTAACGACCACAGTGTATTTCTGAAGCGTCATAGTGTCCGTCAACAGGGGGCAAGTACAAAAGAAAAAAAAAACTGAATTGGACAACTCCCAGCATCGTTACAATGAAAAAGAAACTGTGACCATCCGTTGCGAAATCGTTATGCACCCATCGAAACACTGCGAACAACCTCATTTACTAAAAGTAAAATAGGAAGTACGTGCCACTGCATTTGGAAGGGCCAGCATATGATCAATGTGTCGCAAACAATTTAGTTCTGTGTATACAACGTATGACCCTAGGGCACCTAAATACAATCGTAGAATTCACTTTACGAGAGAGCGAAACAGTCATTCTTTTTTACAGTATGTTTTTCACGCTTCCTTTAACCAAGACTGCAGCGCTGCTTAGCATGACAATCTGTTATCGGGCGTATGTAGTGTAAGAAGGGTCAGATGCGTTAGAAGAAGGGTTAGCGCAAGAAGGGTTCTGTGGCGGTGCCGGAGACTACGCCCCCAGCTATTATTACCGGATGTAGCCTTGCTATAAGTCCGGTTGACATTTAGGTAATGACATCGACATCACCTCGCTCACATTACACAATATAGTATGTGTGGGGGCTTTGATGCCTGCTGCTCACGCCGTCTTTTGTTCGATGCAACATTAACTCGAGATTATGATGGTTGTAGTGTTGATGCTGTTGATATTGGTGGTCACGATGACTCCCGCTGTTGAAACAGGGCAGCGAGAAATAGACACCTAGCCTGCTTGAGCAAATCAGGTTGTACTCCACCTACCTATATTCTACGCCGGTAGGTCACCGGCTTATACTATTTAAGGCGTAGCTTTGACGCCTTTCTTGATTTTTATTTGCGCGCGTGACGTAACTCTTTATTTTGTATTGTTCCATAAAAAATTGCCGTGAGCACTGTATCTTACGTTTTCTTAATCTGTCTTTTTTATTCACTTAGTTACGTATCTGTAAGGAGACAAGTATTTTTCATTATTTACCTTCAGATACTTTGTACCGTTTAATAAAAACCAGCAGTACCTTTTAGTATACTTTGTACCTTTTACCTTGTACATTCTACCTTTCAATACACTTTCACCTGACATGTTCACATTTACATATTGTTGTCCTATTGTTGATTGATTTCATAATCTGTCTGAATCAGTTTGATGCTCTTGCGTTGAGAGAATAAAATTTGAGAGCCCGATTTTTATCGCGAATGTTTCATTGCAAACGAAGTTTTCACGCCAACGACTAAGTTACCTTAATCGTACACTGACAGTCTCGCTTTCGTGTAACGCAGCTTCCGATGACGTCTGCAACACTGCATTTGTTCTCATGCTGTCTGTCGTCGCCATTAGGATACGCTTAGGAATGTCCTACTGACTGCGCCAGTCGTCGCCAGAGCCTGAAGCCTAAGCAACAATGCACTCGGTCAGAAAGGCGAGCGCTGATGGCTCCCCTTCAGTCGAGGTGTATAGCCCATCCGTCCGCGTCAGAAAATGCTTCGTCTCCGTGATTGGGGCAGCAAAAGCCCGTAAGCAGGTACGTGACTCAATCAGCGCGTACAAGCAGCGCGAATTCGTTTCTTTCTTTTTTGTCTATTAGCCATAAAAATGACCTACTGAGTTTCTGGCTATACTTTCTAAGAATAAAAAGAGTATGCGTGACTCTTTTCGGAGAGTTCTGACTTGCCACGTATAGGACTCTCTTTAAATAGTCACGGTGACTCTCTTGGTGGGTCGCCCCGCCACGGTGGTCTAGTGGTTATGGCGCTCGACTGCTGACCCGAGGGTCGCGGGATCGAATCCCGGCCGCGGCGGCTGCATTGTCGATGGAGACGAAAATGTTTGAGGCCCGTGTACTTAGATTTAGGTGCACGTTAAAGAACCCCAGGTGGTCGAAATTTCCGGAGCCCTCCACTACGGCGTCTCTCATAATCATATCTTGGTTTTGGGACGTTAAATCCAAGATATTATTATTATCTCTTGGTGGGTTATGGTCGGCTCGCTCTAGAAGAGTCCCCTGACCCTCTAGGAAGAGTGCAAAGACTCTCATCGGGAGGATCACGTTACCACTTACAGGGAGTCAGACGACTCTTGCCGGTAACGCTCCTAGGGGGGTCAAGAGACCCACACCGAAGCATCAAGCGACTCCACAAGTATTTTAAGCTACTCATTTGACCCTTGCTCTATTTTTGCGCGACTACTGTTGAAAATAGTGGAGTATTCATTTTAAGCAAGTCCAGTAATACTTGCCGTTCTGCCCAGCGACTGTAAAACAAGAATAATTCAGTTTTAGCATTACTTTATTAAAACTCGTCAAAACAACACATATTTTCCAGCAAAGTTATATAGAAAGCGCGAAAAGATGGTCTGTGATTTCCAATTAAGAAGTTTGGGTATTCCTCATTTACATGCTTCTATGAGTATAGCCAACTAAAATGTGTGACTGTGATGTGCACAGTGTCATATGGTGCTAAATGAACAGCAGAAATCGCCATCATGTTTCCATATTTATTCCTTGTGATTAAGAATAAATCAAAAAAGTGGTGACGGCTTGAGGCATCAGACTTGGGGCTTGCTAGGTTGTCGCTCCTGTCCAGCGTGAGCACATGAAAAACGGTATCTGAAAAGCAGAACGTGATATTATGATGAGAAAATGAAATTGCAGTAAAGGTTTGCAAAACCTACACAATAAGTGGTTCACACAGACATAATAAAGGCTAACAACAAAACAACCAAGCACATCCTCCGGCAGCCAGGGGCATGCCGTGAGCGGTTATTGACCGCATGTTTTACAAACGTAACGCATCCTTAAATACTCAGATAAACAGATGAGAGTACTAGGGCCCGAATGACACCCAGCGCGTGCGTACGACGTCTATACGTCGAGATCAGACATGTCATATGCTAGAATTAGCGCACATAACTCCTACAATCACGTACACTCACTCGATTCTGTTATAGCGCCCAACGTCATCGCAGTGTATGCAAACCACGAAAACAGCAAACAGAAACGAGGGAAAAGAGTGCACGCCGGCGGCCGCAACAACGCGCGCCTTCGAAAGTCTAGAGCTTTTTCCACTTTACCGGCGAGGCGTGTCCAACTTGAATGACTACCGCGTACGTTCTGGAAGCCACCGTACTATATCTGCACCTCAAACTACCGTCTTTAAGCCAACAAAAACCATTACATATCGTGCGTCTGAGCGTTCTGTACACAGGCTTTTTTTTATGTTCCCACGCGTGGAAGCACGCTGCACACTCAAGGTCGATGGAAATGTTATTATGAAGTAGACTAAAGTGCATCTCAAAACGACATCTTGCACCTTCAGTAGTGCAGACACGACGTGCGATCAGCAAGAAATGACCCTCGATTATTGTTTCCATCGCTCACTTTATGGGAGCTTGTACAGCAACGCGCATAACGGTGGCAACTCGTTAACTGACAGCTTTAGTTGGGCATCCGCAACAGCCCCGCGGATACAGGCTACTGTTGGAAATGGCTGGCAGGTTCCACAGAGCTGCTGCAGACGCTCAGCTAAAGCTGTATAATTAGTACCTACGAAAGCAGTACACTCACCGTTAACTGGCGCCCGTTGTCGGTGTCCGCAGCTCCATGAATATTTCGCCCTCCAAGCGTCACTTCGTACACGGCTCGAGCCGGCGTCAACACCACCGAAGACGCGCAACCTACGCAACCACGCAGCGCATTCCAATAGACCAGGAGACTGAGACGACTGAGAGAGGAAAGCGGCGCGCCACCCCGGCGCCAACCCCGTCTATGTTGGCGAGCAAGGCGCCACAACGGCGCCAAAGGGCGAGCGTGCGATATGTATGGCGTATACGGCGGCTCTTCCGTATACCGAAGCCAATCGAAACGCGCTTCAGGAGGGTCAAGTGACTACTTCCCAAATGCGAACTCTTTTTCTCTGCCTGTACCTTCCAAAAGGGGTCAGATGAACACCCGAAGAGAGTCACGGTTCCATGAGCCTCTTTTGACTCTCTTTTTTCTTAGAGTGTACTACGTTAACAGTTATACTACCTTGAATCGTTTCGCCACGTTTTTTATGACGTTAATCTGTCTTAAGTCAAATGCATAGCTGAAGCCAGGTATTTCGCATATATTGAGCAACATATTGAGAGAAAGGAAAATCATTTCCGGAGAAATTTGTGCTTTTCTGAAAAGCTGCAGTTTGTTGCTGCTGGGTAAAGCTCCAAGTTTTATGTACTGAGCATACTTTAAACACTTTTCCTCAATCCGCGCCTTTTCGGCACGCACAACCGCGTCGCCACCCACAAGAAGTGGTCGTTCTGAAACTGTAGTAATAAAACATTTCCCTACCTAGAGACACTTGACTTTTAGATTGTTGAAAAAGAGAAATCGCAATGCCTTCAGGCTTAATAAAGACGCTTATGTAGAGCGCGTACCCCGAGGTTTGATCAGTCCGACACACTCATTTCGATAGAGGACCAATAAACGCACAAAGCTCTGTACAATTTATCAAATTTTTTTAGAAGGACGAAGCGTAAATTTAATATTTCACTTCAATCCGACAAAGTTTATTATTATTATTATTTTTGCATTGGAGAGAGCAGTTCGCGCGTTTCAGCGCATGATCCGACGCTTTGAGGCAGGTCCTTCAAAACATTTTCAATTTCATGGTCCTTCCAAGGAAACGCTTGGACCCTAGCTGTGCGTATACTCGGCAACGGCCTTCAATATTAAATCGCCGTCGGCACGGACACCGGCGCCAGTGTCGAGACCGGACGGACGCTGGCCCCGACCAGTCATTTCTGATCTCTAAGAACCCATCAGTCATACGCGCGTCAAGCTATGCGGACGGCAGACTGAAGGACAGAGGAGGGGGGTCACCACCAAATGGCAATATTTCATGTGTGCGCACAGCAAGACCAAAAAAATAAATAAAGAGTCCCAAATCGAAGCGCGACCAACGTTGAAGCCACAGGATCGCGGGCCATATCAAAAGTATACATTTACCCACTCTGGGGCTCAAGGCGAGACAAAAGCGCCAACTGCAGCTTCTAAAAACATCTCCGATAGAGTCACGCTTGATTTAGGTCCGGTGGGGGAGGGGGGGTGAGGACCCAGGGGTAAGCACTCCGGAACTCATCCATAATGAATGAATATTTCTCGTCTCTGCATACTTATTCGAACGCCACTCCTGCCCGCGCACACCCTCCCTCCTTCTGATAGATTGAAACCGTCTGGACAGCGAGCAACTCTTTTGCGTGCTTCGTGCCGACTGGGCCATGCGACCGCATCCTGGGACCCAGGTCGCCCTCCTGCTAGCGGACAGCACGTCAGCACAGAGCCCGACCGGGAGGAGCGCTGAAGTGAAACGCAGCAGGACAGTCATAATACGCCGAACGGGTATTACGCATTCATGTATAGGGCCGACGCTGCGACTCGGAAGTATACACAGCGGTTACGCGGGCAGGTTTCTGCTGAAGAGAAACAATAATAATTTTTGATAATGGAAAGGCGAAAATTTATTGTCGGTAAAACGAGCGAGTTACCCGCGTTTTGAAGCGAGGATCTATTGAATAAGAATGAGCGTGAATGAGAGCCCAAAATAAAGGGAATGTGAGCGAGAGGCGGAGCAGGAGGACTTGCGGCGGGGCCTCTCCGACCGCATGAGCAGCGGCTGCAAAAAGTCCTCGTACGCAATATATGCGCTCCCCATAGTTTAATGCTGTCCCGCACGGTGCGTTTTAAAGTCGGCCTTCGTGATTGCAAAGATAGCAGCGGACAGCGGTTGGTGTGAATGAAGAAGAGCACGCCATAGGCCTCTGCGCGCGTACCGCCCTGATGCAAATGGGGGGGGGGGGGACATGTCTGAAGCGGGCCCCACCGACGGCGGCCCCTCGCGTGCCTTCCGGCACGGGGCATCACCTACCGAGAACCGGCCTCGGCCTGTTCGCAGCTTGCCGCCGCCGCCCTTCGTCGTCGGAGTATAGTCTCATTTTTAAAATTGCATGCCACGCGAAGACCCTCCATGAATTCCGCCTTTGGAGCGTTAAAATAGTCCCCACGCAGCTCAAGAGGGCGCATCTCGTGACGAGCCGCCGGAAGTTGAGGAAGGGAGGCCCAAAAGAAACGAAGCCCTAGCCTCTACCGGAAGAGAGCTCGGGCTAGGCTTAGGACTTGGAAACTGCAACCCCCACTGCATGCACCCTCCCCCCTTTTCTTGCACCCCCATTCGTCCACACTCGACGTTTTTTCTTCTTATTTTTTTTAAGGGTATTACTTTTTTTCAGCCTACGTTAAGGCCGGACCCGTAGTAATCCGTTCAAAAGCTCCACTTGTATCCCGCTTACTGGTAGAAGCTCAGCCCGCCTCAATACAGAAGAAATTAAAGTGCACCGCACTTATGAGTCACCCAAGCTGGGTTTGCTGAAAGATATCTGCGGGATAAACGTTCCTGATTAGCATTTTGGACACTTGGTGCGTAAGCAGCGAGGTACGAGTTTCAGCGACTCGCATCGTAAACATTCCTGCCGAGCTTTTGGGCTCTCTGTGTTGTGAGAAAGTACTCCTTTAGAAAAAGATTGTAGACATTACGAAATTTGGAGACGCTCTTATTGCAATTATTCACTGTTACCGTGATCAGCACGAGCCACTGTGCTCCTATATACGACATGGACCGCTTGATTAACTCCATCGTTTTCGGTTGGCCGAAATGATAGAAAACACATCTTCGGCTAACTGCACATACTGGTCACGCACAGTTCCACAATTGAGGCCACATTTCTATGTAATCGCAAGTGCTACACTTTTTCCGCCTATATTGTCCGTTACCCTTGTTTTTAACGCCATGCTCACTCATGTTTGAAAGACTTCGAAGCGAAACATGTTTTCTGATCAAAGGATAAGTTTAACTTTACAGCGACAGCGGTTTGAAGTTCTTAACAGGAGCTGCATAGGTGACCATCCTTTGCGCTACATCTCCGTCGTCGTTAGCTAACATTGGTATACACTGTGCATGGTTCAGGGTGAAGGAAAATAAAACATAGCCCACCACTACTCGGAATCGAACCTGCGCTTCTGTGCAGTTGATTGAGAACATGACGCGGTAATCACGACGCTACCATATGACTTGCCTATCACTCTTAATCAGGTCTTGGTTAAATGCTGGCTATATCCGGGAAACTAGACGAAAGATGTCCGGCTTCCTGGCTATATCTAGCACTTTAAGCGGGACCTGATTAAGAGTGTATCACTGCTATTCTTGACGAACTGTGTTTCCAGAAGGAAAACGTGCAACAAAAACACGGCAGCACAATGCGGCTATTTAGCAGTGTACGAGGCTAAGCCTTTTTCTGCGCCAGACAGTTGATAACATTTACATAAAGCTATACATCTATGCATGTCGACCAAATACAATAACCATTGCCGCGGTTCATGGTTGCTTTAAGAAGAAAAAGTTGGAATGTAATGTGTGTCGAAAATATCTGTCGTACTTAATATCTGTCGTAAAAGAAGAACGCTGGCCGCACACCATCCTATTCATGCCCGAGGACTCCACCGTCAGCCTTCGAGCAGTAAACAGGCAAGCTCTCTCTATGTACTTTGAGGGGGTTGCACCGAACGAAATTAAGGATATCTGAGTGAACACGCGGAAGAATATTTTAGCTGTGGACACGACGTCTGCCAGCGCCTTAGACAAGCTTCGAAAAATATATTTGGGAGACATCAAAGTTCGACCTGTCATTCCAATGGACGGTGCCTGCGTGGCGGGAGTAATCTACGACATTGATTTGGCCATAGCAAACTCGGACCTCCCAATTCTTATAAAACCAGCGAACGAGGGAGTTGTCATCGCGAATGTACTTCGCCTCGGAAACACCCGCTGTGTAAAGATGATGTTCAAAGGCGATTCTATTCCGTCGCATGTCAAGGTTGGACACTTCCGACATTCTGTTCGGCCATTTGTCCCTAAACCACTTCAGTGCCATAACTGCATGAAAATTAGGCACGTCAATGGTGTATGTACAAACACCACAGTATGCCCCCAATGCGCTGAGCCGCACACTGCAGACGCATGTCGGGCAACAAGTCTGAAGTGCGGAAACTGTGATGGTTCACATGATGCTGCCTCTAAGGAATGCCCGCGGATTAAGAAGGAAATCGCAATTATCAAACAAATGGTTAGAGACAATTCAACCCACAGAGAAGCTGCTGAAAGGGTACGGCGTTGGCGTAGTCGCCGACGGAGGCATGTAAAACAGGGTGTTGCGCATAACCCTTTTCCTTCGGGCACGAGTAAAGTAGTGAGCACGAAGCGAAATGAGGTGGAGAAGCTCACAGCTGCGGATGAATGGCCTACGCTTCCGCGTACGCAGCCTGCGAAGGAGCCTCCTCCGAGGCCTCCTCGCCCTACACCTTCCACCGAGTCTACTTCAGTTGAGGATGTGTCAAGGGTCGATCGACAGATCATCCCGATGCTGCGATCCCTCGTTGCTGTCATGGCAGACCTACCAAGAAGCCTGGGAACTCCAATCGCTCGAAGCGGGCTGCAGGTGTTGGACGCGCTGAGCCCAGTCCTCGCCTCCCTCGCGCAGAGCCATGGCAGGAGATCAACAATCGTTCCGCAAAGAGGTCAGAGAAGCATCAGTCATCCAGTGGAACGCAAGAGGACTTAGATCACGGGTTTCTGATTTTCGTCAGTACGTGTTTTCGAACCGTTTCCCCATCATTGTAAAAAGTGAACCGAAATTATCAAACCCGATTAGGCTATCCGGCTACGAGTCAATCCCGTCCCAAACCCGCAACGAAAGCAGCAAGGTCATTGTGTATATTCGTCGGGAGCTTACATACATCATTCAACCTGTGTCGCCTCATGATGAGAACCAATATGTTTGCCTGACTGTGAAGCAGAAAACCCTCACCCTCACATTAGTAGGTGTCTACTTATCTCCCTCTGCCCGTTTTGATCGAAGAAGACTGGATGACATACTTGCGAACATCCCGGATCCGTGGATAATTACAGGGGACTTCAACGCCCACCACCCAATCTGGGGAAGTTCAAAAGTCAATGCAACGGGCCGGGGACTGGCATCATTTGTGTCGGCTCATGAACTGTCTTTACTTAATGATGGGAGTTCTACATTTGTACGAGGGTCAACGTACAGCAGCTGCTTGGACTCGACGTTTGTGTCACGTCGCTTCGCCACAAGCGTTAAGTGGTTTTTAGACATCGAGACACATGGTAGCGACCACATCCCCAGTTATCTCACCATCAAAGGCTTTGCTAGTGGCCACCCGCCGAAAACCGTCCGGAGGATCGATCTGTCAGCATTCACAACTAACATTGAACACGCTTGTGAAAAAGGCTTATCTTCTGGCATTGAGTAAGTGATTAAAGAAGCAGCGCAGAGTGCCATGCGCACGCTGACATGTTCTACAAGGCCCTCAGAAACGGATGTGGAGTTAGAGCGACTCCGTGCGATTCGTCCGCGTGCGGAGCGCAGATATCGCCGCACAAAATCCATTCAAGATCTGCGGATAGCTAGGCGCATGCAAAAGAAGGTCCAGCGTCGTATGGACAAACTGGAGTTTCAACGGTGGGAGAAGTTTTGCGAGTCTCTAGACCCTCGCAAACCGCTTTCTCAAATATGGTGAACCGTGCGAGGCCTACGCATTTTTCCCGTCAACTTGCACAGGAGCGTTTACTGCTGATGACACGCCACATTCCCTTGACCCGCACATAGACTTGCCTTTTTCCATGGAAGAGGTGGATGCGGCTCTTGCTTTATGCAATCGATCGTCGTAGGCCTGGACCGGATGGCATTTCATACCGCCTATTACGCAACCTCGGTGATCGAGCACGAAGCGCTTTGCTGGACGTGTTCAATGAGTCCTGGAGAGATGGAACGGTCCCCAGAGAATGGAAAACAAGCCGTTTGGTTCCACTTCTCAAACCTGGAAAATCACCTCTAGAGCTTACGTCATACCGCCCAATAGCGCTGGTAGCTGCGCAGGGAAGCTGATGGAGAAAATGATCCTTGCCAGACTCCTGTGGTTCCTAGAACGCTACAGAGTATATCCAGACGCCATGGCCGGTTTTCGTCGCCTTCGTAGCTCCATTGACAATGTCATTGACCTGGTGACCTACGTACAACACCAGAAAATGAGTAGAGGGCTATCTGTCGTACTATTTTTAGATGTCAAAGGAGCATATGGCAATGTTTCTCACGAAGCCATACTTGACGCCCTCGAGTCGGTTGGTTTGGGTGGGCGAGTGTACCGCTGGATCTGTTGCTACCTACATATGAGATCACTGCTTGTGCAAACTGATGGGCTGACTTCTGAACATTACACACACCGTGATGTTCTTCAAGGTGGTGTATTGAGCCCCACACTATTCAGCCTGGTTCTGATTGGTCTCGTAGAACGCATACCGGATTCCGTGCAGATATCTCTCTATGCAGATGATATTTGCGCCTGGACTTCAGGTGTAACACGCCCTCAGGTACGTGCGAGGCTCCAAAAAGCAGCGAATTCAGTATCGGCATACCTTAGAGAACAAGGCCTCGAGATTTCTCCTGAGAAATCGGCGCTGGTTGCGTTCACGCGGAAGGCAATGACATATCCCATCGCCATCGATGGACGCAATGTCTGCTACACCAGGACGCACAGGTTTTTGGGGGTCACAATCAATCGAAATCTCTGCTGGAGTCCCCATGTGGCCACTCTAAAAGAAGCGCCTAACGGCCATTGCACAACTTTTTAGGTTCCTCGGAGGAAAAACGTGGGGCACATCAGTGCACGCGATGTTGCAGCTATACAAAACGCTGTTTCTGGGGTACCTGCGGTATAGCTTGCCGGTTCTGACGAACGCTTGTAAAAGCAGTATACGCACGATCGAAAACGCCCAGGGCCAGGCACTCAGAGTTTGTCTTGGATTCCCACGCTGCACATCAACAGCCGCAACCATCGCAGTTGCCAAAGGTCATCCGGCCACGGTGCACATTACATTGGAGGTGCTTAGAGCTCACATTAGGCACCTTGCTCGCACCCCTGCCCACCATCTTGCTTCGCTTCCAGAAGATCGACCGAGTACCTCCTTCTGTAAGAGAATATTGACTTACCGAGAGTGCCTTCCAACAGCCTATACGCCTCCGGAACGGATTCTAACACCCCCTTGGTGCTTGGACCGACCAAAACTACGCTTGACAGTGCCGGGGATTCGCAAGAAGGCGGAGCTCTCATCGCCAGCTTTGAAGCAGATGACTCTACTTATGCTGCACGAAGATTACAAATATCATGTTAAACTTTACACGGATGGCTCGACAACTGTTGGAGGATCTGCAGGAGCTGTGATCTTCCCAGCAAGAGCCGAAAACATACAGTTTCGAACGTCACACAAGACAATATCGACAGCCGTGGAACTCGTGGCACTCCGCAGCGCACTCCGCAGGATTGATCGAGAAGCACCACAAAAATGGGGCATTTTTACTGATTCGAAACCAGCTCTGCAATGTCTTCTAACTGTTCTACGTCGTGGGGCTCAAGACCAATTGGTGCTGGAAACAAAGACACCTGTACCATCAACTAATAGACGAAGGACATGCTATAACTTTTCAGTGGTTGCCAGGCCACTGCGGCATCATCGGTAACGAGCATGCCGACGATGCAGCTAAGAATGCTCACGAAAATGGCGTGATGGAACCTATCCCACTCTGAAGAAGCGACGAAGCAGCTAAGATTATTACGCTTGCGCATGATGTCGCAAGGTCTATGTCGAACACGCCCGGTTTTCTCCACACCCGTCTTCACCGCCTGGATCCATGCCTACGACTCAGTATTCCATTTGGCCTGCCCCGATCCGAGACGACCCTTCTCTGCCGCATGTGGCTTGGGGTGTCTTTTACGAACGCCTTAGCGTGCCGCATCGGAATGACAGACAGCGCTGCATGTGACCATTGCGGCAATGACGAAACCATTGAACACATTTTATGTCAGTGCCCTCAGTACAGCTCCGAGAGACAGTCCCTCTCAGCAGTGTTTGCTCCCCTCGACGACCAGCCGCTTTCTGAGCAGTCAATCTTGGAATGTCGGAAAGATCGAGCTTCACGCCAGAAGGCAACGAAGGCGCTGATGAAGTTTCTGCGAGCGACCCGCCTCGTCGAACGATTGTGACACTCCTGTGTGTGTGTGTTTGTGCTTCCCTCCCTCCCTATCCCATCCCTCTCTTTCTTACTTTTCTGTCTCCCCTTACCCCTTCCCCAGTGCAGGGTAGCAAACCAGATATGCTTTCTGGTTAACCTCCCTGCCTTTCCGCATTACATTTCTCTCTCTCTTTCTCTCTCTCTATGCACTAACTGCCCCAACAGAGAGTAGTGTGAAACCTTTACGCACTGCGATAGAAAAAAAAAAAAAACTTTCGTTGTTGCATGACAATGCAGCCAAGCAACGTCATGTAGTTACATGCCCTAACAACTTGGGGATCTTATCTCTTTCTTATTCTTCTTCTTTCTTCTCTACCCTTTCCTTTCTATTATTCCCCCTCTCCCCCACCCCAAGTGTAGGGTAGCCAACCGGAGCCAAAGCTTGGTTAACCTCCCTGCCTTTCCTCTTCGTTACTCTCTCTCTCTCTCTAGTGAAATGATGAGCGCTCAAAACCGCAAAACCTGCTATGACCCCTCATTCCCATTGTAGACCGCACTTTAACTTCACAATAACCACTTTTCTCAGGCCTCCCCAATAGCAGATACTAAAGGTGTGTTCATTACAACGCGCGACTTATCACGTGACGCAGCGTGCCTGCTCTTGTACACACGACGCCGCGCACATCAGAGGCGAGGTACGGAGGAAGTCATACAGGGCACTTGTTACTCGAACTTGTTGGTTCCAACTGACTGGCCCACTCACAGAACGTCAGATTCACTAAGCATTTTGTTAGCTGAGCATTTCACGTAGTCTCATGTACACATAAATACATATAATCACACATTCAGGGTTAAATGCTCTCAAGGCCACGCAAGCTCCGATTCACCATCTCCGTCGCTCTATCACAGCATTTCAGCGACTTCCAGCAAACTAGGGTGCCCTACGGGCAGCTTTTGCTGACAATGTAGATCAGAGGGCTGTCGGCAGCCATCTCCTCTGATTCACATGTAGCACTACAGTCCCACATGTAACTGACATTTATATAGACCATCTAATCGAATTGTGCCAGGAAGGATCGTCTCGCGCCTATACGTTGTCTTGCTAGTAGAGGCAAAACTATCCGACCTCTGGGAGGTAAAATCTAATAATACGACATACGAAGAGATTCTATCGGACGAACAGACGCGCATCATATGGGCTTTATTACCGTCAGTCTTCCCTGCCTGCAGCCGGAAAATGTATTCATAACTACCCTCTTATGTCGTTAATCGGCACGCCTACGTAAGTGGACGAGAGACACCACTCCGAGACTGAAACGGAGTTCTTGGTGTAACTGCACGTGTAGTAAATTTCAAAGTTCGACGATAACCCCGCCTGGAAAATTAATATTATCCAAATACACGGATTGAAGCACTGACCAAAAGAATATCGAATTAATGACGCTGCAGCTCCTGTACGTGAGCTTTCCTCACAATACGCTTCTACGTGTGATGCAAGCAGAGACAAAGAGAGAAATGAACGTTTATTCTTTCGAGAGCCGGTGCCTTGTCTTCATCCTTGGCAGGTGGCCACCTCAGTCCAGATAGCTATTGGCCTTTGCAGCGAGCTATAGGCTTGGCTCCCCGGCATTCTTTGCCACGAGCACGGCCTCTTTCCTCGGCGCTGTATGGAATCTACGCTACACGATCAGAGCACGCATACAGGAATGAATGTAATCGAACATTCTTAGCGAATTGGTAATGGGCTGTCTCGGACCGAAAGAACGAAATTCGCTGGAAGAAGGGCAAAAAAAAAAAGTACGCGAGCAGTGAGCATTACAGTGTTATACATGTAGTAGTGCCTCGTCATATAGCTATACTATACTCATTCAATCTATGCGATGTGGTTTAGATTGTGCAGGTCCGTGTCTTTTCTTTACACAGTGTAGTACTTCCACAGTCAATTTCATAGCCTGTGGTTGCTGGATCGCCTTTGACAGTGCTTGAAAACCAGTTTTATGTCTCGCTGTCGTATACTCTTCCTGCTTGAGTTGTTTAGTGAAGTCGCCTTTTTCGTCGATATACTTGAACGGGCACACCCATCGCAAGGTATACCGTAAACTACACCAGTAAAAATATCCCGCAGCAGCTCGTGTTTTACATCCAGTAGAACGGCTTCCGAGTTAGCGCGTTGGTACATGCGTAACTTTGAGATCATGACACGTTTGAGATCATACACTTGTGCCTATGTAACAGCCGCTCGCTTTCCCGGAGGATCACGTTCAACGCTGTCCTGTCGGGTGCGGCAGTTTTTTGAGAACCGAGGAAGAGAGAGATAGAGAAATGTTTTAATGAAAAGCTGGAGATGTTTGCCTGGCTATTCGCCTGACATGCTACTACAGGTGCTCCAGGGTGATGATTATGATATATACACTGATAACCACGCATACATGCATAGACTACACTGTTTACAAAGTTTCGGTCAGGCTTGTGGCCCGCAAGAAAGGCAAGACGAGGAATAAACTTTATTGAGAAGTCTTGATTGAAAGATTTGTAGTATAATCACATGTTTTCTTTTTTTATATATATAGATCTTCGCGTTAGTTCGCAGCATCATGGGTGTGCTTATAGGTTTTATTGTGACAAATGGACTCCCCGTAGTGGAACACCTGAAACGTTGTCAAATTCTCCGGTCTTCCAGTGGGGAATCACTTGGCGTGGTAGGAAATTTTATAAGATGGGCAATAACTTCATTCTATAGTAAAACTTGTTGTTGGGCTAGTTGGTGCATGTTACAAGAAAATTCGACGACGCAAACCACCGAGAAGAGAAGGCGAAAGGAAAGAGCGTCACGCTCTTTCCTTTCGCTTTCCCTTCTCGGTGGTTTGCCTCGTCGAATTTTCTTGTAACTTCATTCTATTTGAGGACTCCTACCTGACACGATAGACTACGTCCGTTACAAACTTATGGCAAGCGAAACGGACCCTCGCCATCACGATCATTGTCAGATGCGGAGAAATGACCAAGAAAAATTAATATATTTAATTCCAGAAAGCCTAGCAACAAATTTATACGTAACTAAAGTACGCGGGCGAACTCATTCCGTTAGGCAGTGCCTCCTCTCGAGATGTTTACAAGGCAAAACCGACGTAAAACACGCAAGCGAAACCTGGAAATCCTGTTCAAAAAAAAAAAAAAAAAACACGTCCCCACCCGTGTCCGAAAAGGATTACAATTGCTGCGCCCTGCTTCAGTTCCTGGAGATAAAGGAGACGAGCAAAAGAGGGCCAGTTGGCTTTGCCGGGGCAAATCTTCCTCGACGTTGCGAAATCTGGATGTGCACATTTTCCGCTCGACTTATTATGCAGGGGGGACCCGGCGCGCGCTCATCTCCGCAACCATCGCCTTAAGTGATCTCCCTGAAGGGGTTTACGGGAAGCGCGGGGAAGGAGGCTTTTAAAGTCCATTCACCAGCGGCAGCTCAATAGGAAGGCGCCCAGCAAGGGTGGCCCACAGAGCGCGCCCGCTGCTCTCGTATACACAAAGCTCTTCTCGCGGAGAAGGGATGGAAAACGCTGCGCCTCCGCGGCTCATCTTTTGCTTTATGCGCTCGAAACGAAGAAATAAAGAACATTGCAACAAGTTGCTGGATCAACAAGAAGTTTCGGGGATTTTCGTATAGGAATCGACGTGGCCCTGGTTTCGACGAAAAAAAATGAGGGAAAAGTCGGCAAAGCACGGGCTCAAAGCACACTTCTTGGTGCTGGGGCCTTTTTCTTCCGGCGCGAGAACTCCCGGCAGCAGCGGTTGGCAAATGCGAAAAGCGCCGGCTGACATGGCTGAAATGGCTTATGTGAACCGAACGCAGCGCTCTCTCGTGGTGCGTTATTGGAAGCTAAGGGAAAAAAATACGTATATGGTGATGAGAAAGAAGCTAGCGCGCGAGTGCTTAGGTAATCGTTGACTTCCAGCATTAGTGACGGAAGAATGACACCCAAAGCACAAAATCATTTTGCTCAGGCGATGTGGCGTACATTACTCGTGTTCAGTGCCGATACTTGTTTTGTGTGTTTCTTTTTCGGTCGTCTATTTGTGCTGCTCGAGTACCGATGCTTCGTTGACAATATTTCTATAAAGCATGCTCTTTTTAATACTAAACATACGTGTTGAGCGTAGCACGTCTTGTATTGCCATCTACCAAATGCTTTGGTGTGCCGATGCCGGGGTTAGTGCCCCAAGTTCCAGTGAAACAGCACGCAATCACTTATCGCTTGACGCACCCACTCTCTAGGCTTCTCGGAAAAGCGCGCCTGGATTTTCCCACAAGTGGCGATTGTTCCTCCCTTCTGTCTGACCATTTTCGCGGACGAATGTTAAAGCTACCGCAGTCTAAGAATACAACATAGTTAGGCAACTATTTTTTGAGGAGCTTTTCAATGTACAAAATCCAACCCGTGTCACAAGGGTTACTCAAGCATAGCAGCCCTGAAGCTTTAGCGGCCTGCACCCTGAATGCCGCGCACAGAGAAGGTTCTCGCCCCAGCTGAGTTCGGGGAACTTAAACGTAAGCGCGGCGAAGTCGATTTATATGTCATGCGGCTCAGCTGCCTACGGCTAGCGCTGCCCTATTTGGAATAGAGACGTATTGCCGAACGAGAACAAACTGGACAAGCTGATCAAAAGAAGTTTGTTGTAGATTAGTCTAAAAAAATTGTCAAATGTCTCATTCTCGCTGTAAATGCTCCCAGTTCCCACACACATTGGAGGCGCGGTCGGCATTTCGTTCCACAAGATTTACACGATACGTGAGCATCCGCCTTCTCACATAAATGCGATGCTTTTGTGCCACGTCGCGGACGCGGTTGTGTGCGCCAGATTTTTTTTTTTTGGCCCTCTCGTAGTCATTTGCAGCATAAACAGTACTATTAGTGAAGTTTCTTTGCGGCACTGGGCACGCCGCTACAGCCACGTACAAGTGCTTCCAAAGAGGCATGCCAAGCAATGCTCGAGGCGTCAGTCAAGCGGCATAATGCGTTACAACTAAGATACTGTTCCGCTTAGGCGTAATACAAAATGACTCATGGCAACCTGTCCCATGAAAAATGAGCATTACAAAGAGTTCCCGCTTGGCTGTCATGCAATCTTACCGATTTCTGTTCGTAGCGAACTTAAATTTTGAACATAATCTTGCGAAAATGGAATTGGCGTGCCGACAAAGTTGTATTTTTTTGTTTAATGGTGAGATTATGCATTAATTGCCACTTTTGCTAATTGCTTGTGTGGTGCTTTGGCGCGATTCAACAAAGCGCTACGGAAAAAAAAAGTTTGTGAAAGTGGCCGATTAAGGTTTGTAGATTTAGGTTGATTTAGGTTTAGCGTATAAAGAGGCATCTGCATACTGTTCAATCTTCCCTTCTTTTTCTCTCGTTCTTCGCACCCCCTTCATCAATACAGAGCAGCCAAGCAATTAAAATATGACTAAGATCGTTCTCTTTTCTCTGCTTTTAACTCTCTCCTCCTCGCTCTGTGATGAAGTGGTTAATAAAAAAAATTACCCATGGCGCAATAATTTAGATGAACGCAATGTTTTTGGGGAGGCTGAAGTCATTGCACGAAAATAATATAACTAGAAAATTAACTTAAAGAAAAGAGTATTGAAAGGACTTTGAAAAACATGTTGAGCCAGTTCAGTAATTATAGCGTAAGGAAAGTTGCAAGCTATTCTCAAACTCCACTGGGAGCCGCAAGAAACGCCCTCTGTGTTATCAGATTTTAAACCGTCGCTGTAGGCGTTACTGGGCTGAAATTCTACGCAAATATATCCGAGCAGATGTACTGATATCGAGTGATATACGTGTACTGTTGCTGTGCGCTCAAGTGTGTTGGAAGCGGGAACATGAAGTGAGCGTGTGAACTGGAGGGCGATGCACTATTCGTAGCCACCGGTATTGAAGAAATAGATACTACATGATGAAGACGTTCGGGATAAGTTCTCAGTCTGCGATAATAAAAGCGGCGAAAAAAGAGCGCGAGAACAGCCTGACAGGCATGAGCGAAATTTCGTACACGTCGTTGAGGGAGCTTCCCTGAAAATATTTTAGAGGTGCTATAACTTCGCAGAACTCTGACGTTTTTCTTTTCTGATTTTTTTTTTCGAGCTGCTTCTCGCACGCAAAACACATATTTTCTTCCACCATTTGTCGCTGTGATAAGATTGCTGTTGCTGTTTCTTTTTTTTTAACATCACCGTGTGTACACATGTATGTGATTGTTGAATATGTTGTTTTGACTGTTATGTCTTGACTGTTACGCTAAGTTGTATATTGTATGTACTACGGGTTAATTGTGATTAGAAATTTGGACACTATGTACTTTATGTTTATGAACCCTATGTACTCCAAGAGCTAAGGAGTAGCCAGCGCCTTATTTGTGCGCCAACATCTCCTTACATCATGTCAATAATAAAAAAAAAAAAGATTGCTGTTTGCTGATATTGTCACTCAGAAAGACGCTTTCCGGAACGCAGAAAGATAGAGAAAGAGGAGATGGAGAAGATATAGAATTCAAGAAAAAATGATATACTGAGGGAATGATGACAATCAGGGCGATTTCGAAACGGAAAGCAATCTTATTTCTGCGAGAACTGACAACCGCGTGAGGTGAACCCTTACAAAGGTCGTCAATGAGCCCTCGGCAAGGAGAAGCAGTCTTTCGAGGTTAGTCAGTTCGCTACCTGGGGCCAGGTCGCTGTACCTCTGTACCCATTAGAAAAACCGGTAGGCGCCCTACGGCACTGGGAATCGAACGCAGTACCTCCCACATTTGTAGGCGAATAGTATACTGAGTCACACTTGCTGCGGTCTTTTGTAATGAGTAAGGTCGTGGCAAGGTACAACGGCAGTGGCCCTGGAGAATGGAAAAATACTGCTATATGAGTGGTACATAAAAGTAACGAAAACACGGAATCAGCAGAACATTACGGCAGTTGCTTCCTTCGAAGATTTAATGGCTTCTTGGCACAAAATGCAACTGTATAGGTATATAGGACAAGGCGCAGTGGCACCATGTTCTACCCAATTACATCCGTTCTGTTTAGATGATAGCGAGTAAAGCGATGATTGCACACAGTTGGCATGATAGATCGCACTGAAGTCACGCGCGCAAATGTTCGCAAGTATGGTGTTTGACTTTGCAAGCGTCATCTTCGTGAACCTGCTCCACTTGTGCAGTATTTTAGGAAAAAAAGAAAGTGAAACAAGGAAAACGAGGTACCAGGATCGGAAACAGCGAAGCAATACAAACAGCCGCACAAGTCGTAACCGCGTCTACTTCTAGCTGGGAGAACACTAAAATATAACAGTTGTTCTCACAACGGTAGCATTCTGAGGGAATGAGTGAAATGTATAGAAAGAAGAGATGACGGATGACGTGAGTTTCGTATCTCACGTTTTACACTCTCAAATGCGCGCATCATTCTGCTTCTGCGCGGCTTCCGGGCGACCACGGCGGCCAAGCGAGACGATAGTTGCCATGTCGGAGTGCCACCACAGCGGCTCGCGCGCGCCGCATGTCTGCGCGCCTCTTCGCCCACCGGCAGTGCCACCAGCGGCTGCGTGGCGACTCTGCCGCGGCTCTGACAGATATTAAACCGCCGCAACATCTAGCGAAGGCATTAGAAGCTGCTGCAGCCTAGCGCGGCGGCACTGGAATGCTCGCCATGCATTGTCAGCGCGACGCTCTCTTGCTCACGTCATTCTGTCAACGAACGGCTGCGGGGAGACTGTCCCAAAACATTGGCCGCCCTTGTCTAACCGGAGGCTTGTCCTGACATCCGCGTCGCCAAACTGTGCCTCCCTGCCATGCATTCCTTTCGCCCGAGCGTGGTGATGTTTTGTTGGGAGACGAATTGAGATCTCGGACGGCGTCCCTGCTTGCGTTCGAGGAAAGAAAAAATAAATAAATAAACACCGCGACGTGATATCGCCTCATGCTGTAGGTATTGCGAGTGCCGCGTCGCGGATCTACTATGCAAAGCAGCATTCCCGACTCTCGCTGAATATTCGGTTGGACATTTCGCACAAATATAAACTTCACACTGCACACTGTAGTGTTATTACTTGCATTTTCGCTTCCTAATATACGCGTGATGTGATTTATTGCGGTAACTATAAAACAAGAATCAGCCGCAGACTAAAACAGTTGAACGGGATACACGCAAAAACCACAACAGGTTGTTCTGTTGTGTAGACCAAATTCTGACAGTGTGCTTTCAGCCACTGTTTTGTGAAGGCAGTGGAATGTTCGCGCTAATCATACACTGCTCATGAACAGTATAGCATAGAATAAACTAGACAACTTCTGCAAATTTCAGGCGTGTACATGTAAGTATAGTTGGTTGGTTGGGGTTCTAAAGCGGCTATGAGAAGCACCGTAATGGAGGCATCCGGATAATTTCTACTACCTGGGGTTCCTTAACGTGCACTGATTCACCTCCATCGATATGCGACCACTGCGGCCGCCGGGATCGAACCAGCGTCTTTCGAGTGTTAGCAGCTGAGCACCGTAACCACTGGGCCACAGCTGCGTGTTCTACGTAACATCGCTGAGCTAATAACAAGTAGGTATATATAAGGTATCCTGTGTATGAAAAATCAGCAGAACGCTGATTCGAAGCAACCTATGCTAATTCATACTGCTGCTTTTTCTGTTCCCTCGGATGGGCCGCCCATTCTTTAGAACACAATAAAGTTCTACTTTTACAAACCGTGTTTGCTTCTTAATTGGGCACCAAGACAGCCGCAGACCTGTGCAATTGGATTTCACGGTAGAGGTAAGCATATGCGGCGACATTGCTCTACATTACCTGACGATTACGAGTGAGTACTAATAAACGATACATTTCATGCGTCACTCCTGCGGTATTTGTGACAGACTGGCTCTTACCGAATTTACTGGCTCTATGGTGCCGTGTTGCAATTTATGCAAAAGAAAGAGAAATGTAGTCATGTGACATGTTTGTAATAACAGTGACACATCGAAAGAGAAGTCTTGTCACTTTTATACGGAGGTAATGAAACATTTTTTTAAATAAAAATTCCAGCCACTAATTTTAAATGCGAAGCATTTCTTAGCGAACCCAAGGCACTTTGAGCATTTATATCGACGTATCTATCTAGCCACCTACGTCTGGGTTCTCTCGTGATCGCCTCCTTAATTTGGTGTAGACAAAAACTGGCATGGGCGGCTAAGAGGATTTGACAAATATGACAGTCTGGCCATGACATGAATACGTGAAAATCCTGTCGAGTACGTCGTCAAACCCTTTCTTCCGGACATGTGTGGCACATACCCGTTTACTATACGGGCCTCAGTGTACGGGTATGCGCCACAGGTGATTGACAGTTTATATGTACCCAGCAACGGCGAGAACAGACATTGGTAATTTAAATGCGAGAGCGTTAAGAAAAACCTCAGATGACAAATAATGGCTTAGTAGGTGCTTCCGAACTTCTTAAAAATTGTGATTTATGGCGTAGTGGGTACCTTTCTAGTGTACTTGTATTGTAGACCCAGGAGAGCTTAAGGGGCTCTAGAAACGCCGCTCTTCCAGCTTTCGCTGTGACTGTGCTGCGGTTTCAGCGCAGGCCTGGCGTTTTTTCTTTATTCCAAGCCACGCCAGCTGTAGAAACTGCTTCGGTAAAGCACCCTATGCAGGCGTAATGCCGGTGCAATGTCAATTGTGCTTGTGGTGCTGGATATCTAATTTTATAAAGAAGCAATAAACTCTACGTATGTACTGATACAATACAGGCGTCATTTCAGCTTAAAGCCTGTTGTTCCAGTGTTGGCTCCGCTTCAAGAGCAGTATAATAAACATTACATTTATATTCCTATGATTCAGCAAGCATTGTTTAAGCGTTGCTCGAACCCGGAGGAATACGCTAACGAAAGTTACGTGTGATATCCCCATCATCGCACCGTATTGTGCAGTTCGTTTAGATAATACGGACGTATGTGCTCTAACGTGAGTACTGACGTTACGTCAGACCATAAGTTAGCCTTCAAACGTCTGTGATGTCGACGTGCCTGGTAAGTCCACGATGTGCACACAAATACTACACTTACAAAAACACGTCGATCCAACTCGTAGCGCTTGGCTCAAAGCCAAGAAAGGCAGCATAGAACTACTTGATGACTGCTTCGCATGAAAATGATTCCCACAAGGCGTGGGATCTGCCGAATTTTTACCGCAGCTGCAAAGCATTATATTATTTCATGATTACGCTACCAGAAGGCATGCCAACATCAGAACTTTTCATAGACACCATCTTCGAAATTTATTGCCTTCAGTGAATAAAAAAAGATTACCGATTAAGATGTCGTGTGCCGTACCAGAAGTGGTGCACCGCTTAGCGCATTTTGTTTTTATATGAATTCGAGAAACCGATGCTTATTCGATGCAGCGTATAACGCGACCTCGTCATTACAAAATTACATTATGGGTAATTAAGTAACAGAAAGCGTGTATTAAAAAAAAAAGTTGAATGAGGAGTGCAATTCAGTTGACGCTCCCGATAGCATAACAACGTTTCCGCACGCATAAACGGCCGCCCCGAACCGCGGCTGGAGCGGCGCACACGTGGCTCGCGTGTCTTCCCGTATGCAGACGCGCACGTAGCGCAAACTTGGCTCACTCGCATCCCGAACTTGACACGCACGTCCATTGTGTACACCTATGTAATTACGTGATCACGGAGCAGCGGGCAGCCGCAGGGCACTACGCACGTGCCCGCATATTGTGCTCGATGACGGAGCGGGCGAGGAGGAGGCCCCTGGGCGGGCGGCTAAGAACCCCGCGAGACAAGCGTTGATGCTGCGCAGCCAGGGCCGTAAGCACGGGCCATTTGAGCTGAGCAGTTGGGCAGAGGCCATTCGATCAACGCCGCTAGCCCTCGGTTACCACTAAAAAGAAAAGATAAAAAAAAACCCCGAAAACAAGGGGAACAAGCCGAAAAGGGAGACGGGAAAATAAAGAGGGGAGGGATATCGAACTATAGCGCGTTTTGCTGACGCTCGTTATGGTTGGCGCGAGGTGGGCGAGGATGGCCAGGCAGGAGAAGGTATTTGCGTCACGTCGCCACGGCGGACGTGTCGCGACAAAACTGGGCAAGTGCCCCATGTCGATAATCCGCTCGTTTCGATCCCGCGGCGGATTCGTTATGGCTCCGAGCACGCGCCCGTCCAACTCCGACGAGCAATGAAAGGATCGACAAGGGAAAGCGTCAAAAAAGTATCGAGAAGAAAGAAGGCGCCATACCGAACGGTCTCCACCGGAAAAGAGAACATAACAGAGGCAAAAAAGAAAGAGAGAACATGCTTCCCCTTCAAATTTGAAAAGTGCAGCGGGTGGGCGGCAGCTCGGAGGGGGAAATTGTCCGTGGACAGCGAAGAAGGACGGGTGAAGAAAGCACACAAGCAAATACGATGCGAAAAGGGGAAAAATAAAATACCGGAGTGACAAGCAATACAACAAGTCACGATCCTTCGCCTCTCCTGTCAATCAATGGGAAACTGGCGCAGAAAGTTTGCCGTTTCCCGTCCTTCCAAATAGCGCAATGTCCTCTCGTCGAACTATCATCGGGAGCAATAGTTTTGAGACCACAAATATTGCAATAAATAAATGAATAAGTAAATAAATAAGTAAATAAGTAAATAAATTTTCTTCGGGCCAAGCCGTGCAACTCATGGCCGATGCATAGCATTGGTCGAGCACGGAAAAGTGGTCAGTACAACTAGATTTTCAGACGTCATACGTGCTATACGAAAAGGAAAACTTTATTGCGATAAGAATTATACGGACGCCATGCGCAGTAACGTCCTGAGCGTTGTCGTGCGTTCCCACTCAAGGATGCGTGCTCTTCATGCGCGTTGATCAGGGGGCCTTCGAAGACGAGGAGTGCGTTGGGCTTCTGCAACGACGAAGCGAAGAGAAAGCACCATCAACGTTACGCACGCTCAATCGCCTCGGTAGCTGAGCCAGGCCAATGCCGCTGCTGACATCAACGTTGTGCGCAGGCCGCTAAAAGTACAGGTGTTCTCCCTGAGAGATACCCTTTTCTTAGCGGAACGAACAGAAAACGTCCTTCTAAATATATGCAATATTGTACTGAGCTTTCAGTAACATCGAGGATTTCATGTTGGTCTCATCTCGTGCGCCGTCGATGCACGCCGCCTGCAAGGTATGCCACTAGCGATGCCTAGCCCAACAACCAACTAGCCCGACATAGCGTGTTATGCTCATCATCACCCCAGCGTTGTAAGACACATTGTACCTACGAAGGTGTACTTCTTTTACCCAGCAGGATTTACTTTGCATGCTACGTCACGATAACCTGCCATGACTGCGTATAACTAGAGCACTGTCCGAAGAGTCGAAGCGGTGCGGTGAAATTTTCTATCACTATCAATGCTTCTGCTCTTGTACAAAACAGTTCTTTTTTTCTTCGCTGCGTCTGTGATCTCTAAGCTGTTGCTCGCTGCTTTTGTACATTGATAATTAATGAGGGTCAGAAGATGATTAGCTACTAAAAAGAGAATTCAGGTCAGTGCGGGGCGCTTCTACCTTTTTTTCTTTTTTTTTTTCGCACTTCACCCTTGCGCAGTTTTCGCAGTTCGGCCTTGCGGTGGAACTGAAAGTGTGATTTGAAATGACCAAACTGTGATGTGATCAACAGTTCGAATTTTCAAAGTCTTTCTGACCTATACGCGAAAGAGGCCTATCACATTTTATGCAATGGAATAGCTTGAAATATTACATTTATTGAATTTTAGCATAAGACGCTTCAAGAATGGCGGTTTTGTTCGCAGGTCACGTATTGGGCGATGAAAATCCTCAAAGTTTCCCAGAACCGTTTTGCTTTCCAAGCGACGAGTTTGGCATAATTGGTTAAAGGGACCCTGCAAAACTTTTTTAGCATGGTCAGAAAACGCTACGGATTGGTAGTCGAGGCTCCTGAGAACATGCGAGACTGACATTATAGCGCAGCACGCGGCCTGGAATTTATAATTAATTTTAATGTCAGCTAGAAAGCGTACCCCCTTCTCTCTACAAATTATGCCATAAGCCCAAATGACCACGCCATATACCCAAATTGGCAGCCGTTGGCTGATTTGAGCATCGTGGACGGCATAGTTACTGCGGCAGCCGCGGGAGGCTGCCACGTGCCCGTGCGCGCGCTCGCGATCACACTGAAAGTTAGCCGCGCATTCGAAGAAAAAATAAAGAAAATGTGCTCAAGGTAATGACGCGCGCCTGACGTGACTTCTTTCCCCCGTGCCATCCCTCCCTGCTTAGCTTGCAGTGCGTTCATCGGGACGAGAGAAGAGTGAGAGCAATTACTGCGTGCGACAAATCTCAGTAACTCCTCTCGTACTTGACGGATTCTAACAATGCGGCGATCCATTCGTGAGGCAACAAACTCCTTTAACCAAGCCATTCAATGGTTACTTGGAAAAGTGTTGCAGGGACCCTTTAACGTCGTGGTTGCGCTCAAGCGCACATTTGCGCTAATTTTCTCTCAATTTCAGAATTACAGAATGTTAAAAAAAGGTATTGTACAACCACTCGGTCGTCAAGCAAGCTTGTACAATTCGGGATTCTTCTTAGCTCACAAATATGGCTATAATTTTGGTTACAAATTGAACAAAGCCATATCTGCAGAATGGTAAACACAGTAATTGCTAAACTGCATTTTCTGGTATCAGCTGACTCGAAAATTCGATGACGCACGGGACTTTTCTCAAAGGAAGGAAATAACTTTATTCCGAGTCCTGCGAGTTGGTGAGGCGGGCCGATGGCCCCGCCTAGGAGACGGCCAAGAGTCCTTGAACCCTGGCGGCTTCCTCGGCCCGCTGGACGGCCCAGAGCTGATCCTCGAGGGCGGAGCTGAGCAGCGCGGCTTCCCAGCGCGCTAAGAAAAAATTTTTTTCAGTCTTCTTTTATGGAGAGGTGGCGCTCGCTACAGGATAGGTTAGGTTAGGTTAGGTTAGGTTAAGAGTGGTTACGAGAGGTAGATACGGTTTCATCTTCTGTCTGTTTCATATCCCGTCTTCACACAGCCGGCTCCCTTAAAGCTATTTCAGCTGTCATGTATTTACCCAACTCAAACAACCTAACGCTTGTTGTTGTAGTCTAAAAAATGTGAATACCTCAACACCGCCACGTAGTATTGGTTTTATGCGCAGGGGTCAATGTGCGGTGGGGAGTCAGGCGCGCGCGCGAACCACTAAACAATAGCACAGCGTTTGTCATCGGCAATTTGTGCGGAGTCTGCTGCGCTACGCACTCTGAAAGTGGTGGCATTATCGCACATATTTCTGAGGGAACAACAGGAAATGCAGTTTCGGAAGAAGACGACGTTCTGCACATTGAAAAAAAAAAACGAAACAAACAAAAAAGCTGTGTTCGAGACTGTAGTGGTGTCAGCTATGAGATGAGTGCTCGTACAGTTATCAAAGTAAATGGGCCTAAGACGCGGAAGTCACTCAAGTATGCAGATTTTTTTCCTCCTCATCATACAAGTGTCTTTTTTTTAAATCCAATTTTAACAACTGCATGCGGCTGCGGCTCGCGTAAACACATTCGCAATTCGTGCCAGACGTTTTAGGGATACTGCTAATGGAATCTTAAAAAAAAAATCTTTTTAGAGCTTGTCTTTCGCGCAACCTCCGGACGGAAAGCTTGGTCAGTTGCACAGAGGATGTGCAGAATAGGTGCACAGAATAAGGGATTCCCGGACAAGGAGTACGTGCCATACGTCGATAAGTGCGCAGAATACGTGTCAGGACTCTAATGTCGCAGAAAATATTCACATGAGAAGGCGGCATCAGTTCGGTATCACGGCCCATGCGATGTCATGGGGCTGTACGAACGATATGTTCAATGAAGCGAACAGAACGCTCATCGTATCCTCAATCGAAGATTGCCAAGCACTCGACGCATTCAGAAGCTTGGTTTCGTTGAAAAGAGCAGACCTTCCGGGACTGCTCCCTGGGAGAATCGGCGACAAAACGCTTGTGGCAGTCCGGTAAGTAAATAAGAAAATGGAGCTATAGGCCGGTATGGAGTTTTCTTTTTTTTTTTTCTAAGGAATCGCATCTCATTCCACCAGCGCATCCAGAAATGGCACTGCCAGCGAATTTCTTCTCAGTGGCCACCGTATAGCCCCATTTCAACAGAGCTCATGGGGGCATACAGTTGACCACCGAAGAAGCCGTTGCGCAAATATTGTTACTGGCACAAAACTTACAGGACATCAAAAACAAGGTATAAAGGGATGCGTCGTTTTCCGCATAAGTGCGCATGACTTCGCTGGCCGGCTCCTAAAACAAACTTAGTCGCCATTTGGAAAGGTTTATGGCCGGTAAATATGGCTTCCATATGGAAACCGAAACGTCTCGAACCTACATTAACCCCGTCTTCGTGGCTGGCGTTTTGCTATTTATTTGTGTTGTGCACAAGCCTTCTAGTTATTATTATTATTATTATTATTATTATTATTATTATTATTATTATTATTATTATTATTATTATTATTATTATTATTATTATTATTATTATTATTATTGTGGAGAAGTGACTTTCTTAACTTGGTGGATTGGCAAGTTGTGTTAACTTACCAATCCACCAAGTTAAGAAAAAGAAAGGAATGTATGTTTAATATCTTTGTAGCTGTTATTGAAATCTTCACAGTGAATCTATGGTTATCTTGCTTGACGTCTCTTCTCTCTTTTATTGGGTGGTTATTCCCCCCTCTCACTTTCTCTCACAAACGATCTCCCTCCCCTTCTTTTCTTATAACGTTGGGAGAGGCTGCCGATGCATGGGGACGGATGAAAGAAACGAGTAGAAACAGAGGAAACGTAACTATGCAGAATAAGGCTATTTGGGTATTCTCTACAGCGTGAAAAATAAAATATATTTATTCTAACAGCACGTCTGCAGTATATTTACATGTTGTACAACTCAACTAACAAGAGTGATAAAGTGAAAAAGAAAAAAAAAGGCGACAAAAAGGAGAGCTGAAGGCGAATCTAGAAGAAAAAAAAAAGAATTCGCGATTCATAGTGCACCTTTTTTCATGTGTTCTAACACTACTTTACTTGAAATTAATCCTTAACGTAATTGTTATCGAACAAACGATTTAGCTAGTGCGTTTTTATGGAAACATAAAGATGATACCTTGCTATGCACTTGAGTAGATTAAATTATTACTGTAGTAAGCGACACGCTTCATTGCAGCCTGGAGCTCGTCTTCAGCCACTGATTATTGTCTGCCTGTCGGTGCCTCCATCTGTCCCTTCATTTGTTTTAAATGCGAAGCATTTCTTAGCGAACCCAAGGCACTTTGAACGTTTCTATCTACGTATCTATCTATCCATCTAGCCGCCTACATCTGGGTGCTCTCGTGATCGCCTCCTTAACTTGGTGTAGATCAAAATTGGCACGAAAGGGTATGAGAGTTTGACGAATGTGGCAAGAATAACATGAAAATCCTGTCGCGTACATCGTCAAACCCTTTCCTCCAGAGAGAGAGAGAGAAGAGGGAGAAAGGAAAGACAGGGAGGTTAACCAGAAGCAGTCTCCGGTTTGCTACCCTGCACGTGGGAAAGGGAAAGGGGATGAAAAGAATGAAAGAGAAGAAGAAGAGTTTGTGACGACAGCACGCGACAAAATACAACAACAACAAAACAAAACACGACAAAACGAAGTCATAACCGCAGTCCAAGTACTACACAGCACCATTTTCTTCCAGCAGTCCCAGTTTGACATTAAGTCCGGTTGCGTGGAGAAACCGCAACAACGCCCTCAGAGCGGCTCGTGCTGAAGACCTGGTAGGCCAGGGCCCTAGGATTTTGTTCTCCGTGAGAGGGCGGTTGTCCAGCTGGCCTAGTGCGGCTGAGAGGGCCGTTTTTTCGGAGCTGAAGCGGGCGCACTCACAGAGAAGGTGCGCGACTGTTTCGCTGCACCCGCAGACTTCACACGACGGGCTCTCAGCCATTCCAATAATATACGAATAGGCATTTGAGAAGGCCACTCCAAGCCATAGACGGACCAGCAGGGTAGAGTCACGTCGTGATAAGGTGGACGGGATGCGTAATTCAAGATCAGGGTCCAAGGCATGCAGCCGTGCACTTGTAAATGTAGATGATGACTTCCACAAGTCCAACGTTATGCGACGAGCTAGCATACGAAGTTCTCTTGCGGCGTCCGATCTTGACAGGGGAATGGTGACACTGCTGACACCGTCATGAGCGGATCGGGCAGCTGCATACACTTGGTCATTTCCCTGAATGCCGCAGTGACTAGGCAGCCACTGGAATACTACTCGATGCCATTTTTCTAATGCTTCATGGTGTATTTGCCTGATTTCCGCGACGAGCTGCTCATGTGAGCCATGACGTAAAGCGGAGGGTAGACTTTGGAGGGCTGCTTTGCTATCGCAGAAGATAGACCATGACAAATTGCAGTGTCTGCTCCATGACAAATTGAAGAGCAGCACGGAGCGCTACTAGTTCAGCAGCCGTAGTTGAGGTTGCGTGAAACATTTTGAGCTGTATTGTGATAGCTTTTGCTGGAATTATTACGGCGGCGGTTGAGCTTGTAGTCATAACTGAACCATCAGTGTAAATACGGGTGTGAGCAATGTACAACTCATGTAAATACAGTAGTGCAGCCTGTTTAAGGGCAACCGATGACATTCTTCTTTTCATCGTAATTCCTGGTATGGTAAGGCACACTTCGGGTCGATGTAGGCACCATATAGGCGAGCATGGCCTTGCTGCAGGCGTATAGTTCGATGGCAAAGAAGTACTATGGGCAGCAATAATGCGGCTGAATGTTGTATGCGGCCTTTGTGCAGGTAAAGATGCGAGATGGTGCGAAGGTACCCGGGCAAGGTGTCGAATATGCACCCTGAGGGTATCAGTGGTTACGTATGTTGACACAGGATGGTCTCCTGCAATGACGATTGTTGCCGCTGTAGACGCACATTTCGGAAGACCGAGGCATGTCCTTAGAGCTTGAGCTTGCAGGCCCTGGAGTGCATTCAAATTTGTTTTGCAGGTATTTCCCATCACAGGAAGACTGTATCTTGCAAAACCGAGAAATAAGGCATTGTAGAGCTGCAGCATAGACCTTACTGATGTGCCCCACGACTTTCTACCCAGAAACTTGAGAAGGTGCGCTATGGTAGCCAGCCGTCTCTTCAAGTACAAAACGTGTGGCGTCCATGATAAATCGCGGTCGATGATTACGCCTAAAAAGCGGTGCTTCCGGTCGTGGACAACTGCTTGCCCATTGATCGTTATTGTGTACTGCCGCATTGTCTTGCGTGTAAATGCGACAAAGCAGCACTTCTCCGGTGACAGTTCTAGATTTTGATTTTTCAAGTACAACGCGGTCATCGTAGCTGCCTTTTGTATCCGGGCTCGTAATTGTAGACGTGTCACTGCAGATGCCCAGATGCAGATCTCATCTGCATATATAGATACATGGACTGTATTGGGCAAACATTTCGTGAGGCCGACAAGCACAAGGTTGAATAATGTCGGGCTTAACACACTACCTTGTGGCACTCCACGTCCTGTCTGATGGTAAGATGTCGCGCCTTCCTCAGTGACCATGAAAAAACTTCTACCAGTCAAATAGCTGCGTATCCACTCGAATGTTCGGCCGCCAATTCCGACTTCAGTCAACGCGTCTATTATTGCGCCATGCGTTACATTGTCGTAGGCGCCTTTTATATCGAGGAACAATGCTGCTGTGAGGTGTTTCAGGCGTTTCTGATGTTGGACAAACGTGACTAAGTCAATCACGTTGTCAATAGAGGATCGCCCACGTCGGAAGCCTGCCATAGAGTCTGGGTAAACGCTGTACCATTCCAGATACCACTCCAAGCGTGTCAGCACCATCCTTTCCATAACCTTCCCAATGCAGCTGGCTAGAGCAATGGGTCGGTATGATGACAGATCTAGTGGCGATTTGCCAGGCTTAAGAAGCGGAACCAAGCGGCTGCACTTCCATTCTGGCGGAACCAAACCCTTCCTCCAGGACTCGTTGTACATACTTAGCAGCACGTGTCGCGCCTTCTCTCCAAGGTTTCCGAGCGCTGAATATGTCACGCCGTCAGGCCCCGGAGATGATGAGCGCCTGCAGCTTGCCAGTGCCGCTTCAAGCTCCTCCATTGAGTACATGAGGTCCATGCGGGAGTCCCGAGACGCAGGAGTCACGCATTGTATAGGTGCACATGTAGCCTGAGCGCCAGTTGGTTTCGCGCAGAATTCTTCAGCCACCTCAATCTCCCTTCGACCCTGCTTCAGAGCGAGAGACTTGAAAGGGAAACGCTGATGCGGTAGATCACGAAGTCCGCGAACGGTCCTCCATATTTTAGACAAACGCTGACGTGGATCCAAGGACTCGCAGAATAGCTTCCATCTTTTAGATTGAAGTGCGTCAATACGGCGCTGAATCTTCTTTTGCAGCCGTCTTGCCTCTCTGAGGTCGTGTATTGAGGTCGGCGTTCCGGCTGCACATGGAGGAAACCTGTGAAGGTACGCTTCCATCAAGTTTTGACAATGAAATTCGCAATGCCATACAAGAGGCTACGCTCACCTTTCAGCCTTTTCCGAATTACAATGAATTTGAAGCCGAATTACAGCGCCTACGGGCGATTCGCAGACGCGCGGAAAGAAGGTACAGACGAACCTGCAGAGACGTGAAGCACATGCCCGTATACCAGGGGCCGGGGTATACGGGTATGTGCCACAGGTGATTGACAGTTTATATCTACCCAGGAACGGCGAGAACAGACATTGGTAACATCGGCAGCGTTGAGCCGACGAATGCAAAGAATAAAAATCAGGATCCCATCAAGAATCGAACGCAAGCATTCTGCGTGGCAGACAGGTATTCTACCCCAGAGCCACGCTAGGCCTTGAAACTGCTTTGGAAAAAAACCCTGTGCAGGCGTAATGTCGGTGCAACGTCAATTCTGGTTGCAGTGCTTGTTATCTAATTTTATGACAAAGCAATAAAATTACATATGTACTCCTATGATGCAGGCGTCATGTCGGGTTAACGTCATTTGAGGTTCCAGTGTTGGCTCCCCTTTTATAGCTGTCTAATAAACATTACATTTGTATTTTTATGATTCAGCAAGCTATGTTCAAGCGATGCCCAACCTCGGAGAAATACGGAAACGAAAGTCAGGTATGGTATTCACATCATCGCACTGTAAAGTGCACTACGGGTCCACAATACTGACGTCTGTGCTCTAAAGTGAGTGCTGACGTTACATCGGACCATAAGTTACCATACGTCGACGTGCTCGGTAAGCCCACAATGTGCACACAACTACTGCACTGACGAAAACACACCGATACACCTCGTAATGCTTGGCTCAAAGCCCGAAAGATGCAGCATAGAACACTACTCACTGAGTGCTTCGCATGAAACAGATACCCACAAGGCGTGGGACCTGCCTTTCTTTGCCATGTTTCTGTAGTGATCAACTACAAATGCTCCCAACTTGTAGCTCGCTTCATAGAGAATGAGCAGTCGCCTGCAAAAAAAAAAAAAAAAAAAGAAAACGTGGCTGAGTTTCACAGCACTCAGCAGCGACCTTATAATATGCAGGTCGGCTTTGTCGTCGTAAATGGTGTGAAAGTCTGCCACACTAGAACGGGCTGTTGAACGTGGCGATGTAGATGCCGGCGCTGTGTGGGAAGCAATGGATAACCAGAGACAATATGCGCCAACGAGTCACCCGACCGTTACTATACAGCTGTCATGGCGTCAGTGTCATTTTATCCCCGCGGGAAAGCGTGAGATTTAATATAGCTAAGCAACGTGTAATGCGTTGAAAGAGTTGACACCTGTCGACATCAACGTACACGTGCCACTAAAGCGTTAGTTTCATGGCGACGTTGCTGAAAAGCAAAAATCGAAGCCCCTTGTGTCGGGCATTCAAGCCGTAAACTCGGAACGAAAGCTGCCGTTGCGGCGGTTTCACAGAAATGGCGATCGCCTGTCATTGCGCTCCGCAGATTTTTCCGAGGACCGCAGACATTTTCGCTTGTGTTTTTTGGGGCTCTGATTTGATCGTTTTTCTGCAGAGCGTAGGGCTTATTATCTGTTTGTTTATTCGCTATGCTCGAAGAGAAGCTAAAAAAAAAAATACTTTCTTTGGCAACACGTTGTTATGAGGTGCCCTACATCCGTCGTCACTCCCAACAATGACGCTAGTCATTTGCGACTGCCGAGCACACTCCCACTGGAGATTCAAACTTCAAAGTGACAGAGCGCAGACAGAGATAATTCTGCAGACTTGCGCCCCAAGGCCTCCGTGTCAGAGTAAACGCCGGATTTTTCTGAGCGTGCATTATTAAGCGCGAGCCGTGTGACAGCATGAGCATCATGCGCGTGTCTGGGACAGTTCCATGAACTCGCATTTTGATTCTAGAAAGTGTAAACAAACCGTGTGTGCGTAGATGATGTTCCCACTGTTTATATCGCAAAGTCGGAACGCGTGTCATTTGGGCTGTTGCAGACACCCGTAGAAAGCTGGAGCCGTCACTCTCCCGGTTCAGCACGTGCAGCTCTCAAAAACGCACGTACACAAAAAATAAACCCAGCGCTTAACTGTCGTGACGGGCGTCGAGCTGTCTTGAAATGCACACTTTCGTGTGCTAGCTTGAGAAGAACGACGATGCGGAAACATAGGTTTCGAATGGCGTTTCTTCGTATTATGCGCTGCGGTAAATACTGCCGCGGTGAGAAATTCTTAGCATGACCTATATTTTTTTTTTCGTTTAGTGTGTTCTCTTTCCCAGTTTTACGGCGGGCTCACTACTGCGTACCCTTTTTTTTTGTTTTTTTTTTCATGCACACTCGGCTGCGTCGTATGGAGCCAGGAGTAGAAAACGCTGTTCCATTAGCCGACTAAGTTAAGCTCGTCTTCACCGCCTGTGCGAGTAAGCAGAGCGATGATTTGGGCCCTGAAGAGGCTTTCCCTTAGCTTTATTGAGGTAAATACATCGCGGTACGCGGCGATCAAACTTTCATCACGTAAACCTCATTGTAATCTGAGTTTGTCCCAACTAGTTCATTTACATAACCTTACACTGTGCTCCATTTACCAGGAAGACTGAGCAGCCTGGACAACAGGTGTTGACGCAAAGGACGAAAATCTGTTACCTGCTTGAGAATTGAACGAACCAGCTTGAGGAAGCTTGAGCACAACCAATCTTTTTTTTTCCGTCAGTCGGCATCGTCCCGGCATAAACGAATAACTTTCATTGGTTGAACTAGAACAGCAGGCTCAATTAATCTCGTCAGAAGACCGCAGCAGGACTTGGTTGGATGACATAGGTCGCATCAAGAACCCTCGTACCAGCGGGTTCTTGTTGAAGCTACTTCATTATTTGTGGATATCAGAACCCTAGGTAAAATGGAATCTTTAATTTAGCACTTACAGTTAGCAACGCAGCCTATTTTAAATGTTATTTGTACCGTGCGACCTTTACGACCTGCTACATCGCGGTCACTAACATAACATGACCCGTTCCCTCCAATTTAACCCTACGTTTAATCGTGTACCACACATGCAAACTTAAACCGCGTGCGTATTTGCATTACTTATTCTGGTGTATACGAACAACGTTGGGTACAATGCAGAAATAGATCGTGATAATCTCCATCGCACGCTACGTTCCATCTAGAGTATGGTGGAACCGAAAATGACAGCGTAACATTAAAAGATCGTAAGATGCCAGAATGAATCAGAGAACAAAGAGGAGTATATAGCCGTTATTCTAGTTGACATAAGAGAAAGAAATGAACCGGGTCGGGCCATGTAATGCGTGGGGCAGACAGCCGGTGATGAGATAAAGCTTTGGAATGGATACCGAGTGACGCGAAGCGCAGCCGAGGATTGCAGCCGACTGAGGTGGGGTGATGAAATCATGAAGTTTGCAGGAATGAAATAGAATCGACTCGCAGAAGATAAAGCAAATTGGTGATCCGTCCTCCAGTTAACATAAAATAGGCTGATGGTGATGATGAAGAATGGCCTAAAGAACAAAATCAAAACACGCACTTTTCTTAATACAAGATAATAATAATATCTGGGGCTTAACGTCCCAAAACCACGATATGATTATGAGAGACGCCGTAGGGGAGGGCTCCGGAAATTTCGACCACCTGGGGTTCTTTAACGTGCGCTTAAATCTAAGTACGCGGGCCTCAGACATTTTCGCCTCCATCGAAAATGCAGCCGCCGCGGCCGGGATTCGATCCCGCGACCTGCCGGTCAGCAGTCGAGCGCCATAACCACTAGACCACCGTGGCGGGGCACTTCTTAATGAAAGAATACTGAAATTGCATGCTCTGCTTGTGGTGCACAGAACGCCGAATTTTATTTAAAAACGTGAATCTGCGCCATTTCAGTCAACCATATGAAGCACATACTCGCACTTACATGCTTAAAGCGTGCGGTAATATTTGCAAGAGGGTAAAAATACATCGAAGCAATATTTAAGCTTAATGCACTGCGCCTTGTATGTTTTTTATGGTATTTTAGCTATTTACACAAACTTACAACTTATTTGATAGCGTACAACCTACGAATGCGCATAAAAAAAAGGGTTCGTGCGCTTCCTTTACTAACGTTTATCTATAATCTGCCCAATAGATATAAACATCAGCTACGTATATATATGCGTGGCTCCCGACATGCTACCGTTGCACGTTCATGATGAAACAATGACGGACATACGCTCTTAAGCTACCTAGTGGTACATAGTAAATGCTTGAGAACAGCGTGTCTTAAACAGTGATCGAGCGTCCAAATGCGACGCTTTTCTTGCCGAACAATGGGCGCAACGCGACATTTTTATGCTGTTTGGGTGAGACTGCTGCCTTTGTTCTGCGATCATCTAGCGGACACATGTTAGGCTTTCCTTATATGCTCCACTACTCTTAAATTTTCCATCAAGAAATTCAAATAATGGACTCCTAATTGGTTCTGTGGCGCGCCCTGCCAACTCATCACAATATGGCAACCTTATTTGTTCTCTCTCACGACGGCTCGCCCCGTAGCCTGATTTTGCTTACTCTGTTTAGAGGGCAGTAATTTAATCTGCACTGATGCTTAGGACATCGTATTGAACGTGAAAGGGTGAATGTTTGAAGCCTCAGTCAGATTTGCAACGGCGTTCTTTTTTTCGTTTCTTGCTTGTATCGGTCTGGGGAATGTTTCATTTGGTGGATTTAGATTCCTGAACTCTGCGGGGCTCGTGTGCTTACTCGGTGGTTCAGTTCACTCTGAGATTATGAATCAGTACGCAGGAGACATCACTCACCACAAGGCGACATCGCAAGCAGTGATTACTCACGTTTTGCTGAACCGAAACGTGCTGGCTGCAAAGCGAGCATTAAACCCCATGAAAATTTTATTAGAACAAGGCTGCCAGCAAGCCAGGTACTACAAGAGGTTCCAATGCGAGATGGCAAAGTGTCTGGCTTTTCGCGTCACACGCTTTGCTCCCGGGTGCGCAAATGGACAGCAGGAGCACGAACAATGCGACGATCCCCCGGAAAATGCAGGCCGCCCATAATTGCTGCTGGAAAAGCAGTGCGCAGCAAGAAAAGAAGCGATGCCAAAACCCTATGATTGAGGCACGGCGCAGTGTGGGACTCCTGATTAATTTTGATCATCTTGATTCTTTAACGTGCACCTAAATGGAAGTACATACACGGGCTGTCTTGCAATTCGCTCCCATCGAACCGCGGCCGCCGTGGCCGGGCATGGAACCTGTTCCCCCACCATAGAAGCGCGCGACACCCTACCTGCTCTCAGCTACCATGACGGGTTACAATCCGCGAACATGGCCTTTACCAACGCTTGCTCAGCCTGATTGGCCCAGGCAAGCACTGTACATGGTCGTATGCGTTCCTGTAGACCAGATTATTTTGCTCTCGCAGCGGCGTTTCGAACAAGCGAACGTAGCCTCGACCCCAATTATCACCTGTGAGCATGGCCAGAGCAGGCACTGCGAGTTTGGTTACGTCACAGCTGATGGCAAGCGGACATTGCTGACAAGCATGCGATAAGGACAGACCGGAGGCTATCGTGGTCCGTCGTTCCACTTGATCCGCAGCCCTCAGTCAAATATGGCTGCCCACCGCAAGCGACAAAAATTTTAGTTCATACATGCTAACACCCCGATATACTGTCGGGTCTGCAGAGGGATGACACCTAGAGGTAAATGGTGGACTTGTTGATCCGAAATCGCAGCCTATGCTACTTTTCTCCCCTCGTTATAGGCTATGTGTAACGGTGTAAATAAAAAAAAAAACGCTTGCCTCAGCTTCCTGAAGGATCAGGCTGATGCGCTTCGTGAAACAGTGTGACGTTGGTCCGCCAAACAGAGGAGCAGTTTTGACTGTTTTTATTTTTATCGAAAAGGCAGGGGGAAACGGTAAGCTGCGCAGAGGATGTGGCAAGAAGATACCAGTGCGAAGTAGCCGAAAATTGCTAATCGTAGTAATAACCGCAATAAAATTCCGCAAGATATTCGCAACTTGCAGGAATTTCGCATCATGCAAACGGCGAAATTCTGCCAATATTACCTTTACCAATATTGCAATATTACCTCTGTCGCCTCGTGGCTGATAGGACTGCGTCGTGCACTGCGGCTTACCGAGTAGCGAGGGATCTATGGCACTTTTTTTTTCTTTTAACATGGGGTAAAGAAGACCAGGGCTTTGGAATCACGGACCCAAATAATGTAGTCGGGATCGACGCCAAGTGCGACAGAGATCGCTGTTCATCGTAAAATATAAAGGTGCGCGCGGCAGAATCCACAGTGCAAGAAACCTGAAAAGCGCCACTGCAAGGAGATGTGCCGGGCATTGCCGATACAGTTTCGCTTACATATTTAGAAAGCGAGAACAGAAAGTAAGTGAGAGGATTCGAAAGGGGGATCAAGTCGCGCGCTGGGCTGCATGACAGCTCACCCTTTGCTGGCGCAAAGCGAAAGAAGGAATGATTTTTGCGAAAGCCGAGGGAGCTCGTGCGCGCGCGTCCGAGGCGCAGACACCGGAGCGCGCGGCGGCCCTTTCGACCATGGATTTCCGATGCGCCCGAAGCCAGCGTTGCCCAATCGATGCGAGCTTCCAGCCACCCAAGCGAACCCCTTCAGCCTGCCTCTCCAGTGCCGCTCCTCCCGCTCCGTTATCGCACTTCCTGTTGCTTCGAAAAATTGTTGCGCGTGCCTGCGAAATAATTCGGCCGCGCCTGCGGAGTCAATGAAACGCCGGGGTGCGTGGCTGCAGCGCTAGCTGGGGGCCTCGTCGGCGCCTCGTCCGTGCCGTTCGTAATTGCGCTCGCACGCCAGCGGTCCGTGGGAGTCGATGCGGCCTGCCAAAGAGCTGTCTGACTCGCGCCTCCACTTTGACGCCCGCGAGACTGTGTACACAGCGGCGGGAACAACCGGGCATCGGCTCTCTCTTAATCAGCGTCGGCGGCTGCCGGCCACCCACACTCGGTTTTTGGTCCGGGCCACTCACGGGCCCAAGAGGGAGCGCTTGGAGGACGGTGCACGTTGGGCGAGACGGAAGAAAAGCGGGTGCCTTTTGTGCCAGGATTTATGCGTCCTAAGGATGCTTTATTTCGGCGTACGATTCTTCGATCGTCGGTGAGAGCTGAATTTGCAAAAAAGAAAGAAATGACAAGGTCTCCAGGAGCTACACTCATGACCAGCTAATAACGTATACAAAGTAATGTCTGTTTTGCAACTGTTACAAGTGAAATATTGTAGAGAACATTACATGTCAACATAATGCTATTGAGAACACGTACCTATCGTATACTCTTTGTTCGGTAAATTCATCGACCGGTGTAGAGGCCGAAGGATGAAAATTTAGGAAGTGAGAGAACGATGTGTTCGTGCGCGCAGAGATGCTTGCAGTGACCATACAAGCCACTGATGTAGTCAGCGCCTTCTGAAAGCGATATACGTTTACTCGCATATAAAACTGAGTTGAACCATTCCTTCCAAGTGGTTAAGGTTCTAACTAAACAAAAGGGTTTTAGTCCTGGGGAACACTATAATATTTGTAAACACCCTTCTCGTTCTCTCTCTCAGTTTCTTTTTTGTTACCGACTCTTAAGGGTGATGTGGCGGCGTCCGACCCCGCTCGCTTTCCATGCCAAAATGCACAATAAACAATCTCAGTTGGTTAAAATATTCCAAAGCCCTCAACGACAACGGAATCCTTCGTGTTCTACTGTAGAGTTTAGGGCATATCAATCAACTACTTTTGAAGAAAAAAAGGGCTGATAAATGAGGTGGGTCACTGGTATAGTACGGCGCCTGATAATTTTTTCTAGTAGTCGGATAATTGAGTTCGCTGTAGGTAGTAAGAGCTCGTGAAAATTGGCAAACGAACGGGTGTGTTTTTAGCCATTTTCTCTTATAGAAAGGCAATGGCATTTTATATTTTCCAGCTAACAAACATTCTTGAAGTTATAAAGGTTGTCTGCGTAAAAATGGAAGAACTACGAGCTTGCATTTTCCGCCGTTCTTATCATTGCGACGTGGTATGCGGATTGAAAATAACTTGACCGAACACAACCGCGCAATCACTAACTTACATTTCTTACCTGCGCAATGGCTTGCTTTCTTGTACGCACCAGTTCTATAACATCTATGCAAGAGAGTACATCATTTGCATAAACTCACACCAGTCCATAAGCGAATTAATAAAAAATTACGTTTTACAGCAGAGCTACTAGGGCCGAGCTTTGCCGTGTGTTGTAGATACAAAAGTTATCATCATCACGAACCGGCACGCACTCTCTCCATCCTCTTCTGCTTCGCTCGCAGAACACGTACGCCAAATATGATGGGCGAGGGAATGAGTACAGAGAGAGAGAGAGAAAGAAAGGTAGAGAAAAAGGAATATTCTTGGTGAAAAACATCTCTTGCCATGATTCGAGCCCGCGTACCCACGATCCGAAGGCGAGTGTCCTAACCACTCGGCTATCCAGGCACGCTAGCAGAGCATAGCATATGCCTTGTATAGTACAGTATAGCAAGGGGGAGGGAAAGGGAAATGAGAGTGAGGGGAAGGAAAGGAGAAGCGAAGAGAGTTATAGCATAGTATAGAAGGAAAGAAAGAAAGAAAGAAAGAAAGAAAGAAAGAAAGAAAGAAAGAAAGAAAGAAAAAGAAAGGTAATCTAAGAAAGAGAGAGAAGGAGATACAGAGGAAGAGGAAGCGAGAATTAGAGAGAGAGGGAGAAAGAAAGACATAGAAATAAACACAGACAAAAAAGAAAAGAGAGCAAGCATAGCAATGTATACTATAGCAAGGGGTCCTACCTCGTCCTAACATGAAAGCAAGGAATAAAATACGAGCCTCAGGTTCCTAATCTTCAGTTCACAAGGCATGTCCACATTTTACATCATAACGTCTAAAAATGAACTCACAGGGTCCCTTATGATTTCGCTTAAACGACTCGAAGCCGAAGGCCATCTTCTGTTTCTTCTCAGAGGATGTACAGATTCCGCCCCGCCCCCCTCCGAAAGCTTTCGGCACCTAAGATGGTTTTGCACTGCCATCAGAATCGGAGGCATTGCAAGGCTTCTGTAGCTCACCTGGTCTTGCGCTGCCTCTGCGATCGGCCCACCTTTGACCAAGCGACGATGTCATATGTGATGATCTCATAATGTGACGCCATGTTATGTGACGTCATGATGGTGTAATAGTGACGTCAAAAATTATTGCGCTCTGTGACGTCATGGCAACGTCCTATGGTGACGCCATCGCGTGATGATTTTTTTTTTTTTGCATCACTCGTATCGACGCAGCCGACGGTCAAATTTCGTGTTTCATGAGGCATCTATGGCTTTCGCCTTGATACCCCTTTGTCCCAATAAAACAGTAAGCGTTCGCAACCTCACGGTAGATATAGCATATAATGCTGTTAATGGAATAGCGTACATATCTATAATCGCATGCTTTTTGAATGATCAGAATAATACGAGGCAAAAATGAGCACGAAGAATCAATCAATCGTGAACGCTTACAAACCAAGGCGTGTTGGAAACCTCCCTATAATTAAATAAATTCAATGAAGGAGGAGGCAGAAGAAAGAGATGGGCAGACAGAGAGGTTAGCCAGTTCTTAGACCGGCTGGCTACCCTGCGCCGGGGAAAGGGGAATAAAAAAGAATAGAAAGGATACGCTACAAAAAAAAGAAAAAAAAATAGAGATAAAAAGAGATAGAAAAGGAGAATACGACACTGCTTAAAGTCACAATGGCCGTGACCGTCCTCAGCATAAAAGGCGCTGAAAGCGGTGTTGCGCCTCTTACGCACAACGGGGCTTAAAGAAATTCAATGTTTCATTCGCGACCAGCACGGTGAATTGCATGGCGCAGACGGCGCGCGCGAGACAATCGGGACCGCCGGCGCGTGTTGTGCCCGGTGGAGCGCGTACCCCCACACCCCACGCGTCGCTGTCAGCCGGCGACTTATCACGGATTTGGATAATGCGGGCGCCGCCCACGGCTCGCCATTTCGTGTTCGGCGCAAACAGCGTCATCTGCCTGCGTGCCCCGAGAGAAGCGCACGTCGCGTGCCTTCCGCGCGGCTCTTCGGCCCTAGTTAGGTCTAATGAAATCTTTCACAGCGAGCCGACTGCTTCCGCGCTCGCGTGCAACAAATGGCTGTCGGGCGGAAACAGCCGCCGTTCCCCGGCTGCCCGGGACGGGAACGGATCTGACCCGCCATTCCCCGAGCAGGCTACTATCTCTCCCGCTGGCTCGCCCTCCTCGCGCTAATCGCCGTCGGCTGCCTAATGAGTCCGATAGCCGGAAGGACCGCGCTGCTGCCGCGGACGCCTTATGGGTCCTCTGCCACTGTCTCGCTTTTGTTTTCTCCCTACTCTTTTTTTACCACTTCTCCCCACTTCAGTAAAGCGAGTTGCATTACGCGATCCTCTCCACAGGCGCCATGGCCCCGCGAGTAGCACGCCGTATACGCGGCCAAGTCGGCGGAGCTTCTTGATTGCGGCCCATTGTAGCGTTGCCATCCGTCCGCAAGCGCCGCCACCGGCACCGGCGGTCAATGGAACGGAACACGAAGCGACCGCGAGCCGCCTCGTTTTCTTGACAGCGCGAATGACGAGTGGTTTCCGACGTCCGTCCTGACTGGCGGCGGCCCAACTCGGACGCGAAACATCGTCGCGTCGCCTTGAAGCCGCCGGGCGGGGCCGATAGATTAAAGGGACGGGGAGATGTGTTGCGCCGGCAGCGCGGACACGCATCGCCGGCGAGCCGAGTCTCGACAGCGCGCCACGACGGACGTGGTTGTGGTGGGCCGCGTGGAGAAGGCCTCTTCCCCCAGCGGAGTGCGCTCTGTCTGCAGGCTGGTGTGGCTGTGAGTGATACACCGGACGCTTGATGCGCGCTCAGATACGCCTCCATGAGTTGGCCGCAGAAAGCGGAGATGTGCCCATGGTGAAAGCTAAGTTCGATACAGCGTCTCGAGCAACTGGCACGTTCGGTTAAAGCCGAATCCATCCTTTCAGCGCGAAGTATTGCGCCGTTGCCGTCTAAGCGAATCAACACAAAGAAAAGGCAATCAAAAAAGATTTTTTTTTGTAAAAAAATGTGAGAAACTTCATGAACATGATGTTCTTTCTGCGGGTATGCAGCAGACAACACCGAACAACTTGTGATGCAAAACACCATACGCTCTTACTGTTCGTTGTTACAGCATCTTACAGAAAGGCTTATAATCAAACAAAGTAGGCGCGAGCTGAATTACTAGCATCAAACGTGCCTGGAACGCGCATTTTGTCTGACGAGTGCCATCGTAGACGGTCGGCATTACGGGCACGGAGCTCTCCGATTGAAACGGTCAAATGAAGCGTCGTCCATCGCGGCTCCCGTTCGGCGCTCTCCGCGCTGTTCTTTGTCCATGAGGCTTCTTCCTCCGGCGCCTCCCTCCTGCACGTTCTTGTTCTTATCGGAGTAATGAGCCGATTCTTTTTCGGCCGGGCCGCTCTCCCGCGCAGAGCCCGCGGCTCCGCGGACGGCCATTTAAGTCGCACCTAATGGACGGGGGCCAGGAATGCTTCCATTACGCCCCGTGACCGTAAATGTTATCATAATTCTTAAAAGGCAGCTCCGAGGAGTCAGCGTGGCAGCTCGGAGCCGAAAGCGTGTTGCGCGCTCCGCCGCCGCTCTTGCTCTTCCCTTTCTGCGCGCTGGCAAAGGGGGCACGAAGCCGAAGCGGCAGCGGAGCTGCTGAATACCTGACAAAATTAATCAGGCACCAAGAATTAATTAATACGGATAATTAATGTGGATTCTCCAGCCCGGAAAATGTACTCCGACCGCATGAGTCGCGATGGGCGCCGCTCAGCGCTATGCGGCGTCAGCGAGCAACCGCGGAGGCGCGTGCCCAACGGCTCTAAGGCGCGCGCAATTGGGGGGGGGGGGGGGGGGGGGGGTTGGTGGCACTAGCCGTTTAACTTGCTTCAGTGTAATTAAAACGGGCGGCCTTCGGCGCTCCTTTCATCTTCAACACTTTGTCCGAGCTAACCGGTCGGCCTCAGGGCGCGAAGAAAAGGTGCTGCCAAAGAGGAGGACCGGCGGCTGCGGCAACGTGCGGCTTCTCGGGGATTGAATCGACAGACAAGCAGGAGCAAAATCTAATCAACGAGTTCCATTTTAAACCAGAACGGCGGCGACGAAGAGCTCTGTGCCGTGCTTGAGGAACGGAATACGCGTGCTTAAATAATAATCATCGGCTCATTTTGCCAGCCGTTTATGGCAAATTAAAAAAAAAAATACTAAAGCTGCGATTTTCTGCTCCATAAGAGCGGACACCTGTATGAATGCAGCTGAAGAACAGTCGCCGGTCCGAGACTGAGTGAAGGGAACTTAGAAAGGGAGAGGGAAAGCGCTGTTCGCATAGTCAGCTTTAGTGTGCGAACACACGAATATAATTATATTATGTCTACACCTTTGATATCTTAATATGGCTTAGACAAAAAATGGAAAACGAGCGCCTATAGTGGCCGAAGATATAAAGAAGGCGCTGGAACGCTGTGAAATACATTCAGCTCACACGACTGTGTGTGACGTGGACCGCAGAAGTAATTAGGCGACAAATGGTATCGACGAGGGTGGCGATGCGGGCTTGTTGGTTGGTCATACTTGAATAAGTTGAGCGCATACGAGGTCTTGTGTGTGTACGTCTCTTCCTTCTGTCCGTGTCCTCGTATGCGCTCAACTTATTCAAGACAAATGGTAAGCACCGGGACTAGTGCGAATTGCTCAATTTAGCAATGAAGCGAACAATTTTGAGATTAACCTGCTGTATAAGTAAAATCTAGAAATGGCACGGAATATTCTTCTTTAAATGATAGACTATTTCATTATTGCGTATTAGTAGCGGTTCTCGGCGGAAACGTAATTGACGGAATGATTATTTGCTCATTATTTCGTGTATTTTCTTTTTTCTTTTTCCTTTTCAATTGTTCTATTAAAGTGACCCTTAATAATAATAATAATCTATACATTCTAATAAGTTTCATACGTAAAATTCTAAAACGATATTTACGAGAATCGTACCTATACGCGCCGTTAGCGTTTTACCTTAAGTTGGTTATTGCCACAATACCTGAGGTCATCGTCCCTATCACAATGGTGCGCATGGCTGCGTGAGCTGCCTGGTGCGCATGGCTGCGTGAGCTGCGTGAGCTGCCTCTTCAAATCGAAATGCTAGACATAAGGAGTGATCGTTTGGAGGCCGGCCTTTGCCAACAACAAAGTAGAGCGCAGACTTCAAGTTACAAATACCAACTTACGAAAGAAACGCAAGGTGCGCTGAAGAAGCTCTCCACGGAAATTACACGCTTATAAACAAAGGCTACAAATGATAGCTTGATTTATTGCTAGAAAAACAAAACAGCTGTAATTGTTTTTCGAAGGGTCAGAAGAGCCGAATTCAGTTATAAAGAGAGCATTAGAACCTTCGTAATGACGTTTCGTAGGTGATCGCGACGTCTAAATGCAATGGCACTGAGCGAGGCAGTGTCAGTCGCCGGGAGACACTAGGCTGGAACTTCGTTGCTCGAGTGCGCTGGCCAGCCACACTGTATCGCCAAGGGGTGAGTGCGCGTACATTCCTTGACTTCAGCTCGCAGAGGGCGTTCGTCGCCGCGTTGTCGCTGCTGACGCTTTTAGCGAACGTCACCACGAATGGAGGCCGTCGGTGACGGCCACTCGCGCGACTCGGGTGGCACCCTCTGGGCGGCAGGCTCGCTCTTTCTGGGAGCCCGTCGGCGGGCCGGCAGCTGTTGCTGCGGCGGTGGCGACCGACAGCAAACAAAAGGCGATCGCTAAACAAACTCGAGGCCCTCGCTCCAATCGATCCACTCGTCGGCTTTGCCGCTGCCAAGTTACGCTCCTAACCGACTAAAACAATACCATTAAGACGGTCACCTCATCCCCTTTTCTGCTGGGTCCGCCGGCGTTGCCTGCGGGACCGGTCGGCTGGAAGGAGCCAGATAGAGCGAAGAGCCTGTCCAATTTCCGTTTTACCTAGAGAGACTTCCGCTGGCCACTCGCATTGTTCGCGCCGAGATAACTGCCGATACGGGCGCGGCAGCCCCGGCGACGTTGCTCCCTTTCTTCTTGCATCCCGCCTCGTTCGGTGGGCGGGAAATAAGAGCCCTGGCTGCGCCAACAACGGGACCCGGCGCAACAGCGCGATCGAGATACGCTGCTCTGGCCGTCCTCAACTGTACTTTGCGTTATGCCGATCCATTGGAGAGCGTGCCGTCGTTCCACGTCTACAGAGGATTTCTTTCCGCTTTAAGTTTGCCAAGAGCCATGCAGTAACAAACCTACGAAACCAATTTCTGAAGGAATCATCTCTGATGTATCGATCACTGTGAACATGCGATGCGATTCAGCACTATGACGCGTCATCACTAGAGGCCGGATTTTTAGGCAGTAAAAAAGCTCGTTTTAGGCACCAAAAATAGGCAGGCAAAACATCGTTTTAGGTCTCCAATATCGTAAACATAGGCACAATAAACTTTCACATAAATGCAAATAATTTCAAACAAAGAGTGCGCGACCTCTATCTATGACAGGAAAAGAAGGTATTGCTTAACATGGCACAAAGGCGCCAACAGTTGAACATAGCCGTGCAATTATGCTTTGTCTCGCACGGTTCGCAGAACACGGCCTCTTCCGTGTTCTGCACGGTGAGTCAAGTGTCCACTGTCGGATCAACACACTCCAGGGTGTCTTTTCGGCATGACTGAGAAGGGCAGAACAGGAGCAGATCGCCATACCGCTAAACCACCAGAAGGTAGGGATTCTTCCCCCATTTGGCGGGGTCGAATCGTGTAGAGCCAATTTCTCCCCTGGCAGTGAACCACCGGCGTAGCCAGGTTAGGTGGGGGGGGAGGGTCTGGGCTTTCACCCGCCCCCTTCGAAACTTTTCAGTTTTGCGTGTGTATATATACACGCACACATCAAACGCACGCACGAACACACATAAAGTATGGTTGAACCCTTCCCCCCCTCCCCGAGAAAAATTTCTGGCTACGCGACTGCCGTCAACGGCTTAAAAAGTAAGTTACAAACCAAACAAAAGCTGCGTGCACATCACATTTTTCTTGCTTTTTTTGCTCTTCACTCTCCTTTGTGCTGACGGCTCTCCGCGGGTTCGCATTCGCCGATTTCTCGCGCCATATCAGTGCGGCGACGAATGCTCGCCGGCGTGACCCACTTCACGGCTGCTAGCGGTTGTTGCAGGGAGTTGGTTAAACTAGAGGACCAGGTTGGACCCCATAGTTCCGAACAGTGTTGCGCGGTAACATGAATAACGATCTCAAACTGCACCCAGGAGCGAAATCTAAGGCTAAATAGTGTTCATATAAGCGACAATTTTGAAACTAGGCATTTATAGGCATTTGTAAGTATTTAGGCACGAACGCCAAAAAGAGGCATTTATAGGCACTATAAAAACACTTTAAAAGCCCTTCTTAACCCCTAATTCATGCTCACATATTAAAATGGCGCGATAGGAGCGCAAGGAACAAAATAAGCATTTGCCTAAAATCCGGTCTCTAGTCATCACGCGGCTCATAAGTTGTTTCAATTTGGTAAAATCTGCTGTGTTCTGCGGAATTCGCACAATTCATGCCCGTAAATGCAAATGTACTGTGGTGAAAATGTACTACGGTGCATATATCATGTACCACTTGTAAGTACATGACACGGAGAGTCTTCGGCCTGTCCCGGCGCCTTGGAGGATGTAAAACAAACTTGAAAAAAAAAAAAAAAAAAAAACTAAGGACCACTCAATGTGCGATGGAACGAAATATGTTATGCATAACGTATTGCGAAAGCGTGAAACCGATGCAATAAAGAAGATAAAGGGGACGATCACCCGGTGCAGCGGACGCCATGGAAAGCTTCTACGGAGCTACACTGGCCGCTTGGAGAATATCGAAAATATAATAATAATTGCTGGGGTTTTACGTCCCAAAATCGCGATATGGTTATGAGGGACGCCGTAGTGGAGGGCTTCGGAAATTTTGACCATCTGGTGTTCCTCAACGTGCTCTGACATCGCACAGTACACGGGCCTCTAGCATTTCGCTCCCATCGAAATGCGACCGTCGCGGTTGAACACGCGACCTTCGGTTCAGCAGCCGAGCACCACCACCGCTACACCACCGAGGCGGACCAGTATTCAAAAAAAAAAAAAAAAAAGCCGCGTTTTTGTGACACGGTTTACTGACGCCTTCGGGTACGAAAGACATACAAAATCGAGTGAAAAGGATGACTGTGTATATATACGATGATAATATGAGCAAATTTAGTGAGTAGTCAGTTAATTAGTGGGAGTGAATTAGGGATAGTTAACAGTGTACGCTAATTAGTGGAGGCTACGTGAGTGTTATTCAATTAGCGATAACTTAATTATGTGATGACAATCAAAGAAAATGAAGTGAGGACTGGGTTAAGTAGTGAAAGTGACATTATTGACAGTTAATCGGTGAACGTTGCAAGTCGATATAAAGTGCGTGATAAGATAGCCACACCAGATGGCTTTCGCCTTGGAGTCGTCTTAGGTGAATGCATAGGGATCCTGTTAGTTTTTGTCGCTAGAGTACTTTCTATATTCTTTGTCTGAAGCTTTTTGTTCTTTTGTCGCGTCTACGAATTACAAGAACAGGAATAGCCGGCGCTGACTGACATGAACATATTTTTGAACACAGTTTTCAAAAAAGTAGGTGGAGGTTGACAAAACCATGACAGAACAAAAGTATAGTGCTAAGAAACGTTGCAGCGTAGATGATGGAATACATCGGCAAGGTTGCGTCTACGCTAGCAAAAGCTAAGTCTTACGTTCTCGCGAAGAAGAAGTGAAAAAAAAAAATGATACGAAAGAAGAGAAAGCCCAGTTAACCAAACGCACGTCCGATTCGTTACACTGCACTTGAGAGAGAGTATATAGCGACGCACGGAGAGAATGAAGGGGCAAGAAAAATCGCTAATATATGTATAACGTAGTCTCCATGGGCATTGGCAGAGAGGTGATGAAGGGGCATTTTAGCCCCCCCCCCCCCCCCCCCGCTACCCCCTCCCTTCAGCACCGCAGCGATGCAACACGGATTTGCACCCTCGAAGACAAAATCCTGCCCACAACCATGGTAGTCTCGGAGAAGCGCGTGCTCCTTTGACTTCTATGTGCGGATGGCATTGTACGCCAGAGGCAGTAGTGCTAACTGTGCGAATGAGAAATTTTAGCGTATGTCCTGCGTACGTGCTGCGATGTCGGATGCGTCAGGATCGGCGAGTTACCACTTCGCTGTTTTGGGGGGCAAAAAAAAAAATAAATTTCGGAAGTGAAAAGAAGTCGCAAGCGAACGCCCTCCCCCCCCCCCCCCCTCCCCCCACAGACACACGCACACTAACGCTACGCAGTGCGATTCAACTTTCAAGGATCATTTCTTAGGGAAACGGTCTTTCATTCGGCACGTTTATTTCTGTCCGGAGTGTCAAGGTCGCACAAGTATCTTCCTTTCCGAACGTTATCTTGCTCTCTCGTAATTCATTTACAAACAATGCGGCAGATAACGTTTGTGAAAAGAAACATTCATTGTAGTTTATTGGACAGTAGGTTTAAAAGGTCGAATGATCCCTGCGAGAAGGGGTAGTAATTCATTTTTTCTCTAACGTAGGAGAGAGTCATGTTGAGCCGTAGGTTAGATTAATTTAAACCTGTCGAACCTTGCAACAAAGGAAATATGTTATAACTAAGTATTGAATACAATGAAGTAATTTTAAATCCCCTTGAAATTCCCATGGTGATGCATGCACTTGCAAACTCGTTTTAACGAGGAAGTGCCTAAAACACTCGATAGAACGCCGAGTGTTTTAGTTCCATCCTTTTTTGTGAATAATTTTCATTTCACCAGTCAAGTGCGGTTTCCTGCTGGTGTGCGATGGAGGTGGAGCCCCACGCGCGACCACCGGACACCGGAGTGCCCGCGGGTGTTGCTTCCAGGAAGCGCAACAGCACCGAGAGCGACACTGACAGCGATAACACCGTGCACTATTATGCCAGCAGGGAAGAATCTGGTGACGACACTTTCGAGCTGGTGAGGAGCCGCAAGGCAAAGGGACGATTTATGAGCACGTCATCCAATTTGGGTGTGCCCAGTCCGCTATGCGATCTTCGCGGAATACCGAGGTATTAGCCATCTAGTTCTCGCCTGTGATAACATGAGATGTCTGAACCGGCAAGCCGTGTCTGTACAGCTAGAGGCACTGGTGTCAAATGAAATAAAGGAGGTCAGAGTGAATAGCCGCAAGAACATGGTAGTAATTGACGTCAACCACATGACTGCGCTAGACGCATTGCGCGAATTTGCGGAATATAATGGGATGGAAGTCCGCTCTCATATGGCGTTGGGCATAGTGAGCACTGGGGTAATTTGTGATGTTGACGAAGTCATTATCAACACCGACCTACCAGTCTTGATCAAGCCTGCGTTAGGAGACACCATTTTTGTCAGTGTATGTGGTACCTGGACGTTACGATGCATAAGTATTATATTTAAGGGCGAATCACTCCCATCACACGTAAAAGTGGGCCACTTCCGACACGCAGTTCGCCCTTTTGTACCGAAGCCGCTTCATTGCTGGAAGTGCATGAAGTTAGGTCACGTGAGTTGTGTGTGCACGAACGCTACCGGTTGTTCCCGATGCACTGGGCACCACACCACAGACACGTGCCAGGTCACGATACTGAAATTCTCAAATTGAAACGGGCCTCATGATGCCTCTTCGAAGGACTGCCCTGTTATACGAAGGGAGACAGCAATACTGAAGAAAAGGGTTAGGGATGACCCGTCACACCGAGAAGCGGCTGCATCTATTACGCAACGATGGTCCCGTTGCTGGCGGTGCACCAATGCCTCCAAAGCCTCGCTGCCACGTGAACCACGTCCTAAACCACCTCCACCTCTTCCACTCAGGCCAAGCGCTGCCGGGTCGAAGGACAAAGACGCTTCTGCTAGCAATGAAGCTGACGCTTCGTTCCTACCATCAAGATCAAACGCAGCCGTGTCTAAGGACAATGGCGCTTCTACTAGCAATGCAGTTGACGTTTGGCCTGAACTCCCAAAGCTACATGCACCTGATGAGCAACATCGAACTTCGACAGTAAGAGACACTTCATCGGTACCTCATAAACTGACGGACGAAGACAGACAAGTTGTCGGCATGGGCAGCACCCTAGTGAGTGCTATTCGTGTGCTGCTGAGAAATATGCAGACACCGATAGCTGGAAGCGTGTTGCAACTGCTGGACACCATCACTCCAGCTCTCGGAAGCATTCAGAAGCCTGTTACTTGGAACACTAGCAGCACCACCATGGCTTCACCGTCGACAAGACTTTGGGTGCATGGGACCGCGCATACAAGTTGCATAAAGCAACAAATGCGCTGCTCTAATTTCAGCCACGGGACTGACTCACTGTCTGTAATGTCAAGCGTGAAACTGCCGTTACGTCGACGGTAAGAGTGACTTTTCTCTCCTCCTCTCTCTAGGTTTTATTCCGCTTACCCCCTTCCCCAGTGCAGTATAGCCTACCGGGCTCAGCCCTGGTTGGCCTCCCTGCCTTTCTGTTACCCTTATTCTTTCTGTCTACACTCTAAGAAAAAAAAGAGTATGCGCGACTCTTTTCGGAGAGTTCTGACTTGCCACGTATAGGACTCTCTTTAAGTAGTCACGGTGACTCTCTTGGTGGGTCAGGGTCGGCTCGCTCTAGGAGTGTCCCCTGACCCTCTAGGAAGAGTGCAAAGACTCTCATCGGGGGGATCACGTTACCACTCATAGGGAGTCAGACGACTCTTGCCGGTAACGCTCCTAGGGGGCTCAAGGGACCCACACCGAAGCATCAAGCGACTCCACAAGTATTTTAAGCTACTCATTGATCCTTGCTCTACTTTTGCGCGACTACTGTTGAAAATAGTGGAGTATTCATTTTAAGCAAGTCCGATAATACTTGCCGTTCTGCCCAGCGACTGTAAAAAAAGAATAGTTCAGTTTTAGCACTATTTTAATAAAACTCGTCAAAACAACACATATTTCCAACAAAGTTATATAGAAAGCGCGAAAAGATGGTCCGTGATTTCCAATTAAGAAGTTTGGGTATTCCTCATTTACATGCTTCTATGAGTATAGCCAACTAAAGTGTGTGACTGTGATGTGCACAGTGTCATATGGTGCTAAATGAACAGCAGAAATCGCCATCATATTTCCATATTTATTCCTTGTGATTAAGAATAAATCAAAAAGTGGTGACGGCTTGAGGCATCAGACTTGTGGCTTGCTAGGTTGTCGCTCCTGTCCAGCGTGAGCACCATGAAAAACGGTATCTGAAAAGCAGAACGTGATATATGATGAGAAAATGAAATTGCAGTAAAGGTTTGCAAAACCTGCACAATAAATGGTTCACACACACATAATAAAGGCTAACAACAAAACAACAAAGCACATCCTCCGGCAGCCAGGGGCATGCCGTGAGCGGTTGTTGACCGCAGGTTTTACAAACGTAACCCATCCTTAAATACGTAGATAAACAGATGCGACTACTAGGGCCCGAACGACACCCAGCGCGTGCGTACGCCGTCTACGTCGAGATCAGACATATGCTAGAATTAGCGCACATAACTCCCACAATCACGTACACTGACTCGATTCTGTTATAGCGCCCAACGTCATCGCAGTGTATGCATACCACGAAAACAGCAAACAGAAACGAGGGAAAAGAGTGCACGCCGGCGGCCGCAACAACGCGCGCCGTCGAAAGTCTAGAGCTTTTTCACTTTACCGGCGAGGCGTGTCCAACTTGAATGACTACCGCGTACATTCTGGAAGCCACCGTACTATATCTGCACCTCAAACTACCGTCTTTAAGCCAACAAAAAACATTACATATAGTGCGTCTGAGCGTTCTGTACACAGGCTTTTTTTTTTTTTTTCACGTTCCCACGCGCCATGGAAGCACGCCGCATACTCAAGGTCGATGGAAATGTTATTATGAAGTAGACTAAAGTGCATCTCAAACGACATCTTGCACCTTCAGTAGTGCAGACACGACGTGCGATCAGCAAGAAATGACCCTCGATTATTGTTTGCATCGCTCACTTTATGGGAGCTTTTACAGCAACGCGCATAACGGTGGCAACTCGTTAACTGACAGCTTTAGTTGGGCATCCGCAACAGCCCCGCGGATACAGGCTACTGTTGGAAATGGCTGGCAGATTCCGCAGAGCTGCTGCAGACGCCCAGCTAAAGCTGTATAATTAGTACTTACGAAAGCAGTACACTCACCGTTAACTGGCGCCCGTTGTCGGTGTCCGCAGCTCCATGAATATTCTGCCCTCCAAGCGTCACTTCGTGCACGGAGCCGGCGTCAATACCACCGAAGACGCGCAACCAACTCATCCACGCAACGCATTCCAATAGACCAGGAGACTGAGACGACTGAGACCGCTGACGGCCGCTGAGACGACTGAGAGAGGAGAGCGGCGCGCCACCCCGGCACCCCGGCGGCAACCCCGTCTGCGTCGCCGAGCAAGGCGCCACAACGGCGCCATAGAGCGAGCGTGCGATATGTATGGCGTATACGGCGGCTCTTCCGTATACCGAAGCCAATCGAAACGCGCTTCAGGAGGGTCCAGTGACTCCTTCCCAAATGCGAACTCTTTTTTTCTGCCTGTACCTTCCAAAAGGGGTCAGATGGACACCCGAAGAGAGTCACGGTTCCATGACCCTCTTTTGACTCTCTTTTTTTCTTAGAGTGTACCTCTCTCGTTTTAACGAAGCGAAATTGTTGTGCTAATGGATATAACGAACAACCTTCGTCTTCGAAACAAAAAAAAGAAAGATCCCCTCGAATTCGACACCTCCGAATCTGCATTCCCGCGAGGCCTCCTCGACGGCTATGATCGAATGCGTTAGAAATCGTATGTCGACGATGTCGACGTGCCAACGGCCGCGCAGGCTCTGTATGCGGTGTATTTGTTGCATCGTTTCTTCGGCACACACGATGACGGCGGGCTTAGACAGGATGGAATGGCGGTGGTAGAGAGTGCAGTCAGACCCGCCGCGGTGGACTAGTGGTTTCACTGCTGACCTGCTGACCTGAAGGTCGTGGGATCGAAGCCCGGCCGCGGCGACCGCATTTCTATGGAGGCGAAATGCAAGAGGCCCGTGTGCTTAGATTTAGGTGCACGTTGAAGAACCCCAGATGGTCGAAAGCCCTCCGCTACAGTGTCTCATAATCATATCGAGGTTTTGGGACGTAAAACCCCAACACTTATCATGAGAGTGCAGTCATCCCACTAAAGAGAACCCAGTAGAAGAAAATAAACGAACTTGTTTTCTCCAAAGCATCCTTCATCTGGCGGGTCTTAGACCATGCTCAATATTCCCTGCTTACATGTGTTTTGCCGAGCGATATGTGCGGTAGGATGGAAAATGTTTATATCGAAGTAGTTATTATAACATAATTAAGTCGGCACACCCTTCAACTTCGCTAAAATGGCATTTAGCAAATGCTTTATTATATGCTTACGTCTGAAACAACCATGCCGAAAAAAAAATGAGGTTAATTGGTGCATGTTCGTAACTGTTCTCATTGCTTTGTGACACGGACAATAAGTGAAAGTATGTTGCAAATTTATACCTTTGTTTACGTCGTTGGTTCCATCTTTTTTTTTTGTTGCACCCTGTGCAAGGCAACTATGAAAATATTTCATTGTATGGTTCGAATTATTTATTGTTGTATTGTAAGAACTGAACACTGTTCTTTCCTGCCACATCAAGGTCTCGGGAGCAGAGCCCAGTCAAGTAGATAATCAGCATAGTTAAGGCTATTGCGTGTTCTAATGATATTAATTATTGAAAATTAAGAAATGAAAATTAACAAAGGAAACCACCTATACTGGTACTGTTGGGGTTAATCTCAGACAAATTACCTGAGCACCTCATGACTACTATAAATAGGCGATTATTAGAGCGGTGCTTTAGGAACGCTTGCTGGGAACTGGATGCAACGCCGTATTGGTTTATTCTACGCAAATCCAAGGACACAGCTAAGCTTACTTAGTGTCTAACATTTGATGCACAGTTAACTTCGTCAATGTAAAGCGTTGAGCCCAGGTTTTATCTTTCGTATGTTATTCAACCTTAATGAACACAACTTGTTCGACGAGACAGCGTTGTGATGCATAGGCAGGCTTCTTCACGGTCACCAAAGCTGCGCATTTCTATCCCCATCAACAGAACGAAATGCAGAAGAAATTTGGGGTTTCACAAAGAAGCAAATATGCGCATCATCCGGTATACCAGTACTCGAATAACAACGACAATGCATTTCCTGTTTTAATAACATCGTTTAAGGTGTGATGTGGAAAATAATTAATGCTCAATTATATTTTCTATGACCCAATAACTTTTGCTCCAGGGAGCCGCAATCTTTACCCCAGTAAAAGTTGCATTGAATTGCTCTATCCTAAGTCTTTATTGTAGTGTTTAAACGATTACATTCTGAACTACACGATTATTCTACGGTTCTTCTATATTATATGCTACAATAATCTTCCAAGGATGTTTGTCCAAAGCTGCGCATGCGTAGTCAGTTCTTTTCGTCCCTTTTCATTTCCTCATAATGGTTCTGTGCAGTTGCATTAAAGAGCAACCGCAGAAGCAACGGAATTGTAACTAACAAATGTTTGCCCACAACACGCCCATTTCAGCACCAAATAAGCCCGACCTCATCTTCAAATGGCCAAGGGCTGGGACCCTAAAACAAAGCAACCACGCAACACTAACAGCACACATCGCGAGAGGCCGAACAGACATGAGAAGAAACGTCATTCGAACTCAATGGCACGTGATTCCGCTCTTCTCTTTTTTTTTATCAGAGCACGCGTCGTCAGTGAAGTAAACAAAAGGCTGTCCTCCCCCACAAGCAACGGCCCAACTAAGTCCTAGCTGGGGCGCATCATTAGGTGCCGCACTTTCGCTTTGTTCCAGGGGACAGCTCGAGCAGCGACAAGACACATGCTCAGAATCCCTGCCGAGAACGAAGAGTTCTCAGGAGATCGAGAGAGACACAAACACAACCCGGTAAGAATGACAAAAAGCAGAGACAGTCAGCTTACATTGGGGACAAGGAAGCCGCGGAAAGCATCCTGCAGGCGCCTTGTGCTCATTGGCCAAGACCACATACCCCGTGCGTCTCGGCCGCAAATGAGCCTGTTTGCATACAACGCTGGCAGCAGCCTTCAGGGATGGCTCAGGAAGGGGGAAGTCACAACGGAAGGCAGGCGCAAGTGTTGGTGTGTGCGTGAGAGTGCGCAATATGTTCTCTCGAAGAGAAATGATTTAATGGCCGTGCTTACTCGGAGCTCGCCTGGGACATATACCACCTAAAGGGAGACCAAGCTTGGAGCGCTGCCGGCGAGGAAAAAAAAGAGAGAGGGGGGGGGGGGGGGTGGAAGGAACTGAACAAGTTAGGTACGTGGTAAACATCACTTTCGAGGGAAGCAAAGGATTAGTGCCTTGACAACTGTCACTTTCTTTCCTTTGTCGGGCGAGACTGACGGGATTTTGTAAGCTAAACAAACAACTAAACAAACAAACAAATAAATAAATAAATAAATAAATAAATAAATAAATAAATAAATAAATAAATAAATAAATAAATAAATAAATAAAGCGTTTGACACGTTTAAGTTTAAACATTACGGAGTGTTTGTTTGCTTCCTTAGTTTGCCTTTTTTAATCACAGAAAGAACGCAAGGTCTTCGCGACAACGCAAGATAAGTACCACGCTGTTCGAATTTGTAGCTGCACAGGCGAAACGCTGAGGGCCAGGAGAACACGTTATGAGGAAATAATGAATTAAAACCCTGCTTCTAGAAGACCGCGTAGTAGTGCGGAGCTTTTTGGTTCCTCCTCATCAGATTAAATGATACTTTGCCCGAAAAAAGAAAAGAAACAACAAATACCAACACGCGTGCTACTTGTCAGCAAAGAAAGAAGGAAGAAACCTTTCAGCGCACTGCACTTGCTGTTACTGTGTTCATTTTTTTTGTCCGTGGCGCCTTCGGCAGAAGCAACAAAAGATCTCCACGCGATGAGTTGAGGCAAAAATTGCGCATCAAAGCGAGTGCATAGAAGCGACAGTGAAGACGAACGGACACGTTCTTCCGTGAAAGATTAAAAGCGAAACTGCAGCGCAGCAAGACAAAACTTCAAAGATGAGCCTCGGAAAAAGAGTGACGCAGATGCGAGGCCCGGAAAGAAAAGAAACGGAGAAAAAAATTGAGCTGAAGTTTCAAGCTGCGCAGAATCAAGCCAGCGAACAGAGTGATGACTTCGGGGCAGGCAAGGGCGCCGTGTGTGTCGTCTGCGGTGAAGGAAAGGACCAGCGCCCCTCCCGCACTTTCCTTGTGAGCCGCTCTCCTCCCTTCTTCCTCGTCGTTCCAGTTCGTAACGTCCTCACCGTGTGTTCTTCTTGGGCTAAGAATTGCCCAAACAAACAGGCGCACCACGCTGCTTCCGCTGCCGCCATCGCCAGCATGCCGAGACAATGTTGGTAGAAGAAGCTCGGTAATTTGTAAAATAATAGCAGCCCGGCTTTTTGTTCCCGCAAAGTACCACCCACTGCCCTTCGCCTTCTCGGGCAGACACTGCGTGAAGTCTCCTCCCTGTTCAAACTTGTTTTAATTGCTTGCTCGGGCCTTGGCTTTCTTAAGCCGGGCTTATAGGTGCTGCACGAGAATGGGACCGGAAGAAAAGAACCAAGGAAGTAATTGACACTGACAAGTGCATAATAGAGCGCTAATGACCCGGGAAAAGAAGGTAACAGTGAAAAGTTACAACGTAAAAATAACGCGGACTATACGAGAAAGTATAATTGAGCTGAGCACGAAAAAATTATAAATGACGATGCTGAAGCTACCAGGCACGCGGAACACGGGCCTGGTGTGTGTTCAGACGCGTCTACGGGCCTGCATACGAAGCTATTGCTCAGCTAGTCCCCAAAAAATAAAGGGCGGAAAAGGCGATTGTACTCACAGCTTGTCTGTGGTCGCATAATAGTGAAAAGATTAATGGGTAAACGGGACTTGTCTTACGGGAAGTTTACTTGATGCCATCTTTGGTTTAGAGGCGCTTCGATCATGAGCACCGCTTCCACATAATGAGCAAAAACATTCCCACACACAAACGCAGATACACTTACATGCCCATACGCACATGCATGTACACACGCACGCACATGCAGACACACGCATGAACCCAGACGAACACACGTAAATGTACACAAGTGCGCACATAAACGCACGCATGAACTTGCAAAAGGGATGAAAGAGTCTAAGAGAAAAGAGGGCTCAAGATTCACAACTACAGCTTGTAGAAGAGGCTTCTGGCGCACAAGTAAAGACATAAAAAAGTAAATAAGTGTGTAAATAGGTAAACAACATGAAAGGAACAACAACTGATGAAAGGAACATTGTTCTTACAAAATTATAAAAAGGAATTTCGTGCACATACGTACTATTCCCTTGAACAGGAGATTCTCCGAAATATTGATGAAATAGCCAGTTCCAAAGATAGCGTACAAGTCATGGGTACATGTTACCGTGGTTTCTGACATGAACCATAAAGGAGAAATAACAGTGCAGATCAATTCCTTATGGAGCAAAATTGCGTGCGTAGGGGGATCTCTGTTCACTCTCCGCGTATAACATGGACCAGAATATTTCGTGGTGCGCCACTCAAACACGCGTGAGCCTAGCCTGATAAGCTCACGAGCGCGAATTATTCACTAAGTGCACATGTTGTTCGAAGCGACCTGCACCGAATCTACGTTTCAAAAAATGCACCATTGCACCTTAAAGGCAGCGCTCTAGAGGTTTACAAGGACTGACGTTTCGCAGAGCTTCCTTATTGAGTGGCCAAGCGGCAGTCACAGGTGCTCGCGGCTGGCCCGTTTCTGGTACACTCCGGAGTAGGGAAAAAGTTTATGAAGTTGTCTATCGTTTTAAAATATGCCTAATTCCTCAAGGCAGTGTACGGATATCTTCTTGTCTACTTTATAATTATGTAATAATTGTTGGGGTTTTACGGCCCAAAAACACGATATGATAATAACATCTGGTGTTTAACGTCCAAAAACCACGATATGATTATGAGGGACGCCGTAGTGGAGGGCTCCGGAAATTTCGACCACCTGGGGTTCTTTAACGTGCACCTAAATCTAAGTACACGGGTCAGACATTTTTGCATCCGTCGAAAATGCAGCCGCTGCGGCCGGGATTCGATCCCGCAACTTTCGGGTCAGCAGTCGAGTGCCATAACCACGATATGATTATGTGAGATGCCGTAGTGAGGGGCTCAGGAAATTTCGACCACCTAGGTTTCTTTAACTATTGTATACTATCGCGCTAAACCGATGTATGTATATATTAAAGCTCATGCTCTTTGCGGAGCAAAGTGGTGGCAGCTCTAGGCTCCTTTTTTCGTAAATAATTGCAGCCTGGTTTTCATCTTCTTGCCTGTTAAATATAGAGCGAGTTACTTTAGAAAGTTAAACATGATATATCACAGTGCCTCTATTTTTAAAGACCAACTAATCAGTAGGATAATCTTTAGTGACTTGAATTAAGTCACTAGGACTTTATTAGTCCTAGTGACTTGACTAGCACTAATCCTAGGAGATGACCCACTTGTTCCATTGTGTGGTGTTTTCAGTTGTCTAAAGGCAAATGGCTTTTTAAGTAAACTCTAAAATTAGGCAACCTTAACTATTCAGTACTTAAGAACTTGTGAATGGCGCAGTATAGTTTGCGTTGCTTTTGTACCATAAAACCTCAATTAACTAACTAACTAACTAACTAACTGAAACGACACCCCACCATTTTAAAGTGACCAAAAGTAGACTATTGCAGCTAAGGATCATAATGTGGCGAAGATGAAACGGGACTAGATGGTAACGAATAAGACACTGCGTTCCAAATCTTAGTAAAACAAGAAGACGGCGCGAACGTGATGGAAAGATACCTAACCAAATGGAGCAGCATCACTGCATACGTGTCTTTTTTTCCCTACTCTTCCCCGAAAGACGCGTGTTTTCTTAGTGCGATTCCGACACGCACGTACATCTCATGGGCGCACATGTTTTAATCTTGCAAACTGGTACATTGCTCGCACTGGTGTTGCACGCCGACCCATTCTTTGAACGATTTAACCGCTGGGAGCGTACGGCTCAGAGAACTTGACGTATTAGCGGTGCCGCAGCGATGTCTGCTCGTTCGTTTCCGAATCTGCTTCGATCGGTCTGGTTATACTAGTGCACCGTGTACTAGTGTGAGGCTTACGCTGAAGGAAGTATTTTCTGCTCTGCAACAGATTTGCGCTATGACGGATAAACTTCGGCTAGAGAGAAGAGAGATAATGGAAAATAGTGATAATAAACAGGGTGGTGCGCGTTTTTTTTTATCCTGCTGAGTGTGGCGAATATATGGGAACCGACCCAAAAAGAATAATGAAAGAGCGTGGAACACACACCTCAGCTGACGTGGCGGTGGCTCAAACAAAAACGTTTAAGCGCACTACTGTAAAACAGGCAACTTAAACAATAACATGGATGAGACTTTTATTATGCAGATGGTAGTCTAGTGATTGAAATTTTTGTTATTATTTCCTGCCGCACGAGCTCCGAAAAGCAACGAGAGCAAAGTAGCTATTTGGGCGAGTTGGTAGAACGTCACCATAAAACAGCGCACAAACACGAAGACAAAAGAAGAAGGAACGAACAGACGACACGAGCGCTGACTATGAACTGAATTTTTATGCAACACACACATAATATATAACTAGAGGATCTTCACATGATGCAAAATATGCGTATCAAGGCCATGAACTAGTGACAGCGTGCGGCAGTTCAGCAAGACATCATAATACACATCCTCAGTGCCATCTAGAAAGCTAATCTCCTTTTCTGGGAGATTAAGTGAGGTCTGGCCGATACAGCGCTCGTGCCGTCGGTTCTTACCTTCTTCTTTTGTCTTCTCGTGTGTGCGCTGTTTTTTGAAAACAAGAGCGTCATTCTCATCAACAACGTCGCAACCTTGCAGCACTGTCGACTGAAAAGATGACATGATCCATAACCACTCCCACAATTAAGCAAGGAAGGAGCCACCGCTTTTTTTTTTTTGTGGACTACAAACCATAACGTGTGCCCATGTCATTACTGTGCGCTGGATGCATCCCCCCTCCCCATTCTCATACCCATGCCGATTCTTCGATGTACCGGACGCCCCCCAACACGTGGTTTTGGTGCGTCCGCGCAGCGCGAGAAAACACTCAAGATTAAACTACAGAATTGCTGCAGGCTATCGAAGAAACGTGGTCGGAAATGCTAACGGCGCCGAGCCTGGAGAATCAGCGAAGTCTGGTGGGCCGGGCATGGGACGTGGCACTAGCCAACTGCTTTCTAGAATAAATGAGCCGCCGACCTAGGGCGAAGAAAGAACACTTCCTCGTTTCGTACAGTAAATGCGTATTCCTCCTCTCCTCCCTCTTTATTATCTCTACATTCTAGTCTAGATACCTTTCATTTACGCAGTAAGTTGTCTCAACAGTGTTTTAGAAAAGGCGCCGTTACCGCTGCAATATTTTTCCGGGGCTAGGCATGGAATTAATAAAAAAGTAAAAAAAGAAGAGAGGAAACTTCCTTAACCTGTACTTTAGCAGAATGAAAATAAATTATAATTTGATATAAGTCAATGCGGAAATGGATGAAATGTTGTTGCAAGCGCGAATTATTACTACATTTTAAAGCTCTGTGCAAGCACAAGGCTCGCATGTAGTACAATTAAATGGCAAACAGCAACAGCGGTGTTATCTCATATGACCGCTCCGTCACTGATTTACACTGACGACTGGCGCAGAAATTGAGTAGTTGAAGGTGAATAAGCAACGATCAAAATACGATGTGCTATATCAAACAGGTTACTCTCGTATTTCCTTCACTCTCTCTCTGGTAGCTTTAATGGATGTGTTTACAGTCTTTAGCCAAAGCTGGCTGGGCTGCTCGGCTCGTTTCGGTCAAACGTTCTGTTTCGCCACAAAAGGACGTCTTCAGTCGAGTGTTTGAGCTTCCAGGGTTAGATTAATCTTACCTCAGAACAATCAATATATGATTCAGTCAGCCTCGCCCATGTTTGAGATGAGCTGCTAAGGCAAGCTCATTGAACAAAAATTGCGATAATCCGCATCGGTGGTGCAGTGGTTACGGTGCTCGGCTGCTAACCAAAAGGTAGCGGGTTTGATCCCGGCCGCGGCGGTGGCATTTCGATGAAGGCGAAATGCTAGAGCCCCGTGTGCTTAGATTTAGGTGCATGTTAAAGAACACCAGACGGTCAAAATTTCCAGAGCAATCCACTACGGCGTGCCTGATAATGATATATGGTTTGGCACGTAAAATCCTGGATATTATTATTAAAAATGGGATACATTTGATGCAGACTATCGGATGATCAACATTTCCGTCCCACACCTCAAGTGCCGACTCTGCAGAACCGCAGTACGTTTCCACCCAGCGTATATTACGCAGCACTTCGTGAAATGCGCCTCTTCGACTTATTCAGATCTGCATCTGCTGCATACACCATCGATTCCGAACTCTCACTTGACGCACCCTTCGGGAAAGCCTTGAAGACACTGAAATGGGATGGGATGAATGGCGTGACAAGGTAGGCACCCTTCAAAAATTCTTGTTTCGGTTTCGAAGTCTTAATTTACATATAAGTTCTGTTACTACATCGGTGGGCCCTTTCCCGTACGCTCCGGTCTCTTCATTTGCAGCGGCACACGCAGTGCGATTCAGTTTTCGCACCACCGGCAAACCAAAGCGAGAGACCCGTTTCGACTTTCTTGGGTTCGGCTTGCTATATACTGCCTCTTATGCAGAAAAATTGTCACTGCACTGTACTACCACCTAAACAGCGGAGCACACCAGTTGGAGCAGTCGGATGCGAGCAACATAATTTGTTGTAGCAATTAGTGCCGTTGGGTCCGAAGAGCTGCAAGCAAGCTGTACAATATACAATATATCTGGCTTCTTCGTTACGGCACCTTCTGTGACATCAGCGTCACCACTTGCTCACGCTTTCAACGTAAAATCTGCTAAAAAATTTACTCGTTTACTTGTTTCTGCATACTGTGCGCACGTCGTTTGATCTGTCTTTTTTTTTTTTCGTATTCCATACCCTGCCGATCAGATTCAAAAAATGACACTCATACTGCATAGTATGTGCTTACACGAATGGCCAGCGTAACTGCTGAACACAATGCTACCTATTAGACGTATATGAACTGCCATGTGATGTTCGGCTGTGCGTATTTTCCTATGTGTTCTACGGTATTGCATTTTGTGCCTTATTATTTTTGTCACTACATATTTTGACTTCTAAGCGAGAAGGGGTAGCCGGTGCCACTATAATGGCACCAACCTCTCCTATTTCATCATTTCAATAAAAAAAAATACTAAACGGTATCGCAAAATGACTTCAGCGTAATGGCGACGTTGTGGTGTGTGCTGGACTTCTTGGTTGAGAACCGTTGAAACACGTCTAGCGTGGCGCATGCGTTCTGCAACCTTCCTCAATGGAAATTATCCAAACTATGTGTAACATGACGTTCGTGCGCCTTACCCCTGCTGATGTTCCGGCTATTCTGTACACGTGTTGTGGAAAGAGCGATCTTTGAGTATGCGTATAGCACTGCAGACAATTTATGTACTCATATACACCCAGGAAAATATTTTAGTTACTTTCACGAAGTAATTTGCCTTTCGCATTCGAATGACTGGCAGCGCTTTTTGTGACGACGGTTGTAGTGAGGAGACATCTTCTGCGACTGTCCTCGCTACAGTGCGCAGAGAAGATCAATCGCATTCGCTCTAGCTCGCCTTGACCACAGACTGATGTCGCTAACAACCATTCTAGAATGTCGCACTGAAAGGTCATCGCGGATGAAGGCGACGAATGCACTGATGAAACTTTAGAAGACAACACACCTGCACAAGCGGCTATAGACGAATAGAGATGTCGCATACCACACAGGACTGACTGCGATCTTTTGTGTGTGCTCGCTATCTCTCTCTCACTCTCTCTCTTTACACCAGTAACCTTCAAACGCCGCTATCCCTTTCCCCAGCGTAGGGTGGCATACCAGTTACTCTCAACTGGCTAACCTCCCTACCTTTCGTCTCTCTCCTGTTCCTTCCTTCCTCGTATTTCACATTCGACATTCTCAGAATACACGTCCAGTGTTGTCCTTTCCTCTTATGTGTGTTGCGCTTCCTCATGTTTCTTCTTGTAAGTGCTTGGTCCAAGTATATACTGAGTACGGGCCTTTGGGTGCTAAAGTATGGCGCGCAATCATGCGTCGCTATCACGCCACACCTGCCGGGCTCTCAAGCACGCACACGATGGACTTAAACTGCGCATTCTACCCGTGTATTGCGCAAGGCGTCAATACCGGGCAGCAGGTCATCCCGGTATTGCACTATCTACCCAGGATCAGCCCCCATCTGTGCTGCTGGACCGACATGGAAACGTACCACTAGTAGCTAAGCTATAAAATGTTTATATACCTCTTCGTTTCGTTATTCTATTTGTTGTGACTAATAAAGCAGTGCTCCCTCCTTAAAATTTTGGGAATGCGAAGTGCCAGTAGCCAGTAAATAATAACTTCACTTCTTAAATCCCTAACACTCCTGCTGGTTATGCTTTCTGCAAGGTTTCCTTCTGATAATGAAAGGGGTGTAAAGTTTTATTTTCACAAAAATTACCGCTCACGAACAAAAATGAAGAAGAGTAAGTTTTTTTTTATATCTCGTTCTGGTGGATACACTTAATGTGGTTTAAGAAATGAGAACAAGCAGGCAAACAGGCGAAATCCATGATATAATATTATTAAACGCATCTCTTGAATGAATCGTAAGAAAAAATTAATAAGCTTGCGTTTTCAAGCAAAATATTGCGGCGCAAGAGCAGTGAAGCGAGGTAATTGTTCGCTGAGTGGGCGCAATAATCCGCTTACGCTTTTTTGTTTTTCCCACAAATCAACGAGCCATAAGCATGGAGATAAAATCAAAGCCTTTTGGTTTTGCGCGTGTGGTATAAGCTAGAGCGTTGATACGTGCGTTCGCAGGCTGAAATATTATATAAGATTACTCACTGCGGCGGCTGAGTCGCTGCAACGCTTTGCTGCTGAGAATGAGGTCGCGGGTTCAATTCCCACCCGTGGCCGTTAGTCCACAGAAAGGATATTAGTCCCCATGAAGTAATTCTATTTCAGTTGCGTTTTCTATATAACTGGGCATAGTAAATCATTTTCGATAAATACGCGTAGCCATTCACGATCATTCATCTTATCATTGGTCTCCCGTGAAAGAGAACACTCTTTAAGAAATTTGATGTTGTCTACCTAAAATGAAATGTAACCTCTACTGTGACCTTTCACTCAAAGATATGTGAGAATTACCCCATTATTTTTTTTTATTCGAATGTTATTCGTATGACTGCAAACGCAAACGTTAAAGCTCGTAACAAGGCAAGTTTGCCGTAACGTCTGAACCTGTTGACTGAGTCTTTGGCCGATAAATGTTAACGGTTGCATGTACTCTTGCTTTACTTGACACATTACTAGCTTTTTTTTTCATATTTTTAATCACTTCCGTCAATTACCATAGCGTACGGGTTACAAAGAGTGCGATTCCACGACCGTTTTTAGTTTTCTCCCTGTGTAACTTGCTGCGTCACTTAGCCTCTTCTATGCCTTTTCGTCCTCGCTGGGGCAAGGTAAATTTATGAAGTGCAGCAGCTGATGTTTTGGTTCGGAAAAGAAACGCACTGATGCGGTTGCCGGCAGTGCGGCGCGTCTTGCGCGGCAGTGGCACCCTCTCGCCGCCGACAGGCGCGCGGACAGTGCGCGCGGGAAAGGTCCACTTCCATCTTCTCCCGGGAAGGCCTCCTTCCCCATAGGGATGTTGTCGGGAGAGGGCGGCGCCTCGCGCGGGAAGGAAAGGCCTGCGAAAGACCCAGGAGCGCTCTGCGCATGCGTCCGCCCGATGTTGGTGGAGAGGAGGTCGACCGGCGGAGGAGGTGGCGGCGAGGGCCCGCTATAAAACAAAGCCCGAGGTGTAAACTCAGGTTTTCCAGTTTGACAAAACCGTGCGCACCGTTTGTTTGGTCATTTTTTTCCCCGTTTTCCACACACTCCGACGGAGGCCCACGGCAACCCCCCCAGACGCGAGCGGAGCGGCAGCGCTGGCGGACGCTGCTCGGCCCGCGGCATGCACAGGACCCGCAGCTGAGCCAGGCCGCGCGCCGCCCCGGGGCCGGCACCATGCCGCGCTGCTACCTCGTCAAGAAGGCGGCCACCAAGCACCCCGCGGGACCGGCCTCGTCGGGACGCTGGCCGTACCGCGAGCCCCTCAGCCCCAGCGAGGCCGAGACGGCGCCCTGCGCTCCCCTCTTCGGCGACCAGGCCGCCGACGAGCGGCCCGCAATCGTCACCTCGGCCGCTTTCGGGCGCACCAGCCCCACTGCCGGTGAGTGGACCGCGTGTCACGCCGGCCACGCGCCACACGCACGCACGCCGCCACGCGCCGCCCCCGCGGGACGCTTCCGCCTCAAGGGTGCTGACCACCCTTGACGCTGAAGGGACCCGCTGCCAACGCGTGCCGACGACGGTGCGCGTCATTTCGCCGGTAGCCCACCACGGCAGATGTCAGAACGCGTGGTCAGCCGGCGGCGGGAGAACGACGCACGAGAGAGTGCCGCCGGCCGGCTCAATGACGCCGACTCCTCGCTAGAAAAAAACGTGCATTAGTTTGTTCAGTCGCTCGCTAAATGCGAATAAATTAACGCCAGAGTCCATTGCGCGATGCTAGGATGGGAACAAGTACGAACGCGTGCGAGGGATGGGACTGTCAATCTCGTTACCATTGCGAAACTGCCAACGCAGCCGCGCGTAGTTGAGGAGCTGCGCAGTCTTGAAGAAGTAAGGTTTAAGAGAGTGTGAAATGTAACGGGAATGCCAACACATCGAATGCGTCGGCTGACATTAATAGCATGCCACATTTCAGCAACAAAATGCGTTGTTTGCCTGTAGCTGATTCCAGATTTATGCCGCACTTGCATATTAGCTCGTCGAGCCGCCACAAACACATTCGTGAATTCATGTTCATAAGCTTTATTGTAGGGTTTGTAACCGATGCAGACGGTCGAGGATTTCTTTATTGCCGGTATTTAAAGCTTCGCGTAAGTCATTAGCCGACTGCACTTCAAGACATACGAGAAATATGTGTGAATCTAAAAACCTTAAGAATGTTACACCACATTGTTTTTTAATGTACAATGAAACAAATGCTGGTGTAGATCCTTTTAAAAATAATGAATGTATGGATAAAAACTCGTCGTCAATTACGAATGAAAGTGAATGTAATTTCTTGTGAAATAATAGTAATTGTTAGGGTTTAATGTCCCAAAACAACGATATGATTATGAGAGACGCCGTAGTAGAGGGCTCCGGAAATTTCGACCACCTGGGGTTCTTTAAAGTGCACCTAGATCTAAGTGCACGGGCCTCAAACATGTTCGCCTCCATCGAAAACGCAGCCGCTGCGGCCGGGATTCGATCCCGCGACCTTCGGGTGAGCAGTCGAGCACCATAACCACTACATCACCGTGGCGGGTAATTTCTTGTGATAAGGAAACAGGAGTGAAAAAAATTAGTATCGCTGTGTCATCTCCCGGTTAACATGTTATAAGCTCAAGAAACAAGAATGGATGCTGAATCACTCCTATCTACCGTAATTTCCCGAACTTGTTAGCGCATATACCACTAATGCTTCACACCCGTTCGCCTTCAGTTCTTTCACAATAGCAGATGTCCTGCATGACATCCACAGTCCCCAAACATCCACTCACTGAGTGTAACACATTGTCCAGCCATCACGTGTGTAGGTTTCTCTTTTGCTGGGAGCGAGCTAATGCAGTTTGCAATACTGACTATCGAAAAGTGGTAAAGATGGTGGGTTTATGTTTCAGAGCTGTGCGGAGAAAGCGGTCTCTGGCTCACCTGTGATTCTCTATGGCATAAAGCACATGAGCGGGAACACAAGAAGCGGTTGGTGCAATCCACAACATACAAGCAAAAGCTTTTGCGTCATGAAGACAGGGTAGCCTCATATTATGCACTTCTTAAATTCAGCGGTTTTACTTGCCAGGTACGATGATGTGATTATTAGGCACGTCGTAGGAGGGAAGTCCCGATTATTCTCGACACCCTGGGGTTCTTTAACGGATGTCTAAACCAAAACACGAGGGCATTTGTGCATTTCGCCCACATAGAATTGCGACCGCCAAAACCAGGAATTGAACCCTCGCCCTGATGCTTAGCAACGCAACAACCGGTAAGCCATCACGGTGGCTGTCAGTATGCATTTAAAGAAAAATATTATGGGTCAACGGAGATCACAATACTTGACGCTATGTAGTGGTGATCAAAAGCCACCTATCGCAGCCAAGCGGGCTTGGACGCCTTTGGCGGTTAAGCAGAAAGGATAAGCTGCAGCCGTGAGAATTCAGCCTTATGCTGACACTCGTGAGTCTAACAACAAAAGAAATGTGATGTATCAATATATTTTTCACAAATCACAAGGTATGGACAACGTATCTTTGTATGTTACGCTAGAATCCTTGCACTCTGAGTTGTTTGATAGTGAACGAAAGGTTCAGCTCAAACAAAGTGAACACACGAAGAATGACACTTAGCGACGGGACCGGCACTGGTCCTAATCAGCTAGTTTATTATTGGCGTCGTTAAGTGTCTTGTTATTTAAGTCCATTCTTGCAGTATACAAAGCTTTTGGCAAAGGCCGTTTACCCGCAATTTCTCGTATTACTACTTCTTGCTGAGCTAGTTGGTTCACTTTCTTTTGGAAAAAAAAAAAAAGAGGCGCGAAGTCATTCAATAAAAATAAACAGATATAATTAGAGTTGGCAATAATAATGCAGCATTTGACGGACCCCTATTCATTGCCCGCTTTCGCTGTTCTTCATGTAGCCGGCGCCTTTTTCCACCTTTTCTTGCGCGCAGTTATTCATCGACGCAGCAGAGGTGGGCTTTGCCGTTATAACTGTCTACTAGTGGCAAAGCACGCTCTACAGAAATAACGTTTCGTAGGGTTCATTTTTCTTTGATGAAAGCTAATAGAGCACATTAATAGCGTACTAAAAGCGAGTATTGTTGATGCATACTTCAAAATTTAGCTCAGTGGTGCCTTCACACACTCTAAAAGTCGACTGTCGAGATTTCTTAACGTTCTGACTGGAAGCTTAATCAGACCGGATGCTTGAATCTCTCGAGAGAACATTGTCATTTCACACACCCTTTGATTTTGTGACAACGCGATAGCATCATGATACAAACATTTGGTTGAAAAACCAGCTTGTGCACGAGAAAGTGAATACTGCAAAACACCTCAACCCCTGCAAACGCATAAATTCAGGCGTGCATAAGACGTGACACGTTGTGATTTACACGTAGAGATAGAGAGAGAGAGAAGAACATATTGTGTTTAAGAATACTGCGCGAAAGCCTTTTTGCTGATGATTTTCGCAAACCAGAAAAATTTTACAGAATCTCACGTTAAGATTGCAACTTAAGTGGCTTCTCTAACTAAATTATATCAGCGAAATTTAAAGATAAGAACTGTTATACGCACCAAAAACTTGATCCAAATCTAGCAGTGAGGACTATGACGTTGTTTGGAAAGCCAATGTCATGTCCATGATTCCTAACTAGCGTACTAGTGTGCAGTTGGCAAGCCACTGCAATCAATTATTCTCACATGGTATTACTTATTGGAATAACAGAAAATCTATCTGCGAATTAGTTCTGAGCAAAGTTAACATCTTTTAGGACCACACCGGGGGGCTTCGCAAGCCGCGAAGCGCAGCAATGAAACTTGCGCATCTGTTTGACAGCAGGCTACTGCGCGTTACGTTTATGCTGATGTGGAGCTTGCAACGCTAGGCTCTCCCTATTTCCTCAATAGCCCGTTCGAGCCTTACCAACAATGCTTCGTCCTTTTTCTCTATTTCTTCCTTCAAAAAGTATGTTTGCTCAACGCTTCTTCTCTGTAGTAACAACCAGATTAGACTTCGGCATTATGCGCTGGTTGGCTGCCTTTCGATGTTTCTCTCAGTGCGACGAAAAGCTCGACACGGAAATCTGCATGCGCTTCTACACCTTGAAAATAAGACTATATCTTGATGCAAGTGCAGCACAGTTACTTTTCTAGCAAGGTCCACGGCGTGTGGGAAAGGGAGTAGCGCTCATGCTGCTCACTTTTTTTTGGGGGGGGGGGGGGAGAACTGAAGGACTCATGGTGGCAGAACATTGTGATCGGCAAACAAACATTGAGGCAAGGTATTTGTCAGATCAGTCATGCCCATGCAACCCCGTTTGGTATCGCTGGAAATATCTGAGATTAATGGATCATTAAAGCAATACGCTATATTGATATACACTGATAAATTGTTCTTCCGGAACTTTCAATAATCTTACTTAGTATTGTGGTAATACTGAAAGAAAATCGAAATGAAGTGAGGATTGCTATTCTATTAATTCACATGCCCAAAACTTTCGTAAGTGTGGCATCACGTTTTCTAAAGTGCCTTTTTTTTTATTTGGAGCCCACTGTAGCCTAATAAAATTTCTTCAAACTTCCCAAGTTTGTCTATCGCTGTTTTTAGTATACGGTGTCGTACATCGATTGAAATAAGCAATCAGTTAGCTTGATTAGAAGCTGTCAATATCTCTGACGTCATGGTGAACTGGTGCGGGAACTCCAGAACTTCAAGGCGGCGTCGCCACATCTGTTTTGTTTTTGCAACTCTCCAGGTGTGGAAGCTTGTTTACACGGTAAGAGTGACTTTTATAGTGACTTTACAAATATCAGTCGTGTTCTATTATATAATCTTTCTTTAAGTCATTAAAAGCTTATCACCAGGCTACACTACATATTATTAAATAGCAGGGTGCCTGGAGAGCCTGCAACCGTTTCAAGTATCATCCTTCACAAGATGAAGCCACGTAATTGAAGCGTCCCTATTACTTCCGTAAAACGAAAATTTTTGCTTCTTTCGCAAACTCCAGTTGTTTAAATCTAGGTCAGATATAAGATATTCCTCAGCGCCTTTAATATCCAAATTGAATTCACTTTGTGGTTGTCTTTCGCGATAAGCATTTAAGTAATGCGTGCGGCAGAGCAAATCTAGAATCAGCTTTTCATTTTTGTGATCATGGGAACAGGAGTAAAAAAAAATTTAGAAACACAGAGCACACAACACAGGCGCTATCAGCGCCTGTGTTGTGCGTATCATTGTTTCTTTCTCCGTGTTTCTTAAATTTTGCGCGGTTGTTCTCAAGATCACGTACGACCAGCTAGCCCGCCAGTACCGCCTAAGCAAGCTTACTTCACTTTCACTCAGAAATGTCAAATTAACGGAGTCCGCTTGACGGAGTCCAAGTAAGCACGTTGTACGGCTGTTTCGATGTTCATCTGAAGTAGCATTCTCAAGGCCGAAGTGATACCTGTAATTTAAACAAATCTACGCGTAGCGCCCGCTGTAGTGATACAGCGAATTGCTTGAGCGAAATTCTATGGGAATTCTTGCAGCCGCAACGAATTAGTCGTTCAGCATAATGAAAAAGAAGCACCTGCTTTTATACAGCCACAAAACTAAACGTCAAATTACGCATTACAGGCAAACAAAGCACAGAGCCGTGATAATCAGAGAAACCGGAAAACAACATCGAATAAAAAGTAGCTCAGTGGGCCAGCTGGCACGCGTGCAAGAATTGAGTGAAGGAAAAGTCGCAAATAAAGGTGCGGCGTCTCCAAGCAGACGTAGGGAAAGCAATTCTACGTGCGTCCTTCAATTTTGTTTTTCTTCTTCTTCTGTGTCTTGTTTTCACGCATTCTGCTCTGAATCGCGCACATAGCTACAGACAATGTTGAGCGGAAAAGTAAAGTAAGCTAGATTGCTTCCATGTATGTTCATGTTTACGCAAGATAAGAAAACTAAGATCCTTGTTTTCATAAAAGACGCCAAGAAGTCGCACAAAGCCAGCATTCGTGAGGACTGTATTCGAGTGCTTCCTGTTCTTCCGTAATATGCAAGGAAGGTAATGATCTCGTACGTGTTTATTTATGATCAGTATCTTTCTTACATACATTTTTTAATACTGTATAGTGCACTGTATTGCTGTGCTTTAGATACCAATCTGTCATGTCCGGCTCGTTCAGGTAAAGTTAAAGATAATCTGTAGGATACTCGTTACACCGACAACGCATGTCGAACTTTCGCAAACCATTAAGAATACTCATTCACTGGTAATGGCTAATGACCTTCCAAATCATATGTTTTAATCATCTGCTTATTTACTTCTTGACATCAAGCCATTCGTATTACAGGAAAGATTTCCAACAACTATTAGCTGCTGTTTTCCGCTAAGCACTCGACCGTCAGCTTTATGACACATGATATAAGCAAAGAAAGAAAAAAAATCAACTAGTTAACACTCCGGTAACGCTTCAGGAACTCCTACGTGTCCTCGTTTTGCTTCGCACAGAGGCGTATTCCATAGCTTTCCATTTTAATATTCGTGCGTCGACAATAAGCAAAATGAAACTCTTAAAACTATACAATGTTTTGCCTGTGATACACTACGCACACTAATTGTGGGAGGATATCAGATAACCAGAAAAGAAAAATTACTTCTTCTGCGCATTCAGCAGCTGTACGCAGTAACAGAATCTAACACGTCGCAGTTTAGAGTGCAATACGGACGCCGCATGTTGAACTCTAATAATGGTCGCAGCGCACAGTGATGGTTTAATATCGTGAAGAATGAGCTTACGGGAAAATTTTCCGTACATGAAAACAGGAAAGACTGTTGTTTTCAGTGGCGGGTCGTGGCAATATAGTCTGACATTTACTTTTTGTCGCAAATGCGGCCGCTCAGTCGGGTACCTTACTTCGTGGATGCCGTTTTGTAGACTTTATAAGCCGGTAGTAAATGGAATTGTGGGAAGCATATGTCTCTTGAAATGCACCATCGATGACTACTAGAACTACTGAATGCGTATTTTCGACCACATCAACGGGAAACTTTTGTTGCTGAGCAGTCAATGCGGTAGTTTGCAGTGACAAAGTACGATGTGCGAGTGCCACTATTGCGATATATTGCTCCGATGAGAAAATTGGGTAGGTGTATGTAGATTAAAAAAAGGCGACATAACTAAAATGACGAGAGTATCGAGGATAAACTGCAAATTTATTACGCAACGATCGAGTACCACACAGATAAACGGCGCACGGTAAAAACATAGTGGAGGTTACCTTCCTGTGATTCCTGGAAACGATAAGCGACCTATATCACCACCCTTTCTACAGCCGCAGCGGCTGCAGTCATTACTCGATTCACGTGAAGAAAGACATTCACATTCAACACATATACCCTGAGTCTCATCGTCTAAAGGCACAGCGCCGTGAGAGCATTGTTGATACGGAATTTACTTACGTCTCAAGTGCAATCCTTGCTTTTGCTTCTGCCAGCATGCGACCGTTACGCATCCAAACCACGCCATAAAAAATACACCATTTGCAAAGTCATTATCATGTCGTTACACTTAGCAGTGCCGATCGCTCATGTGTCACAGCATGTAACATTCTTTTCCGTAGGTACATCTTGTGGTGGTCTGCAGATAGCTATGTTACGATATGTCATTTCGGTACATCCTGAAACGGCGAATCAGTTCTTGGGTTGAGATACCCGATATCTGATATATACGTAAATACATTAATAAGTACGCGCAGAAACGTTTAGGTGTCGGCTACGGTCAAGGCACCGCAGTTTCATAAACAGATGAATGCTCATTTACCCAGCACTGCATTAGGAGTAACGGAACACATAGTTTTCCCACGAAACATCGGCTATATACGCACAATGAAAGTCATAGCCTGCATGCTCTTCGGTGAGCCGAAGAATGAGGGAAAATACTAAAATCACAAACTCTTCTACATTTTTTTAAGGTATCAGAAGTTTCATGGGCGCTAAGTATAAAAAAATAGTGCTAGCTGTGATTTCATTCGCGTTTCCAGTTAGTTCGATACAAAAGTAATCTTCAAACACATACACATGCAGTTTAAATATTTCACAAGCTTCCGCTATCTTCGAATGTACTCAGTTTAAGGGAATTAGAGACTACTTATCGCCAAGGGATACTATTTCTCTGCAATTTGAAAGACTGATCATTTATTCGCATGTTGGTTCGCAAGGTAGAACGAACACTTGACATTATTTTTAGGTAATGTGCGTAGTATAACTGTAGAGCAAAGCAATCCGCTAACTTAGCGTCGCCAATGTATATAAAATAACACATGTCTAATTCATTACACTGCTTACAAATATCTATAGCGAGAGCAACGCAACAAATTTTTCGCAAGTGCTCGCGCACACTCACTAACGCATGCGCACGTTCACACGCCCCCTGCCCCCCCCCCCCCCCCCCACACACACACACACGCTCAAACACACCGAAGAGATGCAGTAGTGAGGACGGAATCGTTGGTGCGCGACGAGCGTGTGTGCCAGAGTTTTACGTGGATAATTCAAGAGCTCCAACAAGGTAGCGTTTCTCGGCAATAGCGCTCGTAAGCCGATTACCTACAGCCGACCGCAGAACAGAAAAGGGCCCCTAGCCGCCGACCCAAAGCGTTCTCTGCTGCCGCAAGGAATCAGAGCCCGGTGCACTTGCCGCGTCATTGCCCTCAAATTGCAGCAAGCCAAGAAAACACACATAGACTGGCGGAGAAGGTGAAAAAACAAGTTCTACTTATTTCTGGCCCATTCAGGGACGACCTCTCAGCTCTTGAAGCCTAGCTCCCGTTCACGACGCGTGCGCCTAATAGGGCGGCTTTGTGGCTTTCTTTCCTGCTTTAATGATGAAGGTGGCTCGCTGAAGAGGGGAAAGGCGATTCACCGGCTGAACCCGGGTAACGAGAGCCGCCCGCAGAGCCGGTGTTGAAAGCGCCGATAGGCCTCCTTTTCAGGGTCTCCCGGGAGAGCTACGTGATAAACGCTATAGTCTACGGAGACAAAACGCTGCGACGCTTACGCTCACAAAGGGGACCACTGCGGAGACACCCTGGCAAGGCTCTTCGCACTTTGACAAAATTGTTTTCTTCATCATTGCGATACTAAAGGGCGCTTGCTCTCGAATTCATAAATAATTGTTGCCCGGAATAACTTGCCTATGTCACCAACGCTTAGACGTATACCCGTACGTGCGGGTGCTTGGAATTAGTGAAGCCTTAGTGATAGAGCAGGATAAGAATTCGTGGCAAAATAGATATCAAGACGTCATGAGACATTCAAGGAGAATGGTGGGTTTGAGCAGTAATTTGCAGTGTTCAGACGGGCAAGCTGTATCAGCGAACCTAGTATAACAAATTTAAATCTGTACGCACGGTGTAGAAGACAAATGTTTGTCGATACTAACTATTACCTGACAAGAGTGTCGTCCTTGCTGCCGTGCCCTATCGTCGCCTAATTTTAATTATAACTACATATCTGGTGTTAATTTAACTCTAATTGTATTATTATTCTGATTACATCGCGGTTACTAAGTGGCAGCTAACAAGAAGTATTCATTTTTCAAGTCTATAATTTCGCAAAGCAATGACATATCCGTGTATGACAGGCTTTCCTAGAAACTCTTGGCTTACTGGGATTACTGAATCTAGCAGAACTTTCGTGAAATATCACTGGGAAGTATAATGTATTCAAGTACATGACGTACTATGACCAAATGCCAAATTGCACACTTTGCAAGAACAACGAAGTTGTCCCTGTTTGTCCTATTTGTCTCAGATTAAAGTTTTGGAAACGATGACAAAAGATCAATTGTTTACAACTGCCTACACGGCTTTAATGCCATCAAGTAACAACTGGGCTGTGCGAACGTTGACCACTTCGGCTTCTTGAACGTGCAGTGGGAACTGAATACACTTCAGTTCCTTCCTCCCAAGCCTTTGAATGGCTCCGTGAATGGCACTCGAGAGAGAACAATAAACTTCAACTAATTAAACCTGCCCTTTGTGATTGGAAGACATGATTACCTCCAAGAACGTTTCATCGAAGTAATTGTGTGTCGACTTCGGAAAGCGCACATGCACGTAATGAATAATTCCTTGTGGACAGATGATGAACAGCAAACATACAATAAATATACTGAATCGTTAACGGTAATACGCATTTTAATTACTTGCCTACATAAAGCTACGCAAGAACAAAAAAAAAGAACTTTGGCGTATTCTGTAAATTGCGCTTACCCCTTCACCGAAGGTTCGTTTTAGGAGACGATGAGCGGGTACCTGTGACTGGCGGGATCAGTTTTCTTAGGTGACACATATCTTTTAAGTAAGTCTTAAACACTGCAGTGTATTCTGCATTTACTAGCGAGAGTTTGTCACCCTGTGGCTGCCGAGGCATAGTCTTAGTCGCTTTTGCACCATTAAGCTCAACTTAACTAACCTTCCACCATTCAATGCTTACACAGCATTTGGGCTGCCAAGAACCGACTAACAAATTGATCGACCGGCATACCGGATGTCTAAACGCAGGTGATATCACCCACAAACACAGACACACCTGAGCGCGTGCGCACGCGCGCTCAAGTGCGTTAGAGCAGCGCATACAACAGATAAACAGAAGTGAAGATGTTCCCGAGACGGAATTTGAACTCCGGACCTGGTGGTGCCAAAGCTCTATGCTGTAATCACAGCGCCGCAGGCGCATGCCTCACCAGGCCGAATCGAATACTTTTAAGAATGTGCCGCGTGGAATCACGCGCTTTCAGATGTTTGGTACGTTTTCGACAACGCTGATGGTTCAACCATTTACTTACAAGTCAGCACGTTGAGACACTTGGCGCGTTTTCACAACGCTGATGTACTGCCCACGAGTCGCTGTTCAATCTAGTGCGGCTACAGATAAGCACCTTAAGAAGCACTTAGTCAACGGCAGTGCTATACGCGCTGACTGTTGCAATTATCGTTAAGTGATTTCTGTGCGTTTTTTTTTTCATCTCCTAAAGCAAGTATAGGACTACACATATTTCTTTTGACGCACATAACTACCAAGGATCGAATCGAAAGCATAACGCCACTGCTCTGTCCAAACCGCAGATCTAAAATGGGTCCAAATCGCAAATGACGCGAGTATTCGCAGGGATTGCTCTTCGACGGGAACTTAACGACTAAGCGATGGCTGTTTGTTAGCCGCATACTTTGACATCGCCGACTAGGAAAGAACGACGCTAATTTCTACCGAGGAGATGATACAAGCCCGAATGCGGACTACATCCTGCTCAGCTGATTACGTTGACTGCGCACTTGCACTTTCTGCGCGTTACCCTGGCATCTTCGCGACGCCTTTCGTATGCGCAGAAGCGCTTCTCTCCCATTAACGTCGCAATACAGCGTACCACTCGGTCATGCAGTTATGATGTTAAAGACGACGCGAATGGCGGAATGAGGAGGAATGTGATAAGCGTGCCGCGCGCAATTTGGTCCGTGCGCTTCCGTCGCAACGCTGGGTGAGCATAATATTGCTTTTGCTTTTTTTCTGCTTAATATTCACTTTCAGAACCGTCAGTTATTTTTTTTTAGCATTGCGTAACCGCTCACAGAGTGCCCGCGATAAGACCAACGCGCGGAGGCAATCAGCATGTAAAACTAACGTAGAAATAAACCATGAGCACGGTTATCACGAACAGCAGAGTCCAGGTGCCCGGTTTTACGCGGCCTTCCCTTATGATGAAAACTATTGGGCATAGGTCCGCATTTATATAAACAAAAAGGTGCTTTTGGCAGTTTCCACAGACATAAAGCGCACAGTTTTTTTCTTTACTTGCCAGTTCTTTTACTTAGTTCCCTTCGAACGAATTAGGTCCTCTTGTGTCATGATGAAGCGCTTCAGAAAGAGCTGTATAGATGCTTTTAGTGCGTTTGTCAAACGTGGCGGTGCAGGGCAAAAAATAGTGGCCTAGATAACGCATTCTGCAGTAGAAAATAGTGTGACTGGACCGTCGGATCACCTAATTCTTCTATAAAATTTCACTGATTGATGGGGCTGAAAGCTAAAAACAAGAAACACAACACTCGGCATGTATGCATGAGAAACAAAGTGCGCCTAGCATGCTATTGCAGATGAATGCCACAGCAAATAAAAACACATATACAGAACATGCATTGCACAGCATACAATATTTTATTGCTGTATCAGTGAGGAAACTGCATTTATTATGTTCTCCTGAAATCTTTACGTCTGCTCTTAAATTATGTCGCAGTGACTTAGTGTATATAGCGTAGTGCTGAGGAGGGCGGGGTCGTAGGTTCGTAGGCCGCGTTTTGACAGCAGCAAATGAAAAAAAAAAATTCCGTACTTACATTTAGGTGTGCGTTAAGGAACCCAGACTGGTCAAAATTATTTTGGAGTCCCCCACTGCGACGCGCCTCATAATGGGGTGATGGATTTGGCACGTCAAAACCGGAAATTTAAATTTAATTATATTTAACCATGTATACACAGGTACTTTTCCACTCTGAATTCACTCAAGCTAAACGTGTGAAAGTAGCACCTCGGAGACGGGTTTTAACTTGCCCGTGAACATCAGTAGCATGCCACTGGACCACTGCGGCTGAAGGGTCTATCATGCGAGGATTAGGATTCCTTACGCGAACGCCAGTATCAGCGTGGAACCAGATAGAATCTCTGCTCCGGCAGTCAACTACATCCCGAAATAAATACGGGCCGCGCGCTCACAGAGTCATTAGGTGTGGGTGTGGTCGCCATTGACGAGCAGTGGCGGGTGTGTGCTGATGCGTTCCCTGTCAGTTGCACCTCCTGTTCAGTTCCACCCTTCTCATAACCGCGCTGTTCAATGGAGTTCATCTCGACAACGTTCTGTGCACTTTCGGGGGCAGCAATTTGGTTCTCATCTGGGTCTTGTTGGTATTCGTAAGTGCTGCAAGCCTGGCCTGTTTATCGCTTGCAAGAATATGTTAAAACAACACGGGGAAAAATTAAACATTCAGCATTATGCGACCGCCCGGAAGTCACTTTACTTCGTGTTGCTGTGACTTTATCCTAGTTTCCGAAATATAAAACTGGCTTGTCGAGAACATGTTCTTCTAATGATAGGAAACATTTTCCGCAGTTTGGCCTATAATGTTGATTACTATCTTGACAGATTTTAGATCTCTTCGTATTTTGTAGGATATGAAAATATTTTTATTACTAGTGGTAGCAATGTCCGTCGCTATACTCAGAAGAAACCTATAACTGTTGGTTCAAGAACGACTCTGGAGGCACTACGAATTCAAATTCCTTTTCAGTCAATAATCAAACGTTGCGGTAATTAACCTTGCTTCAATGTACATATCAGAGCTGATTAAGACTTGTGGTATAGCTTACTCGTCGACTTACCGCTTGTTTGTGGAGCTGCCGGAGCGCTATGAAACTGCTGGTTAGAGAAGTCAATAATGAATTAATTGTCGTTTTTCCGTTAGCTCCACGAGCAGGATGGTCAATTGTCGGCTTTGGCCAAGGAATATATAGGATAAGCCGCAAATTTTGAAAACACTCTAATTCACTTATGAAGCCCCCGTTAGGCCGCCTTACGTCAGTTACGAAAGCTTCCTTGCTTATATGGGCACTCTTAGTGAAAGCTTCCTTGATGCTCCCTTATTCCAAACCAGCCCCATAGCTACCTTCATAAAGAGCCGATGCAGAATGCCCCGCAATATGCTTATCGTCCACAGATGATTGCCACGACGAAAACCTACAAGTCCTCGCTGTGTCGAGGTCTCTCATGACCACGATGCGCACTCTCCTCAACAGAATGACAACTTCGTCAGCCCAACGCGCACTGCAAGTTCTGGATTCCTTGGAGCCAGTCCTTGCAAGCGTTCTTTAACACCTCGGATTCTAGCCTACTTTTAGACAACCCCAGAGGAACCAATCTCCAATATTTCTGGATTGTGACTGTCGTGTGTGCGCGGTTAACACTGATTGTGTGCGCGCGTATCACTGGTCCTCTCTTTTTTTACCCTGCTTCCTATATTCTTTTCCTCCCCTTTCCCCCTTCCCCCATGTAGGGTAGCAAACCGGGTGCAACCTGGTTAACCTCCCTGCCTTTCCTTTACCCTTATCTCTCTCTCTTTTCCCAGATTCTGGACGAGCCCTTCGCTAAATTTCTTGTTTAAGCGACACACGTTCATTTGTGGCGATATTTTTAGTGAATACATAACTACGGGAAAGCTTCCACGCGTCGATATAATAAAATTTCTGTGTAATAAAATTATATTTTATAAACTTCATTTATCTGCATCGTTCAATGAGTTCGGTTGATATTTATAACGAATGACTTGGAACGCGCAAACCTAGAATACACTCCTTGCCGCGCAAAAGCCCTTCTTTGGTGTGGTGGGTTGGAAGATGGCTATCTGAATACGGCCGCTTTCTTTATCACTTCGGTTGCCTAGCCATTCTAGAAAAGAAAGGTTTCCAAATTTGGCACTGGCAGTAGAAAATGCGGTTGGATTGACCAGCGGATGGCCAGATTTTTTTAATTTGCTACGTAAGGACCAAAGGGCGCCGTTTCTTTTTCTGTTTTTGTCGATTGTTGCTTCTAACTGCAAGGCCGCCAGACCATTCAGTTGTTGCGGGCCTATGCGCGTTTCGTGCTTGCTGTTTTATTGCGATAGGACAGTCGATGCGCATTTTTGGCGTCGCCGTCGCCGTCATGTACCGTATAAAGTCCAAATCAATAACATCGCCCCGCGCGTCATGTGTTCTATGTGAGAGTAAAAGCGTGCGGATGCTGCTGACGGGCGCGGCTGAAGGAGAGATGGAACACGCCTGCCGACTCCATCGGGTGAAGGGGCCTGAAGGGATGCCGGTGAAAGACGGCGCCGTTCGGGCAGCAACTGCGAACTTTGATCAAACAGGCACGGTCGCGCGCGCCATCTCTAGACAGAGCAGCAGACGGCTCGTACCTCTGTGCGTACTGTGCTCTCACCAATTACTTCTCGTTGAAGCGACATACAGCACGGAAACCACTTCGCTCGCTCGAGTGGCCGTATTCCCTTACGCCTTATTTTCAATTCGTAGTACACGATCGGTCTTCATGTGGGATGTTAGCAAACACGCATGCCTACCTTATGATAGCAAGAATTTTGGAACCGCCGCAAAAGCAGGAATTCCGCAGAAGCATGTACAGCTTTTTAAAGCGGTAGCCAGGCGTCTTCTGTTCAAGTAATAAAGGACAGATTGTTTTCTCGGCAACTGGCTTTCTCATGCTTATACAAAAAGAAGTAACATACAGCGAGACATTTCGGGGAAAACAGACGAAACAGTCTAAGTCGAACAAAAATACCCCCAAAACTAACACATTGTTAACACTTCACTTGCTGAAGAAAACCATCCGCCATGAAGGACATAGCGCGAAAATTTGGAAGAAACAACTGATGCGACAGCACAGAATGCTATTCTTTTCTTCTCTTTTTCAGAATTTTGCGCTACTTCTGTCAAGTATGTTGGCCCTGAGAAGAATGCGAGAGCATGAGCTAATAGCTGCAGGTTGTATTACTAATTACCCCAATTTATGGATTAAAATTGAAGCCATTACACAACGCACAATTAGAAAGCGCTATAGGATGAGATCGGACAGGAGCGTTAAGAGGAAATATCTGAAAAAGAAAGGTTAACAAGTTTGCGAAGAAAACAGTCGAACTGCGTGCTTTCAGCTTGCGCGCCGCGCTTTACACGCCATCGCAGCCACCGTCGGGCTTATTGCGCGCAACGGCCCTATATCTCTGTCCCGTGGCAAGCAAGCCGCATGCACCCCGACGCGAGCGGGTCAAATTAATTGGCCTACTCCGACGTCTAAAAGAAAGGGGAAAAAAAAAAGAGAGACAAAATGTGGAGGGGGAACAATTTTGGTAATCGTGTGCTCCGACCTGAGTTGGCACCCTTGTAATTGAACGCGCGCAAAAAAGGCCAGCGCTCAATTTTATTACAGTCCTAAACTCATTGAATATTCATTAATGGCTGCTAAAGCATCGCACGCGCGCGCCGTCCGAGCATCGTGCTTTGCTGCGATCAAAAGCGAATCGCGGTAAGGGGAGTAGGCGGCGGGGTGCACTCGAGGCCGGAGATGCGCAACACTGGCCACGTCGCCGTCCACTCTGTTGTATTCGCCGCCGATGGCCGTATACGTGATCCCAATTTATATTCAAACTCTCAAAACTTGAATGCGCTTGAGTGGCTCCGCCGTGCAGCGGGGGGCGGGGGGGGGGGGGGGACGCCAGCCTGCGGAGAAGAGCGGGCGAGCAAGAAAAAAAGCCTTTTTGCTCTAATGAGTCGTCGTTCACCCCCTCCCCCCCCCCCCTTACTTTTGGCCATGTGGCATTTGGCCGCCCTGCGCAGTAACGACGGCCTGCATATAGCGCCGTGGTCAAAAATGATAACGACTGAGCATTCATCCATAAAGTGCGCGCGTACGCCCGACGCGAGGTCAGAGAGAAGTGGGCGGAATCGTCAAGGACCGCGCCTCTGGTGATCAACGTAATCGATCTCCGCGGCTACTACCGCCGCGCTTGCGGCCTCAAACGCGTTTTCCCTTAAAAGCGCCGCTTCACGAAGCGAACATTCCGGGCATGTGCGCGGTGCGCTCGCGGAAACCCGGCCGCCACGGTGTGCAACGCCAAGCGGATTATGTTCAGGTAACAGGTGATGAATAATTCACGATTAAAATCTCGACAGAGATAAAATTATAACGACAAGCGTTCAGCCCGCCCGCTTCGCCTGTACTCCCTCCCAACTTTTTCATCTTCTTCGTTTCTGCGATTATCGCTTTTATTTGCTTCGAAGAGGAAGCAAGGAAGAAAGCTTAAATGCAGTTGTATTACTTCTACATCGGTAATTTCACGTACGCTCAGGAATGAAAAGAAATAGTGCGCTACCAAAAAAAAAAGCAAAAAGATGGGCGCCATCAGAAGGCGCTTGCGGCTTTCATTTTGACGTCGTACGCTGTATCGCTATGCGCCGCTGCTGGTCCCGGTGCGTCATGCGAGAGATAAATTTGGTTTTAGCGCTGCTCAATGGAGCTTCCTAATTCCGCGGACTGAAAACTTAATGTCCCATATTCCGGGCAGCGCTGATTGTCGCGTAATTAGATCGCCGGCGCTCCTTCAAAAACACGGCGAGGTTAGCCCCGCTTCCCACCCAATTCTCACTTTGGCGCGCGCGCATAAATTACGCGCTCGTGTTTACGCTCGACGTCCAGAAGCCCTCATCGACGTCCAGAGGAACGCCTTTTGTCGCGCATTCACACAATTTTCGAAAAAGTAGCCCCGAAATTAAGAAAACATAAAATCGAATGCGTCAAAAATATTTCAAAGAAAAGTGTGTGATAGTGTAAAAGCTGTCCTAATTACACAACTGCAAATAAGCAACATTTACTCTCTGGGCCGGTTCATACACTGCTTCCGTGATGAGAGAATCGTTTGGCGATTGGATCAGCAACAATATACGCGATGGCAAACCCCTCAAACGTATTAATATTTGATGTGGTCGAGATATTCAGCGGGATTATAATGCTCTTTTAAAGAATAACGTTTTACTGTTTTCGCTGCCTGCATGCGCAACGTCGCTGCTAAAGCTGAATAAGCATGTTACTTTGTAGCTGATAGTAGTGATTACCACCGCTCTATCTTATGAGGGTCTCACGACGACCTTTCGGTCACGCCTGATATGAAATTCCTTGGCGTTTGTTGGCGCAAAGGCAATTCGTATGGATTAGTGCAATCCTTCTCCTAATCACATGTTCAAAAGTCTCGTTTGTGATGACAGCTCTCTTCGTAGCCCTCACACTCTACAGAAGAGATTTGCATTTGTGTGTGTGGTGTACGAGTGAGTCAGGCTCAGTTTTATTGAACACCTGAAGCACTCCACTTCTCATAGGGGTCATGTGTACGTGATCAGCGTTTAATTCGAAATCGTTTCTTGGGTAGGTTAGAGAAAGCGGGCAATCAGCTGGCGTCTGCAAAAGCTGTGTCTGGAAACCACGTGACTTTTCCCACCAGAACAGACGCCCAGCTGGCGCTGCAGCGACACTCGGCGTGAGCTCCACTGCGCTGCAGCAACCACCTGCAGCCGCGGCGTAGGACAGGGGAATCCCCGCAGCAGAACGGGAAGTCCCGACTCGAAAGGGAGAAGGAAAGCTCATAGGAATAGCCGGCGCACTGCGTAAGCGCGCCAGTGTCTGCAATACGTGGCACCAATGTAGCGTCTACAAAGGATGGCGCGCTTGTCCGACGTATCAGTTGGCGTTCAACACAACTCGGCAACACCACTTTGCAGCAACGCTCCGTAACAACAACCTAGCCAAAATAAACGCTTTCTTGTTCTCATCTCATAAGAACATGCTTAGGGATCCTCTGCAACATTTTTTTAGCGCTGCTCAGACGAAGGCTAATCAAATTCTATTCGCACGTATGAGTCATACAAATGAAGAGGTAATAATACTGTCAACATTACCAAAAGGCGTATCCCACGATCCTGTAAATGTTTCACTGAGGTGAAGTACAGTAATTGTTTTGTACATGAAGGCGAAAATTCCTCCTCTATGGACTTTCGTTCCCTCAAATTTCGTGTTCTTCACCACACTTTACACATTCTCGATATACGACTGGTATCCTGTCGAGGAAGTCTTGACACAAGCTTACATATTGATGCCTCAGCAAAACAGTCATTTTGTCTTTTCTTTTGCTGGACACCCGCTTTCCCAAATATTAGAACCAGATGTAGAAGTTGACCCAAGTTAGTTATGTTAATGCTTGGAAGAAAGCACTTACCGTTATTTGCAACAACAAGAAAAAAAGACGTATAAAGCTCGAAAAGAAGCGCGCTTTCTCCTCATACTTTCGTAGCACGATCGCGCTTAATTTGAGACAGACAGTGGGCGTTCAAGTTCTCTCTTTTGGTCCATGCACCGAGGAAAAGACCGACACTTCTCAAGTTTCACAAAGACGGCCAGCTTACGCGCCCTGGGCGAGCTTTCTCGTGTACCTAAGGAGGCTTGCCTATTAGCTGCCGCCCAGCACAGAACGCAATAACGAGAAGGCAAATAAGACGACCGCGAAGAAAAAAAAAATATAAACGGCGCGAGTGGCGACCGCACGCAGCCTCGTAGCTCAGACGAGACCACTTATTAGGACTGAGTGCTCATAACGGTGAGCCAAAGTAAATATGTCAAGCCGAAAACGAGCTGCTCCTTGCGCCTGTTGCAGCGGGAGAAGAAGCCCAGGTGTGTTTTCGTGGCCCAGAATGCCGACGCTGCGCGTGTGCGTACAAGGAGATTAGCTACGTGCGAGGCCAGGTTAGCTGCGCGCTGTACACCTCCTCCTGCTCCCTTGCGCCAAACGGGTCCGCGCTCTCCGCCGGTCGGCACCGTTACCCGGGGGAGACGCGGCGTTGCTGCCGACCAAGCCACTAACGCTCCTCGGCGAGTGGAGGGCTCCCCCGCGGGCTGCTGCGAAAGTGAGACGGCGAAAGTCGCGGGAATCTGGTTATACACGATTTCTGCGGAGCCAGCCGCCCGCGCATCCTTCCTTCTGACGAGACGCATTTGCCTGCAGACGATCCCGGCGAATCGCCGGCAGGCTAAATTTGATTTTCACAAGCGCTGAAATGTCAACTCGTCTGCCTCCTTCCTACCCCGAACCAACCCTCTTTTTTTCCCGCCATCTTTACTTAGTTTCTCTTTTCCCCTCGTAAGTGGTTGCAGTAGTTTTTTTGTAGCATCATTTGGGGGATGCCGGCAGGAACTCATAGCGTTCCACAGGGATGCCTGCCGCTTAGACGGCATCCCCGACACCGTCACCGCTACCAGCGACGCGCGACCGCGCAGTGCGCCCGAGTCGGTCACAGCCTCAGCATTGAGCGCGTGCTCAAAATTCTAGCGCTTTCTTTTCTGCACCCTTCTTACAATCCCGCTCAAAGTTTATTCTTTCTTTTCTCTTTTCCTATTTATTTACGGCCTTCACTGCGCTGGCAATATAATTTATGAAAATGCACATAAATCATAGTGCGATATGGTCTCGTTCTATATTTTGTCAAGGCGTTTTCTTCTTCCTACCTCCAGATATACGCTCGGCGAAAATCGATTTTTAACGACGCGCGTGATCGTTGTTTTTTTTTCTTCGTTGCTTTTCATTCGCCTGCAGCACCGCGTCCCACCGAACAGCGTAGCGTTGCATGGCGCCACTTTGAAATGACGGCTGAGCCCGAGGGTGGGCGACTGCTTTTTGGGTCCGCGCCACGTAGCTGAAAAAAAAAATGTCGCCAAGAATTGCGCCCAATGTCACAACTTAAATTGATGATGCTCACTCACAAAGTAATGGAATGTCGAACCGCTTTTTTCAAGGCCTCCGCTTCGCTTTGATTTGCTTCTGACTCACTGAAAAAAGAAAGGAGGGGGGGGGGAGGCGGGCGTGGGGGACCCTCAGGCAAATGACCACGACGAACTTCAGAACTTGCGGTCCAAATGCAATTTCCTATTCCTCATCCGAGAAAATAGGAAAAGCTTGCCCCACGATTCGGGGCCGCGCGGTTAACTGTCGTAGCGCACATTTCGCGCTGTTTTACGAATTTTTAATGAATGGCGACGTTATTACGCATAGTAATTTTCTCATCACGCGCGAAGCATAAACTAGAGTGATTTGCAGTGCCGAGTGTTTCAGCGATCCTTTCTCGGTTGCCTCGTGGAAATTCGACCAGCCCGTGACGTTCGTTATGCGTGCTACATAACTATCATGTTTTTCGTGAGCTACCACTTCTGTGCTAAACGTACTGTGCCGAACGTGTGCTAGGATAAAACAATTCATCTGATCAAGCTGTTCTCAAAAGAAAGGCTATAGCTCGAAAACACAATTTACTGAAAAAGCAGAGGAAGCGATTAGTGCACCTTATTATGAACCGCAATTGTTAGGAAGTTTCCCACAGGTTATCAGAGATTTTATATACTGGTTTCCAGCGTCCCAGAGTAATTTGTCAGTAAAGACTGTATTCCATACGAGGCATGCTTAGGCCATATGCGCCAGTAGACGCGTAAATATATGCAAAGCGGGAAAACGTGGAGCGACAGTGTGTTGGCAATAATTAGAAAGCATGCTACGCCACTACGTACGAAGCAAATAATAAAATGAGCAGGATGGCAGAAGGCTACAGTGCATGATCTACCCATTCGTCGGAGGCGTAAGCCCAATACTTAATTTAAATGTTGCATATTTTCTCGATGTCACGTCATACTACGGATAGTCATTATCAAACGCTGGGGCAACCCAGTGGAGCCGCTGGAACATTATAAGGTGGAGCAGAGGGGAGAGGGCAGTTATTTCTTTCGCGCGGAATAGAGATATAGGTCAGCCGCGGAGGAAATCGGGTACAGCTGGACAAGCCGCCCGAGAGCGACCTTGTTCAACGCCGTTGCTATATGTACACACACAGAACGCGATCGTCTGAACAACAAGCGAGTCCACGCGGCCGGGCTGGGCGGGTTCGGTGGGCGATATGGCCGGCTGCGTACAGATCAAAAGTCTCGGGTTGGGAGAGCGAACAGAACAGGGGTTGGCGCGGTGAAGCGGCCGAGAAATAAACAGCGGCGTTATCAAGTCGGAGAGGCGCGGCGCGGAAACGGGAGCGGCAACGGCGTCCCGGCGGTCCCGTGCGCGCGCGAGCAGAGAAAATATATACTCTTCAATAAAGAAGAGCTCGCAGCGCGGAGGAAAGCGCTAGAAAAGCGGGCCAGTTTATACGACACCGTATTTTCATCCGTCCTTTTCGACCTACCGTACAGGGAAGCGCAACACAAGCGGCCCAGAAGTCTTCGGGGAGGCGCTCGCCGCACGCACACACACGCTGCTGCGGACGCGCGCTCCAAAGAATACCGCAACGCGCAGTTGCGGGCGCGCGCGCCAAGGAGCCTTCCTTAGATATTCGGCCCGCGTCTACGTGTTGCAAACAAATAAAGGAAACAAAAAAGTAGGAACGGCGAGAGGAGGGGGGGAACAAAAGCGCGATTTCAGCTAAACAGATCACGTTTCGGGAATAAATCTTTCAGAAACCCAGCCGTCGGATTCGCGAGCCGCGCCGCTCTTTGGCGGCGGCGGCGGCCCTCTGCCGGCCAGCGCGTGGCAGATCGGCGCACGTAGCCGCGCGCGCGTTCGAATTAGTCGCATAACGTATCGTATTTCGTTCTGCGACAGCTCTTTTTGCATACCTAATGTCGCCCCCTTCCTGTTGAAACGATGAGCGGTAATTTGCGGTCGCTTTGATGATTACGGAAGCACCCGTGTACGCCGCAAATATTTTCATCGACGAACCACCGACAACGACAACCTGCCAGTTGAGGGGGCCACGGATCTTGATGAATACTCATGGTGTCATTCAAAGGAGGTCAGTGCGCCTGGCGGGCTTGAGCACTCTCGGAGCGTATGCATAGACTGTAAAGTGATAACGCTATTAACGGGGATGCAGTAGGGCTCTTGAATATTTAAGGTTTACACGTTTGGAAGCAGCGCTTGAAGAAGCCTGAAAAATTTCGGCTACTTTTAAGAATAGAAAGCACGGAAGGGACATCCGTGGTTTTTTCGCTCTACGTGAAACACACAGAACAGAGAATTATGTAGCTTCAACTATGCAAAAAAAATAATTGCTATTACAAAAATGATGTAGGTCTCACTCGAATTATATATTTCTGTAATTTCAATTATGAATTTCTGATTATTGTAACTATATAATTACATAACTCGCATTTCCACTAAATAAATTTTCTCAAACATGTGGGTTAATCCCTATGTTAGGATAATATGGGACTACATTGAAGCTGATTAGTTGAGTGAGTGCTGTCCTTGTGCGTGCTATTTCGTATAAAACAGCAGGAGCACAATCAGCATCCCAGACAGCGAAGTCCCCCGCTAAGTTGCCCCCCAAAAAGCTTCACTTTCATGATACTGCAGATACCACACATAGAAATAAATCCGCGTAAGCAAAGCGGCAGTGAGCAGGCAATACAAAACGGCACATCACAGACGAACAGCTGACTGGTCGTGAATGGGTTACCAGTTTCAGGTTATCTTTAATGTCAGCTAGTACAGCACGCTCTGTCACTCTTCTAAGTAAATTGTTGCTCTGAGATGCAACTCATGTGCCAAATGTCTTGAATATCTATAACTTGTTCCAACGAAAGGGAATGAATTAAGGACTCGTTTCTTTGTGAGACAAAACCTAGTTACGCCAACAGACAATGACCGCATAGGGAACATTATTTCTCATTTTTAGCTGTAGTGTAGTAATTACAGCATAAATGGAAAGGATTTAAAGTGGATGAAAAATCAACTTACCGCTTGTAGGGACCGAAACTACAACCTTCGGATAGCGCGTCCGATGCTCTACCAGTTGAGCTGCAGCGGCTTGTTCCAGGCATAAAGTTAAGGGCGTCAGTGTTTTCTTTTTTCTTCTCTTGTTTCCTGCAGGCGTGAGTCCCCGGCCTAAGGATTGATCATAAGGCTGCTGCGCTGAGTTACGTGGTTCAAAGCTTATCTTCAGCAAAGTGTTTTTGTTTGTTGACAACCTCTGCTCAGAGAGACAAATAATGATAACAGCACATCAAACCCATCGAAAAAAAAAAGTTCGGGACATTTAAAAAGATACCACACTTCAGAAATACTATAAACAGCCTTGGTAAGCGTGAGTCGGACGCGCTTTTTTTACTTTCTTTGCCTTATAGACGCGCTTGGAGGCGATTGGTATAAGCGCGCGCATTTTATTTGATCTATATTCAAACTACCCGCCACAGTGGTCCAGTGGCTATGGTGCTCGACCGCTGACCCGCAGGCCGCGGGGTCGAATCCCGGCCGCGGCGGCCGCATTTTAGATGGTGGCGAAAATGCTTGAAGCCCGTGTGCTTAGGTTTAGGTGCACGTTAAAGAACCCCAGGTGGTCAAAATTTCCGGAGCCCTCCACTACGGCGTCTCTCATATTCATATCGTGGTTTTGGGAAGTTAAACCCCAACAATCATTATTATTATGATTTATATCAAAACGGTTAATTCTAGCATTATGCCTCCCCCCAATGCGCAGCCCTTGACTACCTAAATCAAAGAGATTACGTCGTGTGCGTACTTTGCGAATAAAAAGAAAGTCAACAAAAGCAGGTCGAAAGCTCCACTCGCATGCGTGTATACGTTTCTGTAGAGCAACATGATTTCATCATGGAAGCATCGAAGTCAATGTATTTTCAGAAGGCATCGGTGTATTTAAGGATATCGCTTGTTAAACGGGATCCATCTGTAAAAGTTGAAAGCAGTAAATGTGCGGCCACTTACGCTCGCTTATGTGGGAAACATATGTTTGCTATTAAATTCAGTTTAGTTAATAAAACGAAATAGCAATAACAAAAGTAACACTTTGGCACGCGCAAAAGTTCGCCATGCTAGTGTTCAATAGAACATTAGCGAATATAAATACGTCTACGTGCTAATGGAAAGCTTGTTCGTGGAGGTTTCAAGAGTCGTGTTTCGAGAAAATTCACCGATGTGTACATACACACATATGTGTACACACGCCCGATTTGATTCTTTCACGTGAACTGGATGCTTTCCGCACATGTCATTCTTCAGGCTATCTACAAAAAGGAAATGTTGCGGCTAAAGTTGGGAAATAGCACATATTTCTGAGTAAACATCGGCGAATCTCGGTATAGTCGCACGAAGAAGGCGTGTTTATGCATCGAAATTGTAGGCTAAGAACATTTTCGTCTCCAGTGAGGTGAACTACTGAAGTAAGTCTAAGCAGTAATGCACTGACGGTAACTGTTGGAAATAAAAGGATACTGCATTCATCGGTATATAAGGATGATTTGGGTGCAGCAAGTGTCGCTGGACACAGTTCGCTTGGAAACGAAAACGGGAACACGAGCTGATCTTATCCCCGCCGATTGCCGAGCTGCGAAAGTGGGCCCCGGATGCGTTAATTCTGACGATGGTTGCCGAGTGGTAATCTGGAGTTCCCCACTTTTCCTTCGCGCCGCGACGTGTCATCTCGGCCAGCGCGGAACAATAACTACTGCTTCGGGACAAAGACCGCCGCCTTGTTTCGCAGGGAGCGCGGGGCGCAGAAGCAGGTTTCCCTGGCGGGCAGCAGCAAATCTCGTCATGAGGGGCCTAGCGCGGCCCGACACCGCGCCTGGGGCGAAAGCCTTTCCTTATCCCCAAATTGGCACCCAGGATATTCGGCGAGCAGCTAACGCCCCGGGACCGAGAGGCGCCCAGACCTGGAGAAAAAGCTCTTAGGGCCCCTCTCCAGCCGTGCCATTGGAAAACCAAGAATGCCACGCGCACCTACACTCCCTCCTTCCTCCCTCAGCGAGGAGGAGTGAGCAAATAACAATCTCGCTTTTAGTTTGTTTGGCTCCTTGCTCGGCTGTTGTTGGCAGATTTCGCTTATTAGCTGCGGGTCACCTTGTTAGCGGCGAACAGAGCGCTGCCGCCAGGACGCGCCGAACGTGTCGATTCGTTGCGCGCCGCTGGCTCTCCACGGCAGACTTAGCGGGTCGCGCTGAGTGGGTTCCCGATGTCGTCCCGATGTGCTCTCGACTCCCGGAGAAGACGCAAGGCTCTTCCTTCCACCACCGTTTCGAGAGCTGGCGGCGTGGCACTTGCGCCTCGGATGCATCGTATCGTATGTCGCTCGCAATGCAAGCCGCAGTGTTTCGGGAGTTCGCCGCTTCGGCTGCAGTTCGCCGGGCGCCGTTATTTTCAACGCCTACAAGATGCTGCAAGAGCTTTCCCGTCCGCGTAACGGTGGATTTCGTGGTGGCGTGTCGTCACGGACGTGCAACGCGAGCATCTCATTGCATGTACTTACGGCACTTCGTTTCAACACACGGAGGAAACGAATGTCTGCTCGTCTCATTCTGGGTATAGCCGCGTCGAAATGCAATTACTCCCGCACCGAAGGCGACGGAAGGATCACGGAAAGACACCAATCTAGTTTTCCAAGCTTTCTTTTTTTGCATCCACATTAGTTGTTGCAGTAATGCGCACTTTGTTTTGTTTCGCTTATTATTATACTTTTTTTTTGCCTTGCGTGCATCGTTGTTTTTAAAAAACGTCACATCGTTCAAACAAGATAAACTCTTCTTTAATAAAACGGGTGCATTCGCGAGACTAGTTTCGAGCATATTACGCTATTTTATAGCTATTCAAAAACTATCCCTCAATAGTATCCACAAAAGGCTGGGTGCTCTGATCTCTTGTTACAAGAACATTTGGATAACGAATTTTACTCATGTAAGGCAAAAACTGACTCGTAAAAAATATTTCCAACTCGAAAGGGCTGCCCGCGACAAATACTTTAATAATTTTTATCTCAATGAAAAAAGTTACACAAGGTCGCCAGAAGTTTCATAAAAATCGGTCGCGTTCTACTGTAAGCCCGAGAGGTCACTCATTCGACTTACGACTGCAGTGTCCGCATTCGGATGGTACTGCAGTGCAAACGATGGTTGCAGAGTTATGTTTAAAACGAGCTCCAGGTTGGGAAAATGATACGCGAAGCCCCAAAATGCGACGTTCCGCAGACTCGGCTGCGCATCGTGTGGCATATGTAACACTGCATCAATTATTATTAGAATTTACGTGGCAGTAATTCACACGAAATTTTAATTTCAGTTTCGGACCAGTCTTAATTTTAAAGTAAGACGTAATCACCTGCTATTTTTTTTTTTTTGAAGTCAAGAAAAGAACATAAGGAAGTTATGCTATTATTGTCGTAAGGAGCCGTGCCTCGAGCAGAAACATTTTGATACTGTGCTGTGGTAACAAAGACTTTCGTTTAAAAAAAACGGATAACGTTATTGGTTGATTCATTCAGTATCGGGATCAGAAGATGATTGTCGAAAGCTGAACTTTACCTACCAACGCAAAAGCATATACTCAAATGGCGCGTGCGTGTGTACAACTTGTAGTTGTGGGCTTCATTCGTTACCGAACGCAAACTAATATAAACACAACTACTATAACTATTATAACTGTATCAGACGCACGTGCGTTCGATGCAGACTACAGCTATACAGATGCGCCGATCAATGGCTGTGTTCCGCGTGAGATTCGGCAACGAAATCACAAACACTATACCTAAATGCGCTCACTGCAACAAACACCACCAAGTGCACCAATCATTTAATAGCTTTGTTTGCGCGTCTAGCTGTTCGCTTACAGTGACAGTCATGGTCTATGGTTTGTGCACACTGTATTTACATTAAGTTTATACTTCGAAACAACATTTCCACGGGGTGCGTTTCACCATGTCATTTACAGGCCAGCCTCTCGCAGGAAGCAACTGCCACTGGTGGCGCTGGTGCCACTGGTGGCGCCAATTAATGTGCACGCAATATATTCATGTACATAATTTCAAATTAAGTAAGCTGTCTCTTGGGGATGAGCAGTTTGGTGACTTTCCGTGCCCAGTGTTACGCAACTATAAGCTCTCGTTTCACACCAAATAGAGCGCTGCCGTCATATGTCAATTTGGTGGCTTGGAAGGCACATTGTTTGCGCGTCGTAAGGTGTGAAAATTCTTACAGATGATGCAGCCAGGCGCGTATATAAAGTAGATGTGAGTCAGCTGTTGCAAAGAAACTGTCATCGCATACGAATATGATGTTTTGAAATAAACGAGTTTTGGGAATCCTATGGGCAAACGCGTAAAGCACACTTTAAATTTACAACTTTTGGCACGAGACATTGAGAAAGCTTGAATATTGACCGCTACATGAGTTTCAGGAGCTTACGTAAACGTAGCGCAGTCGTTGGGTGCGTGCTCCAATGATTTACTCGCGCGAATTTCACTTTTTTATAGAGCCCTTCCGCAAAGTTCAAGTCCTACTGATATCAAGTCCTACAGGGTTAGCAACGCCATGTTGTGCTTTCGTCGTCTTGACGCAGTAGGTATAAACAAGGCCCGTATTCAAAAGATCTTACGCTAAGAAATGTTCGTAAGAGAATATTTCATCCAATCCGGATGCTGGATATATCGTTAGCGGAGCCAGCCGGCCAATGGCAAAAAACACTTGGGAAAGACAAGTGTTGTGAATTCGGCCCCTGATTCTTTAATAACGTCTTTTGCGTGTCGCTCTCGCAAGCGTGAGGCGACACAAGCGTGTGGTTGGAAGCGCAGAAGAGGCGGCCAAAGACGCTGAGCGATGCCGGCAGCGGCGCCGCGAAGGGGTCCGCCGCAAGCGAGCCATTTAGGATGCCTGCCTTGGCGACCTCACAAGCGGCAGCGCGCAATCCAATTTCGCGACCTGAAAGCCTCAACTTGGCCGGAGCTTCGGAAGCACGCGGAGGACAAAAGTGCGCGCGCCTGCAACAGGGCCAGTACAGCGCCGCCGATGGGGATGCGCCCTCCCCCACGACGTTTTTGAGCGGGCGTTTTAGAAGGAGGGGGGGTGTCTCTGTTCGCCTTTATCTCGTGCCCAGGGTGCCACGCAGCCCCGCGCTGCAACAAGCACAAAAGTGCGCGCAACACGCCCATCCCCGCAGCTCCCAACGTAGCCCCGCTCCTGTGGCAGCTGCAATCGATACCGTCAAAGAGGGGCATTCTTCTTCAGTTGATAACAAGTAGAATCGAACCGCGTCTGTGGAGCCCGTTTAATCCGGCACCGCATCAAAGGCACCCGTCTCTAGCCCTAGTCAGCGTTTTATCTCGATGCGGGAGATGCGCCTTCATCGTTATTTCTGGCCGGATGCAGCGCGCGACGATGCCCGAACAATTGCTTTTTTTTTCTGTTCCTCATCGCCACCCATGCATGCCTTGTAGCCGTCCCTATACAGGTGGCAACTCTGCATGCATACGCTGGAATCCTCGCGTGCGACAGTTGGGAGTTCAGACAGCCAAACTAAAGCCGTCACGATAACACATCAATTTTGCCGAACGCATACTGACATCTGCACTTCAACACGTTCCCTGCGAGTCACGAGAAATGAGGTGGCAAGAAACGAGAATATTCTAAGCCTCGGGAACTTCCATACGTACAGGGAAAGGCAAGTAAGGAAACGAGAATATGTACCCGTCTAAAAGTCTGTGTCAGGTCAGGCTTAAATTTGCATGAAGAGGATGAATTCACTGGCTGCACACTATGATGCAGTCGTTGCCGGTTGGCGCGGAAGTTCGGGAGTGAAGCGCTTGGTTTTCAGTTATGACTTGTGTCTATCTATCCATTGTCTATTTAACCGGAAATAGTATAACCAGAATAATGGCGTGCCTTTCACGTGTTTTAATGAAATGTTAAGTTTCATTTACTAGCCAAGTAAAAGGAGACACCGTCGCCACATTATAGCGACGATTCCACCTCCGTATTCATTATTTATTGAGAGGTTAATCATGTGAAAACAAGGGGGCTTCTGCTCACACTTGTGCCCGCGGCATGTGTTTGTGTATGACGAAATGTGAGCGACAGAACTATTATCAGAGTGAGAGGTTAAGAGGCAGCGTTAGCACGGAGCATCTCCGACGCCGCCCGTAAAAAATACACGAAAAACGCAGAAATGTTTTTCTTGTGATGTAATTCTTAGGCGAAAGTGCAAAAGAGCGAACGTGACGCCGCGAATGCAAAGTGCACCACGGTTCCCTAATCGTTACAGCACTATAAAAGTGGTCACGTGACAGTGATCACCAACTTCATGAGAATTATCTGCATAAATTTGCGCGAGACCTTTCGTTCCATGTATTCATGGCCGGACTTTGCTATATGAAGCCAACAGTTAAGCGAGGCCAAGAAAGCATAGGGAGAAATTATTTTAAGTATTAATTGAAGCGTAGAAATTATAACGTAAAGGAATATTAATGTGGACGAAAAACAACTTGCCGCAGGTGGAAGCTGAGCACCCACCCTCCGCATAACAAGTGCGTCGTTCCACAAATCAAGCTACGACGGTGTCTGTTCCTCTACAACGTAACCCGCGAGAAAAAGTCGTCTTCAGTAGCGACCACTAATTACGTGTGATCGCAAGATTTACGTATTTTAAGTAGCTTCGCCTGCTGAGGCAAAGTACTCGTTAGATAGAGATAACAATGCAGAATCTGTGATGTGAAAGGCCACTTTGTGGTGGCAATAATGAGGCCAGAGGTTTGCGTTCTGCGCAGGTTTCATCCATGACTACTCGACGGGCCAGCTGGCCCTGGGTGCGGAAAGCCTGGTGGCGCCAGAGCGGGCCGCCGCGTACAGCCCACTGCGCGATGAGCCGCGGGTGCTGGACCTGAGCGGGCCCGAGTTCTACTCGCGGCCCCCGCTGGGGTCAGCACCTCCGCCACTGGCCCCGGTGCAGGCGGCCGAACCATCGAGCGAAGGAGGGGCACGCAGCAGCAGCCCGGCCTCGTCGTCGTGCTCGTCCACCTCGTTCGGCGCCGCCCGGGCTGTGACCGTGAGCTACACGTACGACGCCTTCTTCATCAGTGATGGCCGATCCCGGCGCCGCACGACCGTCTCCGGCTTGCCGGGCACGACGCGGCGTCCCACCACCGAGGACCGGCCGCGTTACACGTGCGGCGAGTGCGGCAAGCACTACGCGACCTCGTCGAACCTGTCGCGCCACAAGCAGACGCACCGCAGCCCGGACTCGCAGCTGGCCAAGAAGTGCCCGACGTGCGCCAAGGTGTACGTGTCCATGCCGGCGCTGGCCATGCACGTGCTGACGCACAACCTGAGCCACAAGTGCCCCGTGTGCGGCAAGGCGTTCTCGCGGCCCTGGCTCCTGCAGGGCCACATGCGCTCGCACACCGGCGAGAAGCCGTTCGGCTGCGCCCACTGCGGCAAGGCGTTCGCCGACCGCTCCAACCTGCGCGCACACATGCAGACGCACTCGGGCCTCAAGCACTTCCGCTGCGCGCGCTGCCACAAGTCGTTCGCGCTCAAGTCCTACCTCAACAAGCACCTCGAGTCGGCCTGCTTCAAAGACGGCGCGACGCCTTCGCCGCCTTCGCCGGCGCTGCCGCTGCCACCGGCCGAACACCACCACCAGCTAGGTCCCGCCATGGCCGCCGTTCTGGGCCTCGCCACCTAAGACCTTTCCTCCGTGGGGCTCTCCTCCTCCCGCGTTACCGCCACCTCCTCCGGGGAGCGCTTGTCTCTTTTTGTTTCTCCGCCCATTGCCAATACGACGTAGGAAAAACACGCGAGACTCGAAAGCAGTAGCACTCACGCCTCCTTAACAATGGCGTCCATTCCGAACACGCGCGCACGCGAGAAAAAAAAAAAAACGATTTCCTTGTTCCTAATTTTTAAAAAGAAACAATCGCTTTCGCTAAGATAACGCTCAAGTGAGATCAGTCGCTTCAAAAATTTGTGTAAAGTGCACTGCGAAACCCTGTAAGCTTTCTGAGTTGTGCATTTCTTTCACAGTCATCGTCTCTGGCGGCGGCCGTGTACATCTCTTGACCAAAATGATGATGCATGCTCGCGAATCAGTTGTGTCTTTGTGACTCACCACTTCGTGTCCACAAAACGACAAATACCTGGCGTTTCTCCAGTAATGTGGTTAGACGTGCTCAGGCATTTCATTCACTTTTGCTTCTATGCAAACGTGTACACAGTGAATCCCTCGTTTGCTACGTAGAGAAATTATTGTTGGCGTAAGGAAATTTTATCTTGCGCGAGCTGCGGTAGACTTCATAGTGTATAGGACTTCCCGGCTATATACAGCGTTCATTTTTGTAGCGCGGTCTAAAGACTACACACATTAGGATAGGAGCGATAAAAGTTATATTTTAATTACATGCTGGCAGGAAAATGTGAAACTCGTAGGGGTATTGCGCAAAACACCTAAAACTGTCCTAGACAACTGCGCAACGCGATAACTTCAAGCTTCTTCTAGCATCCAGATTGCCGAAACGTTTTTTTGGGTATTCGATATTATCAGAGTTTACAAAAACATTAACAAAATCGCGCGTCGCCTCTTTTATTCTATTCATTATTCGACTTCAATTCTTCGTTCGCGCCTCTCCAGGCGCCTCTTGCGGAACATTCATTGGTGAGAGGAAAAATTGGAAGCAAAAAGACCACATCACCCGTTCAACTTTTCTACACACGGCTATAGGTTACGTGATTTCCACGGACATTTTCGTTTCAGGGTAGGGGAACAAAACAAGGTGTGCGTAGGTCAGTCCACATCATTCCGAGCAGGTGTTCAGCGACAATCGATGAAGGCAGCATGGCGTAGCTTTTTTTGAACGCACTATCCGTCCGTACAACACGAGCCCGCTATGCTGTAGAGCGGACAACTTGATTTCTTTGCGTTAGTTGGGTGTCGTTCTCCCTCTACCTGTAGCAGTCTCTTCCCGTCCTCCCTTCTTCAATAGACCTCCTCACGATGTTCTTCTACAGAACTTAGAGATCATTCTTCCTTACAGCGAAAAAAAAAAGCAATAATATTATACGTAGCAAGAGTCTTCCCTTTTACCAAGTCTGAAATGTAGCTTCCTGTTCTATAGTTTCATGCTGTCAACAAAAAAACAGTGCAGAATAGTTACGCGCTCTTTACGAGTTTCACCGTTCCAACGTTTTCCCCGCATCACGTAACCTGTACCATATATACTGCGACATTTTATTTCGGTTCCTAAGAGCAATAAAAATTGACCATCTTTCGGAATATCGTATATAGAAGTCGCAACGCTTCTTTTTTTTTCCCCTTCATTTTACCCCCAACTTCATAAAACTGGCCTCTGTGTAGACGCCCCCGCTTTGATACGCTACATAACTTCGAGGCGCGATCATTGTCCTCGACTCTATTTTGAATACGCAACGCCAACTGATGTTAGAACGGAGCCCCATGAGGGGCGCTTCGTTCGCTCTTCTGCTTCGGATTCCACGCCGTGTTTCTAGATCACGGGTGAAAAAAAAAAATGTAGCTTGTAAATAACGCGAGGTCGTAGGTACAGCCGCGTCTAACGCCATATGCGGACCACTTTCGAGCTCTATTCAATGAAACTCGTTTCTCAAGCACTTCGGAACCAACAGTGCTTGATTCAAGCAAACTATACTTGCGAACGCTATTTCAGATTGAAAATCGGGCATCGCATTGGGTAGGCGAACATGTGTGAGTCAGAGAACCAATGACACAGGGTTTATCCGCTGCAGAGCATTTGGCCTAGCAGAAAATTACAGGTATCGTTGGGAGAAAAAAAAGGGGGGATCATTTTTCGAGCGTATCACAGCTCCCCGCAATGTGAGGGAATTGCCAATTTCTTTTATTTATCGCAAGGATCAGGACACAAGTATGGTCTCTGCAAATGAATACGTAACTAGCCAACATCGCGATTACTTTTTTTCTTCACAAATAACCCAGTTGAGATGTTACAAGAGAGCCTTGAATGCGTTCTGCTATAGACAAGAGTGGCTCTTCTTTTCTTGTTCCGAGCAGGAAAGAACTGTCAATTTTAGACCCGTAAACTCGAGCCCGAAGGAATTAAACTGAAACAAAGTGCGTAATTAGAAAGCACAGCACAACGACGCCCACGAGGCAAGTGGCAACTTGGCCACGTTGCGACTACTGGCAGGGGTTGAATAAGAAGAAAAAAACGTGACTGTTTGCTATATACGCCAGCAAAAGTCAGAGGCATAACTGTTGCCACTACGTCAGGTGTCGCAGTCGTGTGTACATTTGTATATAGAGATGGTAGGTAGGCTTACCCGTAGAAGTAGAACATCCAGTGAGATCTATCATGAGTAACATTCAAAGAGGTGCAGGCGTACGTAACAAAAAGTAATTCGCTTCCCTTACTCTTTTACCCCTCCCTCCCTGGAAGATATTTCATTTCATATAGGAATAGAGGAAATGCTAAGCTTACGTTACTCCAGCTAAGCCAGAAGTAAAAGTGGTAAGTGGTCAACGTTCCGTTGGAGCTGCCCGACAGTGCTTGTAAAACAACTGGTTCCGATAAGTGTAAGAAAATGCCGCGATACGCATGAGTCCCCCCTTTGAGTAAAGCAACATCCGAACGAGAGACGATTCCATAGTACGAAGTGCCACTCAGTGACGTTGCGCAAAAGTATTCGATTACACCTTGCTAATCTGCAGCCGTTATTCACTGCAAAACAATGTAGATGCAGAAAATGACCCGGCGAGGCTGTCTTCCACAGCAAGCGGCAGCAATACGTGCCTGATCAGAAAACCTGCACATTGGTAACATAGTAGCGTTTACCGCATTGCAGGGAATATTTGAAATCGCAGAGCGGCACCTGAAACTCGTGCTTGGCTCCGAGACGGTGATCGCGCAGACTACTGTAAATTTTGGCTCCAATTAAGAAATTTATTTCGGTGAACCTGAAGGCATTTGATGAGAAGTACACTGCGTACATCAAATAATATTGTCCTAATAGTAGTTCCGACACGCTAGACCCAATCTCCAACCACCGTGTGCTCCCTTGTACCGTCCACACTGTAGATGTGCGCTCTTTTTGATTTAATATATCGTAATGTGAAAAATATCAATACTATATTTAGGTATCATCTTGAGTTTTATGTACAGATTAGCCTGCTGTTATTCTTTAAATACCTATTTTCTGCACAGCTGCGCGTTTTATTATTACAAGTGTTACTTTAGCTTCGTTTTATGTCTGCTTATGATCTATTTTTCAGGAAAAGAAAATATACAGACTGTTTTATGAGATAAGGTAATAAGTGGAATGACAAGGATGGATTTTGAGCCACGTTTTCACCAGTTGCGGTTCTCCATTATCAAAAATATCAAGTCAGTGAGGCTAATGTGCAATTCTTGTTTCATTTTTATTAGTTATTGTAAACGCACCTTTGTCATGTGTTAGTGCATGCATAGCGCCCAGGGGTTTGTATAGATGGAAAATGATCCTGCGTCATTGCAAGCGTGACTATTTTGTAATTCTTTAAAAAAAGCCATTATTGCGCTCAATAAATCTTGGTCGTTGACCGAGCTTCCACGTTTCAAACGAACTACATTGCGTCAGCTATCGACGTCTTGGTATGTGGCGGAACGCATTATTTGTGGTGTGAAGTAGAGTATCAGTGTTTGTGGTTAATAAAGGTGTGCGAATGGCTGAGTTTCCGAGCTACTCGGACAATAACATGGACGTCATCTGATAAGACTAGCAATAATTTACCGAACGCGATAGGTGTAGATATGCTTGCACTGTAGCTGTACGCGTCATAAATAATGCACCATTTTGCACACACAGCATGGATCATATTCGCAGCTTCGAGCTGCTCGATATATGGTCGATGTAAAAACTCGATAGTTTAATATTCTCTGGTTCATCACATCAAAGCAGCATCTGTAGGGGGTTGAGGACGCGAAGTCGGTGTTTCTGGAATTCCGGAATACTTCCCCTTGAATTTTCAAAAGAGAACAGAGCGAGCGTTATGACTAGTCACATGCAGTGTAATCGCGAATAACTTTGCGTGGTATGGAAATGATGATTTTGCGGAATCAGAAACAATTGTTTATTGGAAACGAATCTTGTACACCAATTTGTTGAAAACCTACAGCTGGCTCAGAGATAACCAAAGAGTAATGAAGCCTGATGATAAAACGTAGTTGTTATTTTGGGACACATTAATGGAAGTCAAACAGAATAAGTAAAGGCTGACCTAATGAGTGAAGATAAAAACGCCTTCATTAAGAAATGTTACTGAACTCTAAGCAGTAGCGTGCAATGTGCGTCTCATCGTATTTATTGGTCGTTCTATGGGGGCAAAATGCTACAGGCCCGTGCACTGTGCGATGTCAGTGCACGTTAAAGAAACCCATGTGGCCTAAATTATCCGGAGCTCTCTACTAAGGCATCTCTCATAGCCTGCGTGGCTTTGGAACGTTAAACCCCGCAAACCAACCAACCAATCATCATTCTGTTCAACACATAGCAAGTGTTCAAAGCACACCAGTGGTAGTGCTCAGCTTCAAGCGAAATGGCCGAGAGCGCAAATGTACTCTTATGCGAATAGGGTCTCCTTTCAGCGCGTTAGTGATGACCAACATTCGCACACCTTTACGTGACCTGCTGTATCTGCCGTAGTATAGTTCTCATAGCAATAACGCGACTAAAACGTGCAATCTTCGAATGCGCTATATAGACATCACGTAGTCTCCTATGCAATCCTGACAATGAGAGACCGAGCTGTTTCACAAGCTAGAAAGTCCTCGCTCCCTCCGGGGACCGGTCGTGTACGCGACCGGATCCCTTCCCGGGTTCGGCCCGGCTGTGTTCTCCTTTCACTCTGCAACGACCGCTGTCTAGTTTTGGGTGTTACTGATGCTGCATCTGACTATGTAGCGAAGGCCCTCCCAGTGTTACACGACGGAATCCTTGTTTCCGTGGCCCCGTAGTCGTTGCCGAGCGCGCTCCTATATCGAGAGGCTAGGACATAGTGCTAGGCGTGCCTCGCCATTCTGCAGTAGAGAGCCACCGGAGAGGCTTTTGGTTCGACCCTTCGCCCCGGCGACAGACAGCTATCCCAACTACAGTCGTCTTGCCTCAAAGCAATCGACACATTCGACCAGCAATAATACACTGTACAGTATGTCGCGCAGTGCAATCACGTTGCACGTGCAAGTAGGTGTAGCCAGGGCGCAGCGGATGCTTCGCCTACACGGCAGCATCGCGCGCGGTTGTGTATAGTCCTTGACGCCTGCGCGCTGCTTTCCCAGCAACGATGTATACCGCTGAATTAGCAAGCAGAGCGATCGCTTTGATTTCATCGCCACTTGTACAGATGGTTATACAGGCACTACTTTATACTTCAAAGTAGAGACAATCGAAATAGCATTGTGTCCAGTGCCGACGAGAATGTACCGTGTGGCGTCTGCTTTGTACAAATGGCTTCGTACACTTATGCTTTTATTTTTTATTTTTTGTAAATACGCGCTGGAGTGCGAGTGTTTCTTGTTTCGTGCTTGTGCTGGTGTGCTTTCGTGTTACTATTTCGCTCTTCGCTAAATACGGTTTGCCCATGCCAGCTGTAATATACGTAGCTGTCTTGAGTGGTGATTTGAAGTGCATTCACAATCTCCCGTACTTGGCTGGCTTTGCTGATGCGTACTGCTATCACTCCGCCATTCAGTATTCCTTCGCTGCTTAGAAATTAAAAGGCGTAACGAGCGTTTTTGGTTGCTAATTATCGCTCAATAGTGAAGCTGGAACGCTCAATAGTGAAGCTGGAACTGTTTGACTATACTGAACGGATGAAACAAATATATTATTAAGAAGCGTTACTTTATTAGTAACACAGAGGTGGCAGTTGCGACAATCTAAAAAAAAGACAAAAATACACATTGATATAGTTTAGAAATTTCAGAAATTACAGCGCCGATTCCTCACGGATACGGAGCACTCATCCTGGGATGAAAAACGTATCCAAAAATCTGGTATTCGAGAAGCAGGGAATTTCTGCGGAAGCGTCGCATTTTACTGCCAAGCTATTTTTCCATAATAAGCCCCTGTACCGTTGGAGCGAACTGTCAGCAAATAACTTAAATATGACAATTAAATGAGGGGTACAAGAACAAAACCTAATCGCGCAACCACGCTCACTTTCCAAGCAATAAAGCAAAGCGCTGCCTGCTCACACTTTGCCGCATGTGCAAATGCGCTAAAACAATCGACGAAGTTAACCACCCCTTACGCGGGTGATGTTATGCAGAAACAGTTTGAAACAGTGGTTTTGCGCGATATGTTCCGCTGTCTGAGCCCACTAAGTCTGCATTATGTCAACTTACCCAATGGCAGCAAATGATGCAGTCTCAGAGTTGCGCGTCTCCCATTAAAACAATATGCATAGACATCGAGAAAAATGTTGCACACATGGCTACGTTACCTTTTAAAACTGGCCAGCGTGGGGTTGTTGAACGACGCAGCAAGAAAGTCGCAATGGTCAAGCCAAGTCATTCTGCGCGCTTTAACGTGAACTGACTATATCGAGCGCTTCGCCGCTATGCCGCTAACGTCGTTCTTGCTGTTATAGATTTGACGAGCGTATGTGAATAGTAGTTACAAAGTGTGTTTGAGCGTGTTACAAGGGGAATTTCTGGCGGCGCAATTTTTTTTGCTTCACGAAGCTCGCTTGCGGTGGATGTGTGCTGTTGAGGTCAAGCAACAATGCTTTCAGCTTGATGAAACCGTAAATGTTGCGCTCATTTGAGCAGTGTGTCCGTGGCTAGAGCAAGTAACTGCCAGTTAATTTCATGTGCTAGATAATCATGCTCTGAGTGAGTGAAATAACCGCTTGCCGTAGAAACATTACACGTCTTGTTCATTAGAACAATTGCACTGTCTATAATGCATTCTGCGTTTATTTTGCTGCCGAATGCCTTTCGTGCCGTTGTAACACGGCAGAAGGCTAAACGTAATGTAACGAAGCTGAACAGTCTATACCGCTAAACCACCGTTTCACAAGTGGCAACTTAAGCATGGATTGGCACCATACGCTAATTCGAGCTGCTGTTGCGAAATTTTTGTTCGTGAAGTATAAAATGGAGTTGGAGGAGACCGACCCGAACCTGCGCCATCAAGTTCTCGAGCTGCAACAAACATTTCAGTGGGTATCGCAGGGATCAATATAAGCATTTGATGGCAAAGCATGTGAGGTAGATAATGAAAATGACAGCGGCAAGTTCGTCGGAAAAGATCTTCTAAGCAAACACATAAATATTACCTGGGGATATAAGAGACATTCCCTGTTTTCTCACGTGGAAATGGAAAAATGCTTAAGTTATCGCTCATTAGAACAGCATTTGCCAGCTCACAAAAAACTACAAAAAGAAGAAGAGGGGGTAGTTGCGAATAAAAGCGTAAACTGGCAGCGAGGAAATTGTTTACTTCAGAAAAGTAATGAGAAGGGAGTTAGTTTCAGTGATTCTGATTTCAGTGTTCCTGACGCACCAATAAAATAGATCGCTCTGTTGATGGCTGTGTACATAACGCTTCCTTTTGCGAGTTCTCAGCTCGAAGAAAGCATCGCTTGGCAACTGTTACCAATAATATTCGCGCGCACGTAAAAGGACGATGTTTCGCCGCTTGTAACCACTTTCAGCCCCACCTATTTCGAAAGGTCACATTCAAACGGTTGTGTAAACAACGTAGTCGCTACGCTGTACATGAAAGCGCACGGAATAAAAAGCGCAACGCTGAAGTTGACTCGCCAGCCCCACGTATCCACGGCGCTTGTACCGTGCGCCACTGTCTGCCCCCTCACTCCATTAATCAGTTATGTATTCCGAGAGCTTGCAATCGCATTGCCTGCGGCATTTGTCGGTAAGCAGCACATAAATCTCACCGAAAACGGCTACAGCGATTTCTGAGCCGCTACTAAGCATCAATCACAAACGCGAGCTCATTTTGCAGCAATAAATAATGCTTAATATATTGACGACAGTACCTTAAGCTAAAGCAATAATTTTACCGCCTGCTAGGCTTCTTCACGTATAAGCAATAAGAGGTTTCATGTTGTTTTGTCTTCTTACCTACGCCTGCAAGCTGGCTACGCATCAACGAATGTAAACTAAAAGGCATGCAATGGTTACTTTATTAGGGCTCAAAGAGGTCGCAGGTGGTGCGGAATGAAACTAAGCAATAAGGCAGCCTGAATGCTTCCAAAAGAGCGAATTGTTTTCTCTGCGAGCGTTTCTCTTCTTGTAGTGTACACCTCTCTTCAAGACTGCATGATATTCAATTGTACTTATGCTGTAAGACCATATTGCATGCGTAGCAGTGCACTGTATAAAAACTGAAATTCGTCTAGTTTTTATTGTAGGTGCATGTCCTCGACAAAATGTAACGACCAGGTCGCAGTCACTGCGACCTTCGCTTCAGGTTTGACATCAACGAAAACCCTTCATGTGGAGTTGTGATGCATGCTGCCGACTGAAGTTGAGTCTTCAGACATCGGCTCGTTTGTGTCCTCGTCCACACCAGTATTAAACTAAGTGCTAATTAAAAAAAAAGTTGGTGTTAGCGTGCTCAGAGTGTTGTTTTTGAGAGTTCTGAAGCAGTCTCCGACTGGTGAGGCTGTGCTGCTGATATTTCTGTCAACGTCAAGAGCCTCGAGCAAGAAAAAAAGCTTCTCCTCGAAGACGCGAGGTCAAGCGTTTACAAAAGCTTGAAGCGTCCTGTGCTATTGATAAAAACGTGTATATCCTGCATTAGAAATCGAAAGCATAGCACGGGCACGAGAATTTGAACTTATTTGTGATCCCTAAATTCCCAGAATGAGGAGCCACAAATAAAGTGGAAGGCGTATTCCATAAAAAATCAGCTTACAAAGTGTCCATAATAAAAAAAATGTTTGCGAACAAACCCCAGAAAAATTGACCTTTGCCGACAGAAATGCGGTCTTCCACACTCTCCCTGACTGACTTCGCCATCGCTTATAGAACGTTTTTTAGAGGATGGTGCGGATAACTTTATGTAAAAAATAAGAAGAAAAGAAAATCTTTCTTGTTTGACGAATGGCGCCAGGAAGCATATTATTTATGATGCTCATTACAGAAAATCAGCTTTTTTTATTATTGTTGACATCTGTTTTCATGGCACTTCGCATGGTTATACTGAAACAAATAAGCCCAGGTCATTCTTAGAACTCTATCAAAAGCCTAGACTTTGGTTTTTTAGCCCTATTCTGTGTGAGTTTTATCCAGGTTTGATACCCAAGTTTTTATGTATCGTTGAGTATGTATGTACAGGTCAATAAAATTCCTCTTCTCGCATTTTCTGTTCGTTGTAATTTTACGTTATCAGATAAACACCTATATATTGTGTTAGATAAGACTGCGGCACAGCAATGTTCAGTTTACAAAATATTTATTTTAGAGATGAGATGTACTGATTATTGCTTTAAAAGTTGTTTTAACTGTTGTTTTGTGAATTCCGTGAAAAAAAAGAGCGAAATAAATAGTCTTTGAACATACTTTTGCTGTAGTCCTGTTGTCCATTTATTATAGTTCTTACGGTGCCCTAATATAAAACTGTTATACGTACAAGCACTCAAAACACCACCGGTATTTACAAAAATAAAAATCAGAATTCACACTGCTTTCCGTCAGTACGAAATGCTAAACTTTAGCGGGTCACTTTTGACCTTGCGATCTTCACTACTGTCCTTGTCTGATGTCTGTTCTTGGGAAGTGCTTTAGCGCATAAACAGTTTTGTGAATATGCACTCTGATCTCTGGCTGGGACCTGTGCTCTACCAGCGTGGCTGCGCTGCTTCATTAAAGTCCACTGTGCAGCTCCGAGCCGCAGGAGCAGCGTCGACTGATCCAGCGGGCACGTGGTGTGGCGCGAGCCAATGGGGCCCTGAACTAAGGGCTCCACCCAACGAGGACGATCCTTGAGGCCTGCATAAATAAAAGTTTTTCTCTCTCGCACACTGTGCATCTACTCACAGCTACATCATGCCGACCATTTCGCCAAGAGAACGCAATTTGATAAAAGCCAAATCCTTTATGCCCTTCGCTACATTACGGTATACCCCGCTTCCACTTATTCACTCAGAGGTTCCTAAATTACGTGCTCGCACGGCACCTCCTCATTGGTTGCACAATAGGCACAAGGACATGTGCATAATTGGAACATGGGGTGATGCACACATCGCTACGTGTGCCTTATGTGCCCGCTCTTTCTCGGGTCGTTGTACCTGCGCTACAACAAATCAGGCGTACCGACAAGCCTGAGAAGCCGTTCCCATGGCGCCATTTGCACTTGTAAACAACATCTGAAAACTGATGGAAGGACACCCCTGTCAACTTTCGACAATCAGGAAAAAGGAGATACAAAACAGCATGTATGCTAATCAGGTTGTAATTCTAAACATTTTCACGTTGAAGCACAAATATTTCTCGAAGTGACGCTCAGGCGAAAAAAATAAGAAAGCAAACAAAACTGGCGGTTTATGCTGTCAGGCCAAACAGGCTCATACAAAACGCTGACAGAAGACTCATGCTGACGAAGAATAATTAGCTATTAAGTGTAGGCTTTCGAGCGTATGCATGTACACCAAAACGGTTGTAGCTTAGTTGTATTATAATACGCATTGCTATGACATAAGTGAGAAAATAAAGACAGAAGTGAGGCAGAAGTGCCAACGAGAAAGGAGCCTGGTCGACCACCTATACGTCAGAAAAAGCATAACTGAAAGGACGGGGAGTGGGGAAGGCGGTGAATGTGTGTATACGTTCACAGACAGTACCGCGCAGACAAAGGCGCCCACAGTTGTTCTCGAAGATCGCAAAAGGGCCTTCACTGCTTCTGGGCCGATTATCGGCCGATACGGTGTCACAATATAGCGTATGTCTACAGTCACCCAGTCGCCGCAATGCTTTAGACATCGTTTGTCTTTTTATGTTCATTGCGACTACAGTGGCGCAACAGAGGGCCTCCGCTCTTCTCGCCGCCGGTGATATCACATGCAGGATGGTCAACCATTCCAATAAGTGCTGAATAAGCTCTCGTGATGGCAAGTTTCAACAACAACAGACACACAAGAGATGCTTCGCGTCGCTGCAGACAAAGTAGTCGAGACCCAGTAGTGGTTGCGACAAAACTGGTGTACCTGCCATTAAGATGCAGTAACTAGCCATGACTACAATGCATACCCAGCAGGTAATCAGTATTCCTCGACGGTTGGCATTATTCTTTTTAAAGATTACAGTCTCCCTCATTTCCGTCGATACATTAACCGTCTCTTTGCACTCTAAAAGCAGTGCTTATTGAGTCACAGCATTTTTTAAAATATTATAAACAACTCAAGGCTAATCATCATGCTGCTTCTAGCGTAAACTACTATTACGAAAATCATTTCGCTCGATACGCTTGTGCCACTGTAGAGCCCAAATTAAGCATAAAAACTGTAATCTTGATTTTAATGTGAAGCACCTCATTCCTCATATCGTGTATTTTACGGTAAGTAGGTTTCTGCATTCTCACCTCTTTTCAAGCCTCTTCATTAACAAATTCGGCAGATCCCACGCCTTGTGGGAATCGGTTTCATGCGAAGCAGTCAGCGAGTAGTTCTACGCTGCATTTTTTGCTTTGAACCAAGCGTTACGAGGTGGATCGACGTGTTTTTTAAGCGTATACAGTAGTTGTGTGCACATCGTGGCTTTACCAGGGGCGTCGACTACGTACACTGACATTTAAAGGGTAACTTACGGGTGGGTAGCGTCAGCACTCACTTTAGCGCACAGACGTCAGTATTATCGAAAATAAGTGCTTTTTAGGGTGTGATGATGTGAATATCATGCGCAACTTTCGTTAGCGTATTCTTCCGGGGTCGAGCAACGCCTGATATATAGCTTGCTGAATCATATGAATAAAAATGTAATGTTTATTAGACTTCTATAAAAGCGGAGAAAATACTGGAACCACAATTGACGTTAACCCGGCATGACGCCTGTATCAGAGAACATATGTAATGTTTATTGCTTTATTATCAAATTAGATAGCCAGCACTACAACCACAATTGACGTTGCACCGACATTACGCATGCATAGGATCTTTTCCCAAAGCAGTTTCAAGACGTGGCGTGGCTCTGTGTTACAATACATGACTGGCACGCGGAATGCTTGTGTTCGATTCCTGCTGGGAGCCCTATTTTTATTGACACAATGTAAAAGGACATGTAGGTGCACACATAATGCGCCGGCTACTCCTTAGCCCTTGAGCGGAAATCGAGCATACAACATAGAAATAGCATACAATTATTCTTTACATTCATCGGGTCAACGCTGCCGACGTTGGTTTTTATTAACGCTCTCGCATTTAAATTACCATTGTCTGTTCTCGCTGTTCTTGGGTAGATATAAACTGTCAATCACCTGTGGCGCATACCCGTATATCACGGCCTGTGGTATACGGGTATGTACCACACGTGTCTGGAGGGAAGGATTCGGCGACGTACGCGACAGGATTTTCACGTTATTCATGTCATGACCAGACTTAATGATAATTATTGGGGTTTAGCGTCCCAAGACCACAATATGATTATGAGAAACGCCGTACTCTAGGGCGGAAAGTTCGATAACCTGGGGTTCTTTAATGTGCACCTAAATCAAAGTACACGGGCCTCGAGCATTTTCGCATCCATCAAAAATGCGGCTGCCGCGGCCAGGATTCGATCCCGCGACCTTCGCTTCAGCAATCGAGCACCATAACCACTAGACCACCGAAGCGGGTGTCATGACCAGACAGTCATATTCGTCAAGCCCTCTTAACCTTACTAGCTAGCTAGCTAGTAAGGTTAAGAGGGCTAGCTAGCTAGCGAGATAGATAGATAGATAGATAGATAGATAGATAGATAGATAGATAGATAGATAGATAGATAGATAGATAGATAGATAGATAGATAGATAGATAGATAGATAGATAGATAGATAGATAGATAGATAGATAGATAGATAGATAGATAGATAGATAGATAGATAGATAGATAGATAGATAGATAGATAGATAGATAGATAGAAACGCTCAAAGTGTCTTGGGTTCGCTAAGAAATGCTTCGCATTTAAAAAAAGTACCTATTCATGGGACTGAATCTCTGTCTCTTAGCTCCCAAGAAAACGATTCTCGATTAGAATATTTTATGTTCTTTTTTTCGCTGCCCACTTCATTCTTGGCAACGCCGCTAGATCTTTGAGATGATCGGCATACGCCTCACATCACAAATGCACAAATGAACAGCACAAATGCACAAGCTGGTTAATATTAGATCAAAGACGCAGAAATCAAATGTAAGAATGACAGCTAATTTTGCCACTCCTTTTCACATGCGAAATTTCACAGCAAAAAGTTTCCTAGAAAAGCTAGAACTTGCCAGTTTATCCCATTCTTCTCTCGTGAAAGCTCCATGTTGGATGGCATCCTAGAAACTCCGTGTTATAGGCGGCGCCGCCTTTGGGATCAGACCATAATTCGCAGTTTCTTTCTCGTAACAAGTAACTCTACGCAGACGCTGTACTCGAGACTTTCAAACTTTGAGCTACGCGTGAAGTCATTCAAATGCTCTTTGTCCTTGGTACTCAATGTGTTACCGACCCCTTGAGGTGCTGCGCACTAGGCGAATATAAGAACTGGTGACCTTGGAAGTGCGAACTGCTTTTTTTTTTTTAAATAGGTTGAAAAAAGCATCGTATGAGTGCACGTTTCGTACATATCTCTGCAAAATGAATTTGTGTTTTCTGATTACTGACGACTTCCACCTGCTTTACAAGTCGGCGTTCCATTGCGCTATTGAGCGGAACGTATCCTCTTACGACATAATGCTCGCTGACGGCTTTCTCAACACGGTTCAATCATTCCCAGCGGATGGTGCATTCGCAATGCACTTCCGACCGGAAAGATTGCAAGAACGCCGCTGGTTTTCGCGGCCCCTTATTTTGCAGTACTTCGCATATCGTTCCACGACCAAGGTATAGGCAGCGGTGACATTTTTTTTCAATAGACACTTTTATTGCGCGTCACTGAACGTTGTCGGTCTGTACTTTTGCTCGTTTAAGTGACGCTATCTTTTGCGTTTTGTATTGCGTCTCCCACGGTCTCTTACCCGTGACAACGCGCATCACTGGCGCGCCAAATCAGTTGTTGATAGATTTTGTTTGGCACGCCTCGAAGTGAGCGCTGTCTATGCCTTGTGCGTGACCACAATGAATTCAACGAACAGGGTTTCTCGTATGTGAGCTCAGATCAACGTCGTAGTTTCCCCTGAACGATTGCACAGGGAAGTCATTATTATTATTATTATTATTATTATTATTATTATTATTATTATTATTATTATTATTATTATTATTATTATTATTATTATGTTCACCCTCGCGTCTATGCTATCAAAATAACCAAACTGTGATTAAATATGATTTTTCAGATTACGAATGTGTTAGCGTTGCCGTGTTAAGTAGTTCTGTATTAGCAATCCTCTGAAATGCGCAAACCTACAGCCTGAGAACGCCGAAAGTAATCGTTCCTTCGGAAGAAAGCACTTCTACCTCCTCGTATGCAAACCACGTTATGTAAAGAGCGCCATTGACAATTTCCTGGTGCGTCACAGGTGCCATGATGATCTCATTTAAGAGCGAATTCTCTTTTGAAGCTTATTTGTGATTCAGCGCCTATCAATATAAGCGCAAGAGGCTTTCAGTAAGGACTAGATCTGCTTGTCTCGATATCGGTAATGGATTAGCCAGAGACGGAATGTAGTCGGCAACGAGGTTAGAACAGGTTGGCCCACCACGGACTTCTGCCACAAAAAGCAGCGGTATTTTCGCGGAGGACACAGTGGCGGCTGCGGAAGGCGCTCCCTGTTGCCACTGACTCCTCGACACGTCGCCGCCGGTCCAAGGAACAAATGTGAGTGGCTATTAGACGCAGCAGAAAGAAGCGCTAGAGGGGGGAAATAGAAGGAAGCAAGGCACCGCGTAGGAAACGCAATCTGTTGCCGTGTCCTCCGCACTCGGCCTGAATTGGATATAAAATCGATAAATCGCCTCAGGTATTAATTACAGGTTTTGACGCCCAACAGCGGCACGCTGCCTCCTTTGGCCCGTCCGCCCGCTCGCTATTCAGTGGCAGCAAGTGAGCGCACGCGCCTGTTTCCCAGAGGCCCCTCCGCGATCCCGCAGCGCCTGCACTTTGGCGCAAAATTAAATCGCAGGAGAAAACTCTCTTTTCATAATTTCCTTACTTCGGTGGCCGAGAGCCTGGGGAGTGTAGAGGAAAAAAAAAGGTAAAAGAATGAGGAAGCCGCACAAAGAGGAGTGAGGACTCCAGAAATCAATGGCTGCTCTTTCTTTCTTTTCTTCCCTGAGGCGCTAATTAAAACAAGCTTGTAACTACACAGGCTTCGTATAGACTCGTCTGCATGGTACTCAAGGTGCAAAGGCTCAAAGAATTCAACTTTTGAGGAGTTTCCCCTTTCGTTCTTCTTGCCCCCGCGAGCAAGAGCCCCGTCTCCCCTCTTAAAGGTACGACGCACACAAAGGCACCGCCGTTCAAGAGTGTCCATTTGACCATCGCCTGCGTATTCAATAAGAGAACACGCAAGCGGAAACGCGCAGCAACAAGTGTCTGTCTATATTCGAGTTTATGTCAATCGTTGTGCCTGTATGATGTACGATATCTTATTAACGCGATAGCGTTAAAGAGCTCGTTTCGCAGAAATTTCAGTGTCGGCGTCGGCGTCGGCGTCACTCATTGTGAGCGAAACATCGGTGCTTTCCGTGAGCGAAAATTTGAGATATTTGAGATATATGCAAATAAATAAATTAAAAACCTTCGGTTATAGTGGGAATCGGACCTAGGTCTTCTGGGTGGCAAGCTGGTGTTCTACCACATAGCCATGCCAGTGCTTCAAGCTGTTTCTTAAAAAAAAAAAAAAAACCCTATACGAATATGTCATCTAGTGCGAGAGTTCCCTTAACGCATGTAATATTGCGTGGCACAAGCGTATAGTCGCACCAGGCGTCAAAACGTGTTAATTGCGCAACGAGTTGGTAGTATGAAGGCCCATTCATTACAGAGCTCTCAGGTATAATTAGCCATCATAATCAGCTGCAACAGCGTCAACAGCGTCAATCTCCTAAAGAAAGAATTATGGCGTATTGGGCACTTCGTAACAGTCCTTGCAGTAGGCATTCTAGGATAGTATGAAACGGCCAATGTTACGCACACAGACTTTCCTTTCCTTGCGGCACGGAGGAGCGTTCACCGAGAAGCAAAGCGAGGCTAGCGATTGAAAGGGTGATGCGAACGCGACCAGGGGTGCTATGCAGGATGACCCGAGCTTCTCGGGAACACTAGTTTGTTCCGAGCTCGCACTGCGGCGTTCATGATAGGAAGACAGTGTGAAGCGCGCGATAGCAGCGTTGATAAAAACGGCTACAAGAACGAGCATGGCGTCACAAACGCATATGCGGCATTTGCGGCAGGTTTTCAAAGGAACACCGCGTGCGAACGCGTCCGCGCCATGCACCACTTAGTCAACATTTCAATAGTGCAGCGACGCCAGCGTGATTGTCGCGCTGCCTTTTTGCCAACTGAACATCGCGCCTCCCATAGGCCGTGTTCGTGGGCGTTCGTCCTCTTTCGGACAAGTTCTTTCGCTCCACCTGCAGCATGGAAATTTCCACTCTTGAAGCAACAAGGGCGCACACGCAGCACTCTCGTGCAGCTCGCTTCGCTTCTCTCGAATATTACAGATAAATAAATGGACAGGTTGCTGCTACTTACATTAGACGTCCAAAGATTTTTCTTTTGTAATAAATCGGTAGAAACAATGTCTCCACAAACAAGCAAACAGTAACATTTCTTGCAGCAAATGCCACCAGGGACGCTTGCTTCATGGCTGTGAGTGATACGTCGTGAGCGCGGTGAAATTGAATGCGAGACATCGTAGCCACGTGATGATATAACCTTTAGTTTTTCGTGCGTGTGTGCATAGTCTGTGCGATTAAGCTCATAGATGAATCGTGCCGCTTCCTGGCGTTGCGGCGTGAGCCCTGCTACTCGGCAAGAGCAAACGCGGTGGGCAGACCCGATCTTCGCTGCGGGCGTCTGTCAATCAAACTGAATGACGCGCGAACTCGGGTACACACTCGTTGATTCTGAAAAGGCCCCAGTTCAACTCTTGGCTCTCATAGTGCCGGTGTGCCTGTCAAGCGTTTCATGCGGTGGACACTAAGCAGCAGCTTCTTTGGATATAAAATAGTTTGGTTCAGCTGGCACTACTTGTGCAAGTCTGCTGGCACTACTTGTGCAAGTCTAGAACCATCGAAGGAGCGTGTGATCACCCAGCTCCTTCCAGCTTTTTACGTGGCTCGTCTACTGAGTCGGTCTTCTTCGGAGTGAAGGCCGCGTAAGGTCGGTCTTAATTTTGATAGTATTAATTAGCTAGGTCTCAATTAACATGATATTGAACAGTTCTGTCTTATGTGGTAATGTTTAAGTCCAGACGACATTATTTACTCAGGTGTAATTAGCAAGGCAATAGTTAGTATGGAACTAATTAATGCATTTATAATTAGCACGGTCCTAATTAACATACCCTTAGTGTGAAGACTCTAATTAGCTTGTTTTTATTTGCACGTTGTAATTAGCGTGGTGCTAACATGGTATTAATTAGCTCGGTTCTAGCTTCCCACGGCTTCATTAGCATGGTCTCAGTAAGATGCGTCTTAATTAGATCGGTCTTAGCATGACTTGGCTTAATTAACTTGGTCATATCATGACCTGGTTTAATTAGCTAGGTATACCGCCCAACTAATTAGCTAATCAGCCGTGCGCACGTGCTCGGGGAGCGAGCAGAGGATTAATAAGAGGACGAAGAGTGCGCGCGCCGGACGAGCAACGCGCTAGAATGTACAGGCCGACGGTGATGATTACAGACGTAGCTTCGGCGATTAGCTCCGACCGCGGTGTTGTAAGGCGCTCGGTCGGAGCTAATCTCAGAGACCGCGGTGCTGATTATTCTAAAGGATACTGAGTGCAGACGTTAAACGAAAAGGAATTTAAACAGCCCGTACCTCTAAAAAATATCGTTAGTAAAAGTTTCTGACACTTTTCTTGAATGGGTGCACTTCTGCACTCAGTGGAACGACAAACAAACGAAAGAAGATGCCTCTGGGTTGAAGACACAACCCAACTTTGTCGACCGGCCTGACGTGACGCCGCGTTTCCATCGTAACCAATGCAACGCAGCGCGCGCTGAAGGATGGATTTGACCTTTTCGTACTGTTTGCTCGTTCAAAAGGGGGTGTCGCCAGAGCTCGGAAAGATTCCGTGTTGCGCCAAACTCGGGCCATCCTGCATAGCACCCCAGATTACGCTATCGCGTTCTACTCTTGAAGGAGAATCTCAAGCATCCTCCAAACTTTTTCGCCAGTGCGAGCTTCGCTGCCTTAATAGGTAGGCTATTGATTCTACCGACTTATCGGTGGTGCCACGCGGAATCAGAAATTACAGTTATGCAGATGAGCATTGACACATATCGGGATGTTTAGACTCGCATTTTATTTTCCTTTCCTTCCTAGTCGTCGTTATGCGTTTCCGGTACGTGGCAGTAAGCGAGGCAATCGCGTAAGACGTGCGTATACAGAGGGAGACCAACAGGTAACTCTTGCAATAAAATCAGGTTGATCCAGAATGAGCGATGATGCTCTGAAATAAGTATTTAGTGTAGGTGACCTCATTCAATCCGACGACGACCGCTTGTGCCTGCCGCCATCGCTATATAGCTCCATGTTTTTGCTCAATTACATTTTTTTTATTCTGTTCCTTGTTTTTTTTTTATCTTTCACGTTTAGTCGTAAAATTGCACAATACGTATGCTGTTTTATAATGTCTGTTGTTGGAAAAGCTCGCTGTCGGATGGCGCCCTTGACTTGGTTATCTAACAGCAAATCACTGTGTAGTAAAAGCCCAGGGCGAGCTACGTGCGTAGCCATAGAGTGGAGGCAACGATAACGACAGCAACAAAACTACCGCTACTACTACTACTACTACTACTGCTACTACTACTACTACTACTACTACTACTACTACTACTACTACTACTACCACCACCACCACCACCACCACCACCACCACAACTACTACTACACCTACTACTACGACAACAATTACTACCACTACTGCTGCCGCTGCTGTTACCACCACTTCCATTACCACCACTGCAACTATTGCTGCAATTACTACTCGACGACATCTTGATTTTAGCGCTATAAAGGACGAACACACGAGGGATGACAGGACACGCGCCTGTCCTTTTGTCTCTGATGAGTTCGTCCTTTTTAGCGGTAAAATCAAGATGTCAAGTATTCACCGACTTGATCAGCAACAAGTTATTATGCAAATGCTACTGAAACACACAGCGCGAAACAACGACGGGGACACACAGGAAACACACACAAAGGAAACACACACAGCGCTGCGCGTGTCCTGTCACTACCTCTATTGCAAATGCTACTATTCGATTTCGAATGTGCTGATGTATTAGTGTTGTCAACGAGAACATACTACAGCTATGACGATTACTGCTGCTATTTCTGCCACTACCGCTACTGCTGGTACTGCTGCTGCTATTACCACCACTACCACGGTCACCACTACCCCAACACCACTGCTACTACTACTAATACTACTACTACTGCTACTACTACTACTACTACTACTACTACTACTACTACTACTACTACTACTACTACTACTATTACTACTACTACTGTTCGCTGCGACATCATGCGAATCATTGGCGCTTCCTGTGCGCAAACACAACTATTGTGCTGCCCAAGGTGTTGAGAGATGGTAATAATAATACGATAGCGAGGACGATAATGATCAGCTAAAATTTCAACGACAACTGCGCTCATAACCTGTTGCATTCGTACATCTCCCTGGAGTCGATTTTTAACGGCTCCTTTTTTTTTTTCTACGCAGGAGCAGAATTCTCTTTCTTTTCCTTTGCGAACATACTGCGCTGCCAGGATAGCGTGAGCACCGACACCTGTCCGCTGTCTCGTGGTCAACAAAAAGCAGCGAGGCAGGACGAGGCTCACGGAAGGAACAAGTGAGCGTCGGCAGGGATGGATCCAGCCTACAAAGCTGACGTGAGCTTCTGGCGACAGCGCTCGCCATCGCACGCTGCGGCTGCGGTCGCGATCACGCAAGCTCACGTCGCAACACCTATACAGGTACAACTGCGCGTGTGGCCACCGCCGTCTCCAGACCCGACGCCGCTCAATACCAGTGTTAGCTGCGTACCACGCCGACAGTGCTCAATACTTGGACCGACACGCGTCGAAGACGAATTTTGCGTTAGGACTCTCGAACGTGTTTCGGCATGGTAGAGTGGACGGGACGATCGCGATTTGCCATACAATTCTGTCATTATCTGACTGTTATAACAATTGAAAGCAAAATCAAATATAGAAAAAATTCCGGCAGATCTCACGCATAGTGAGAATCGATGTCATGCGAAGCAGTCACTGAGTAGCTGGCCACGCAGCATTTTTTTTTTTTGCTTGGAATCAAGCGTTACGACGTGGATAAACGTCTCTGTGTGCATTAAGCACTTGTGCGCATATCGTGGCTTACCAGTCACGTCGACTACATTGGCGCCTAAAGGGCAGCTTATTGTCCGGCGTAACGTCGAACTCACGTTACAGCAGAGGCGTCAATGTTTTTCTAAACTAACAGCACACTACGGAGTGATGATCTGCATATCACAACTAGTGTCGTTGGCGTATTCCCACGGGGTCGAGCAGCGCTTGTCTACAGATTGCCGAGTCATAGGAGTCTATACTATATTACATGGCTATAAAATCGGATAGCCAACACTGAAATCACAATTGACGTTGAGCGGATATGTGCTTTCCCGAAGCTGATTCAACCACTGACGTGGCTCTGTGGTAGAATACTTGACTGTCACGCAGAATGTCTGGGTTCGATTCCAGCTAGAAATGCGATTTTTATCATTTGCGTCCATCGAGATTTTTCGCTACCGACACCGGCGCCAGTTTTCCTGCGACGCGGGCTCCTGAACGCTATCGCCTTAAGATTTCTGAAGTCATTTCTCACTGTTCCTTATTTGGTATAGACTGCAAAACACCTATGGCGCATACCCGCATTCCATGGGCCGTGGTATGCGGGTATGTACCGCATGTAACAGAGGGAAAGGGTTCCATGACGTGCGCGACAAACATGCGACGTTATTCATGTGATGACCGCGTGATGCACTAATGTCCTCCCACGCTAATTTTGGTATATACAAAGTCAAGGAGCCGGCCACGAGAGCACAAAACTGTAGGCGGCTAGATGGATACATACATAAATAGAAACGGCCAAAGTGCCTTTGGTGCGCTAAGAAATGCTTCCCATTTGATAGGTAGATGAAATGGGACGCAAGAAAAAAAAAACAAAGCTGATGGCACACATTATATCTCAAGCTCGAGTAGCTTTACAATGGTACAACCGCTAAAGTATACAATGGGATGTTAATTCTTACAAATTTGCTATAGTTAGAGTAAGCTATGTGAGGATAAGATTAAAATATTTACTACCTAAGAAGTAGCTGTTTCAGAAACGTATGCGGCACTGTGCCGCAAGAAAAAAAGTAAACATACATGTAATGAAAAATAAATCGCATAGAACACGATTATCACGTCTCATACGCTTAGCATTAGAATACAACACGCTGTTACCAGAGGTTACTAGAGGAAGCCACTCTTAGACACTGTATTTCTAAAAAGAGATACAACTCATTCCGAAACTACAGCTCGAGCTTGTACCAGGGCATTGCATATAAAGTGGATACTTAAAAGCACTAGACGATCGCCGCATCAAAGTGCCCGAATGTACTTAAGCGTCTCCTGTAAGAAAAAAAAAAGGTTGCAAAGAGAAAAGAATTTATGCTAAGAAAAAAAAAACTGTTTAAGCAGGCGTAAACCCTTCGCGCACACTCATATACACAGTAGCAAACAATGACAGCAAGTAAGACCGACAGGAGCAAATAGTTCATGACAGCTCTTGCCTACTAGAAACGAAATTTCGCTCTATCCAATGCTCTATCCAAAGTAAGAGACGCGAACCATAAGTACCCTCGGTTAAGGGTTGCACAATCAAATGCTCACTGTGCTGCTTCAAACGTAATATATTTTTTTTTCGCATCTTTAGAACTGGGAAAAAGACACACAATACTATATACTAAGCGTTTCCCAACTCTACAATAATTTTTTTCCCAACAGCCACCATCTTTTCTTAGGCGCAGGCTTATTAACGCTGTCACTTTTTCAGGAACGTTTCGTCTGCTTTTCTGTCTATATCCCTGTTCTTTTTCTGTTTTTTTTTCTTTTCTTTGTCATATGGCGTTCAATCCTCGAGCTATTGTCTCGGAATGAGCGCTCTTTTTTCACACACAGTGAGAAACAGCTTCGCTTCTTGACGTATTTTGTCTCTGTCAGTAACCTAAAGTCATTGTATCTTAGTCCTGCTGGTATTTGCTTCTTTGTAACACATTGCAGCTATATGTGTATCTTTCGACTGCGCAACGGTCGTCTGTTTTTTTTTTTTTTTTTTAGTGCCTCATGTTGATGCCTCAGCGCGCGTATTAAAAAAAATTGCAGTGGTTTAGCTCGGCTATGCCAGCATATACGTAGCGTTAGCAAAGGTTCAGCTGATTATTCTTAGCTTTCCAGATTGTCTAGGATTATTAGCCTTCTTCTGTTCATTCTTCGTACGCTAAACCGCTAATTGCCAGGCAACTACTTCGGGATCTGATGATATAAGCTTCTCAGCTCTTCTGCGCCGTTGAGCAGCATTTGCGCTCTCCTTCTCCATGACGTTACCCACCTGCAAACGCCAGTCAGAGGCGCTATCATGCGGCTCCAGCACAGTGTCAGACGGCGACTGCACAGCGAAGGCGAATAGCTGTGCGCGCGCTGGCGCCAATACGTCTGCCAAGGCTACGACGTCACTCCTCTGGAAAGCGCAGACCGGCGGCGAGTCGCGCGCTGCGGTGGCGGAGAGCGCGTGAGATCGCGGTGGCGGAGAGCGGTGAGCCAGCTGTGTGACATCACTGATCCTTGCGCATGCGCAGCACGGCTCCTGAGGATCCACGCGAAATCGGCTCCGGCTAGGCAAGTGTAGCTAACGCTACAAAAATGTTTCTCCACTAACAGGTCTGCAATAAGGGGCGATACTGGCTAATTTTGATGTTGTGCACAATATTAGCGTATACCGCTCCGGCTTATCAATGATAAGCAGTAGTTAGAATCGAAAACATTTGTGAATTGGGATCCAGAAACGCTGTAAGCGTCTGAAATTGGTAGTTCCTGATAAAGCAAATTTTGTTTAACAGGCAACCTAAACACGCAGAAGTGGCTTTCAAGCGCGGACATGCGACGTGTCTTTAGGTAGATTAATTACAAAAGCTGGCGACTTGGATTAGCAAGAGATATTCACCATTTCGTGCACTGAATTCCCCTTGGAGCTGTCTTTTAACGCCTTCGGTGACAATGCTTCCAGCGAAGTACTAAGCAAATGCTAACGCAAGGTTTTGCAACTGGTGTCGTAGCACGGGTAACAATAAAGTGTCGCACAGCGTGCATCGACTTACTTTTGCCGGCGGTGAATTCCAACCGAATCATCACTTCTATATGGTTATCGCTCGGCACTAGATGCGTCGATTGTATGTATGCGCAGTTGCCTGAACGTTGCCGCTGATTCTGAAGCATAATAATATTCTCGAAAGTACTCGAGCACCAGAAACGGGGACACATGCAATAAAAGTACATTTACGTGATTCGTAAGTTAAGTTTCGGTGGTGGACAACTGATGCTCACCACTATCTTTTTTTTTCTTTGAGCGTTGCTTGTGTTTATGGACGAAATTCCGCCTCAAAACTGATCTTTCATCGGGCGTTTGGCAGTAGTTAATTCTTCCCCGTCACTGAAACGCATCAGTTTGAGGTGTTTCTTCGTTGCGTATCATACACTACTCGGCACCTCTGGAAGTAATCATTGTCGCTATGTCAAAAAAGCACATCGGTGCCACAAGCAATCGTAAATGTAGGACGGGATTTGCACGAAATATGTAAAATCCCCTGTCGCGAAAGGGAGCAAGTAACACAGGGTGTGAATATTCCTAACCGAAGACAGCAATTTGCGAAAAATCGATAAAATTTCGTCGTTACATTCTCTTGGCACGAATGCAACGTTTAACGCCGCAGAAATAGCCTTTCTGCCAAAATATCCGAGAATAGCTTACTACTTTTATTTATTTTTTTTTTCAATAAAAGTAGCTTACTGTTGACTGACATATGCAAGGGATTAAGTTCCCCAAAGCAAGAGCGAAGTGATTAGACACGCCGTAAAAACGGGGCGCATCCATAAAGTAAGGATTGTTTTGATCTAAAGAAAAATATTTTGGTTAGTAAAAGTTTTATGGCGTTTTAGTTTCGCAAAAGGCGTCTTCATTTTTATCCATAATTGTGTTAACCTCTAAGCACTTTCCGTAGCACTGAACAAGCTTCTTTATTCCATCTGCATTGAAGTTATCCTCCCGGAAATGGAAGCAGTTGGCAACCAGGACCTTGCTTTTAAATGCGAAGCATTTCTTAGCGAACTTCTGCGACTTTGAGCGTATCTATCTATCTATCTATCTATCTATCTATCTATCTATCTATCTATCTATCTATCTATCTATCTATCTATCTATCTATCTATCTATCTATCTATCTATCTATCTATCTATCTATCTATCTATCTATCTATCTATCTATCTAGCCGCCTACGACTTTGTGCTCTCCTGGCCGTTTCGTTAATCGGATGTATACCAAAATTGGTGTGTCATAACATGGCCTTATTACAAAAATAAATGACAGGTCATATCATGAAAATCATGACACGCATGTCATGAACAGCATGATTTACATTCCACGACCTTAGGCTCTTGCGGCCGTTCCGTTAATTTCATATACACCAAAATTGGTACGACTTGACAAGAATTCATGACGAACATAATGACTGGTCCTAACATGCAAATCATGACGCGCATGTCATGTGCAGCATGATTTACATGACATGGTCTCTGGGCGCTCGCGGCCGTTTAAATGAAGGGATATATACGAAAACTGGTATGACGAGACATTTCTGTATGAAGAACATAACTGACTCGTGGTAACACGAAAATCATGACATGCATGTCATGTATGACATGATTTACATGCCACGCTCATGGCGCACTCGCGGTCGTTTCGCTAGGTTGATATACACCAAAATTGGTATTGTGCTATGTGACTGTATTAAGAACACGCATAACAGGTCGTAGCATGAAAACCATGACATTCATGACATGTATGTCATGATTTACATGCCACGCTCATGGTGCATTTGCGGTCGTTTCGCTTGCATGATATACACCAAAATTGGTACTGCGCGACACGACCGTATGACGAACGTAAGTGAGAGGTGGTAACATGAAAATCATGACGTGCAAGTCATGTACAACCTGATTTACATGCCACGCTCATGACGCACTCGCGGCCGTTTCGCTAGGTTGATATACACCAAAATTGATATTGTGCGATGTGACGGTATGAAGAACATGAATAACAGTTGGTAAGATGAAAACCATGATATGCATGTCATGTATGTCATGATTTACATGCCACGCTCATGATGCATTCGTCGCCGCTTCGCTAGCTTGATGTACACCAAAATTGGTATCGCGCGCAGCGACTGTATGACGAACGTAAATGAGACGTGGTAACATGAAAATGATGACATGCATGACATGTACGACATGATTTACATGTCATGCTCATGGCGCACTTGTGGCCGTTTCGCTTGCTTGATATCCACCAAAATTGGTGTTGTGCTATGTGACTGTGTGAAGAACATGAATAAAAGGTGATGGCATGAAAACCGTGATATATGACATGTATGTCATGATCTACATGCCTCGCTCATGGTGAACTTGCGGCCGTTTCGCTGGCATAATATGCACTAAAATTGGTATTGCGCGACACGACCGTATGACGAACGTGAGAGGTGGTAACATGAAAATCATGACATGCACGTCATGTACAACCTAATTTACATGCCACGCTCATGGTGCGCTAGCGGCCGTTTCAGTAGATTGATATACACCAAAATTGGTATTGCGCGAAGCGACTGTATGACGAACGTAAGTGAAAGGTGTTAACAGGAAAATCATGACATGCATGTCATGTATGGCATGATTTACATGCTATACTCGTGGTGCACTCGCGGCCATTTCGCTCGCTTGATATACACCAAAATTGATACTGCGCGATGTGACTGTATGACGAACATAAATGAGAGGTCTTAACATGCGAATCATGTTATGCATGTCGTGTACGGTATGATTTACATGCCACTGTCATGGTGTGCTTCCGGCCGTTTTGTTAACTGGATATATACCGAAATTGGTATGGCACGACTCGAGTGCGTGATGAACATAAACGACAGGTCATGCATTGTATATACCAGAATATGCGTTTCATTGGCATGGTGTATACTAGATTGTGCATGCATGCGTGCATGGCAAACATGCGATATATGGTGGACTAGATGCCATGGCATGAATGATTTCATTTGGCTCAAAGACAAACAACGCGATGTATGCAGCTCTTTGCTGGCTGCTTCGCATTACATCGATTCCCACAGTGCGTCGGATCTGAAGAATTTTTTTTTTTTTTACGTTCCAGCGAAGAAGAATGGCGTCACTGTACTGACTGTTTCTTTCTGTATCTGCGTTAGTACAGGATATAGACATCTCGTGGCCTATGATAACGGGGAAAAACAAGTCACCTATGCTTTGTCGATAGTGGTCCAAAAAAGGTCGTCCACTGACATTCTTTCCTCTCTATGTTGGTCGCTAAGCATTTTCGCTACCCATCCTACACACAATTTGCAACGTCGGGGGTTTTATCTTACAATCGAGTAAATTGTACAGCGTCCAACAAGGGGAAATATATCAGTCAGAACGCTTGTTGCGAATCCACGGTATAATCACAGTTCTTGGTTCACTTATTGAACGATTTCATCGGTCAGGATACTGGAACTACCACGCCGCTCATTAACATGCACATTTGTGCTGCGATTTTTGAAGTATTGAGGTACCGTGTAACATTTGCTCCAAGTTCGTAAACTAGACAGTTGTCGAGGAATTTCTGCAGCTGGTGATACCTTTCGCGCACAAAAATCGACTCGCATGCGCGCACTCGGCAACTGGCGGGAGTGAAGAATTCCGCGGACATGGTCTGCATTCGCCGACAAGTTGACACCAACTGGATCCTAATAACAACATTGATGTCTGCAGAAGAACATGGCTCTGCATGTGTGCAAATCTGTTCTGACCCGACAATAGTTAAATGCAATTTAACGCCGTTACTTTCTGAATATGTCTCGTATATAGTAGAAGGTTTCGTATTAATACAGGTCAACTGGAGACATTCATTTGCACCTAAATATAAGTATTGAGAGGTGTTTTTATCTCGCTAGCATCGAAATAGAGTAGCCACGGCTTCAGTTTACTTTGCGACCACGTGCATGGCAGTGTAACTCCACTAAGCCATCGCCGTGGGGGCTAAGTGGCGCATAAATTAACAGATAGAGAGAAAGGGAAAGGAAATGCAGGGAGTTAAATCAGATTTAGGGTTTTAGGTTTGATACCCTGCGCTGCGGTTTGGTAAATAGAAGCTGGAATTATGGCAGAGAAACCTTAAAAAAAAGGGGAGGAGGGGCTTTACCGTTAGATGCGTTCACACAGGGTTGTTCGCATGAAGCGTGGTAGCGTTTGCACGGCCTTCTGATGTGATATGCAGTCCCGGCAATACTGTGTAATTCTTTCTCGAGACAGAAGTCTGTCGTCAAACTGGCTGAGCACGATGGAATAGTGATTGCCTCCGTACACTGCGCTGCGGCCATTGGTACGGAACATTGACAGGGAATAGTTGTCATCAACCCGTTTGCAGCACGAAGCCACGAAAAAAAGATCCGTACGGACTTCTTAGATAAAAAAGCTTTCTAGTTGACGAAAAATTCGTCCAGTACCGGGTTCCTCACCTGGGACCAGGCCCTTCCCAAGGCGGTCACTCTACCATCTGAGCTAACCAGGAGGCTAGCGATCGGCAGTGCGATGGCGAATTAATCGACAACTCGAAGCACACGGACACTAAGTAGGGCATACCAGTTCAGCGGACGCCCGCAAGGTGGATTAAGGTTCATGAATGGTAGGAGTCGTCATGCACACGTTTGTATCATGAAGCCGCAATGTAAATATGCGGATTTGTTAAAAAATTCTCAGTTGACGAAAAATTGATAGTGCTCTGAATTTTCAGAGTGACGCCAGTTTCGAGACATTCAATCCAAGGGGTGTTCTATGATGTGCACCTGCGTCCTAGTTACTTCTGCTCTTGAATGTCCAAACGGCGTTAGAGAAGTAGCTGGAACAAAAGTGCATTATTACCGCAAGTTTGATGGAGTATATCTCGAAGTTTGCGCCACCCTCAGTTTACATTCCAAGTGTATGCGCCTCCCAAACACATGTGCACCGGCTGCCATTCCCATTTGCAATGCCTGTCGTAAAGTAATTCCTTGAAATTTAGCTAGCGAATGTAAATTATCTGCTACTAAGTCAGTTCAACATTTAATTATTTCATCGATGTCCACCGCACCTGACTGCATAGGTCGGCGAAAAAATGTGGAGCTCCATCAGAATCACTCAAATAATGTATTTTCCGCTTAGGGCTCACTCGGACTCAGACTCACCAAAATTTTTGTCAACCAGAATCACTCGGACTTAGACTCACTAAAACTTTCCTCAACCTGACCAACTGGGACTCAGACTCACGGCTCGATATGAGTGTGAGTGAGTCTGAGTGAATCGACTCATGAGTGAGTTTGCCGGCCTTTGCTGGACTGACAGTTCGACGGAATTTTATTTCTTTTCCTGAGAAGCCCATTGTTCAAGAATAGTCAGCAGTCTCCGAAAAAACACACCGCACGTTGAAACAAGGCCCAGATATGTGTTGGATTATTAGCATTCTATAGATCCGCCGCGGTGGCCATTGGTTACGGCATTCGGCTGCTGACGCGAAAGACTCTGGTTTGATCCCGGCCGCGGCGGTCCCATTTGGAGGCGAATAGCTAGAGGCCCGTGTGCTGTGCGATGTCAGTGCACGTTAGAGAAGCAAGTTGCTGTGACAAGGCTCCATAAGCTGCTTACTCGTCTAGCGAAGCAAAAGGGATTATTAGAGACATACGACGACACCATACGCGAGTACGTGCGAGCGGGGCACGCCGAAATTGTTGACGACGTTCCTCCGGAGCCAGGCAAGTTGTACTACATGCCACACATGTCCGTGACCGAAAAATCGAAAAAGCTGCAAATAAAATAAATAATAAAAATGTTGGGTCCGAATGAGAATCGAACCCAGGCCGTCCGCGTGGCAAGCAGGTGTTCTACCACACAGCCACGCCTCTGCTTGGAGCTGCACTGAAAGTAACTTTCATGCTTCCCAAAAATACGCGTCCTGTATACAGGTGTCACAGTACGAGATGTAATATCGCAGTAGTATTGCGTGGTACAAGTGTACATTGCCCATAGGGCGTAACACCATGCCAATATCATAACAACTTCGTGGTTTAAAGACAGCCACCCATTACAAAAGGCGCACACATTAGTGCGCGTATTCCCTTAAGACCACGTAGTGGGTGCATCGCCACTTCGAAGAAGTTTCTCGCGCATAATTGCTCCTGGTTTAAAGCATGCTACCCATTACATAAGGCACACGCCTTAGTGGGCGCATTCTGTTAAACCCTCGTAGTGTTCGAATTGCGCAGTAGGAACAGAATATCGCTATCGCGTTCAGCTCTTAAAGGCGAAGCTTAAGCGTGCCCCAATTTTTTATTTAACTACCGCATATAAATTCGGACTCGGACGAACGGCGGTAAAAATTCAACGACGTTGCAAAAGAACTGAACTGGGTATTTCCGATGTGCGAACAAATATATAAACTTGTTCCTTGCGGTGGCGCTCTGCGGGATTCATGCAGATGCGAATGCATCTAGCGCCAATATTCCGCAGTGCAAAACACACTAAGAGTAAGATCGACGCAATGCAGAGATTGTGTTTCCTTGCTTTTACGTCTAAACAAGTAAACTATTCAAAATATATCACACTGGTTAAGCGGATGCCCCATTTCCAGCGAGAAATCTACACGCCGCGTCTTCCGCTTGTCACTGCGGTAGACGTATTCGCCGCGTGGTGCTATGTCGCTACAGCTGGATAATTCCAATGAGATTAAGATAAAAAAAATAATAAAGAACTGCTTGGAGAATTAACAAACGGGCTCACGAAGATTGGTCGACTTCGATGGTCATTCAAAGTTTGGCTTTAATTGCGTCGATTTTTGCTGAATCGATTTTAATTAAAGCTGAAACGCTCGGAAGCACTAAGGGAAAGAAAAAGAGAGAACACCCTGATGGAGCACCGAACGGCTCTGCAGCCTCCGAGCAAAAAAAAGGAGGACGCGTGCGCATGCGGTCGGGTCTCGGAAGAGTCGCAAAAAAATACGCATAACTAAAGAAATTAAAAGTGAAAAAGGACAAAGAAAAGCGCTGAAGGCAGGCGGATATAGAAGGTAGTAGCAGTTCAGGTCGCTCTTATTAAACGGCCCGCTGGTCGGGCTTCAGGGCTGCTTGAGCTGCCCCACTATTTCCAATTCCGGCGCGCGCCAGGAATTACGGCCTCGCTTTGGTAAAGCGGCGCGCGTTTCCCCGTTTTAATGGTCGTTCCGACTTCATAGCTGCTTGCCTTTCCTCTGTCTTTCTTGCGTCCCGACTTCCCACTCTCTCGCGCGCGCTTTTTTTTTTCTTCTTCTTCTTCGAAAATGCGCGGCGCTTGTCGGCGCGTACGTGGGCGTTTGCTACGATGTGGCAAAAGTATTAATGTTTTCCTTTCTGCCTTTCTCGTGTCATCAGCGTGTTGGGGGAATGGGCTGGCGCGTGGAAGTTTTTGCGCATTTTCTTGCAGCGTGGCTTTAATTTGATGCGCTTTTGCACGGTCTTCTTACTCATAAAACGCTTTATTCGCGCGTTGCAGCGCTGTAAAGGCGTTTTAATGCAGTTATTGCGTGTTTGGGCTCCTAAAACGCCTTCATGATCACGCGCCTGTCGGCTCTGGGAATAATTCTTTATTTCTTTTAATGCGTGAAAGGCTAGCGTGTGTGTGTAGGCGCTCTTGAGTGTACGCGCTTTATTCAATCGGTTTTACCTTTCTTCGCGCACTTGCGCTGCGACTTGAGAAGATGGGGGGAGGGGGGCTGTTACGATTTCAACTTGCGCGCAAAACTGCCTACAGGCGATTTTGGATGGCTGTTGATAAAAGGGAAATTCAAGTCCTTATTCCTAGCCTAAAGCGTGCGTAGGTTATTAAAATTATTTCGTCCCGTTTATTTCTAGAGAAGCTCAGGGGATGAATTTTGTTTTCATTCGACGAAGAAAATGTAATTACTCTTCCATTTCTTGTTCTCCACAACTTGCCTTCCACCTCCCGAATTCGACGTCGATGGATAACTTGTTCGGCATGATAGCGAGCTAGAAGACACAACAGAAAAAAACAAAACAAAAACAAAACAGAAGGTTGACCGCGTTTGTAACTGGTTTGTGCGTTGTAAGCTGTGGAAGGAGAACTATATGAAGCTGAGTGTAAGCTTAAAAAAAGAATTAGAAGTGTAAACGCTATCGTACGCACAGGCGCACACACGAAAACACGTCACTCTAACCTACAGTAAAACACTCACGCTTAGACATCGCTGCGATGTCATCACAGCTTGTAATTCTTGAAACGGGCTCCTATTTCTCTTGACATTAAGGCCGTTTACAGTACAGACACTTGGTGCTCACGCCACGTGAGAAAGGATCAAAGTGCAAGAAACAGCGCAGAAAATCCCAGCTCCTCGATTCGCGGATACACGATCTACTCGAAGTCCATCTCTGAAATTCTCGCGGTGCTGTCGCACATGCAGCAATGTGTGTTCTGATGGTAACTTTAATAGTGTGTCACGAGCTGCGCGAATAAGACCGGTGAGGTAAGGTATGCACATGGGCCGTTTCTTTACCAATTTATAACCTTACTTAGCACGTACAAGGGCAAGAAAATAAAACCGGTGGGGAGAATGAATATAATAATAATATCTGGGGTTTAACGTCCCAAAACCACGATATGATTTATGAGAGACGCCGTAGTGGAGGGCTCTGGAAATTTCGACCACGTGGGGTTCTTTAACACGCACCTAAATCTAAGTACATGGGCATCAAACATTTTCGCCTCCATCGAAAATGCAGCCGCCGCGGCCGGGATTCGATCCCGCGACCTTCAGGTCAGCACTCGAGCGCCATAACCACTAGACCACTGTGGCGGAGCAGGGGGGACGGAGAATGAAGTGACCAACAAAAGCTCTAAACACAACAGTAATATGTCCGACACCATATTGTGCGCGTGTGATTGTATTTATTTATTTATTTATTTATTTATTTATTTATTTATTTATTTATTTATTTATTTATTTATTTATTTATTTATTTATTAAGCATGTGAGTAGACCTCACATGTCCACGAAGAAAAGCCACCGTAGGAACGCCGCATTTATCTGTGAAAGCAGTTTATCGCACTTAATCATTAATTACAGTCTTTAACACATTTTATTAAACCTTCATGAGGTAGCGAGTAGTCAAGGTCTTCAATACCCATACTAAGAGCTTTACATCTGCCTGGATTGTCTTTTATCAGAACTGAACTAGCGCCTGGGAATTACGCATTCGAAACGGGTATGAAAAACAAAGTATTGCTAAGCAGTTCTGCAGGTAACTATAGCCGCATTACATTTCCTTACAAGGTTCCTTTACCTGAAGCAATTACTCGAAAAGGAACTTCATGTTTATGCGTTTCTTCTGAAAAAAAAAAATTATAAGGTCAACGATTTAATCTTTTTTGCGTTACATGGTATCTATCAAGATTATGTCTAAACAAAAGGCCGACAGCGCGTTGCCTGACTACCGAAAAGCCTGAAAATTCTTTTTTATGGTTGTTAAACCTTTCTCCAAGAACATGCTGTCTGGCACAATTACGAAAAATGCGTGGTTATCTGAAATTAGGGGTCTAAGTTTCCTATTTCTTTCAGTTGATAGTCGGCATTAGTGTGGCCTTGGTGTCTGGAGTCCGTGTTCGCACGCCTGCCATTTTTTATAAAGAATCCTTACCCACTAGGCCAACTTCCTGTCGTCTTAAACATCGGAAGAGCGCACTGTAAACTTATTCCGTTGTTGCGTCGTTCAACCAGAGCAGCTGACTTTGTTTGTCATCGCACACAACTTAGACAGTTTGCTCGGCGCATAAAAGTACATTTTGAACGTCACGTTTTGAAGCGACTCATTAATATCGCGCGATATCGGGTGAATATAAGGAATGGCCTGCAAAGGCTTTTTTTTTGCCATGTTTATATTTTGTTTGGACACGTATGATGTCCTGCTAGAGCACCTCGCGAACTGCAGTATTCAGTTCTGAAGGACAGCCCGCATGCTTCAGTTTCATAAGCTGGGCATCGAAGGTGTCAAAGATAGCATGTATGCAGGACTTATTCAGAGCGGACTGCAAACAGTTCATTGCAATGCTCTCGTTCACTAATTTTGAGGGAGCGCTGTCATGAGGCAGCAATGCTTCCTAAATCTAGGATGGTACATCACATCCATCAGGTGTGACTGTCCGCAAAACGCAACCGAATGTCTTGAAATTGCAATTAATTTTTAATACGCCTTTCGCACGTAAATTACGTCCTTGGCTTTCACTCTGAAAGACACTCCGTACACTCTGTGTGACCGACTCTAGATCTGAAACATTTTTCAAAATTACCAGAAATGATGCACATATCTAAATATTCTAACAATGTGGGGCACTTGCAGTTTTTCTTGAATATGGCAAACGATAGCAGAAAGGAATAGATCACTCGTGAATGGAACTACAGCCGAACCAAGACAGATCCCTTGTTTCGGACCATAATACGTGTCGTTGCAGTAAACAGCAGTGGAAGTCAGATAAAACTCTAGAAGTGTTATAAAATCGTCACCAGGAACGCCTGTGTCACACGAAAGCTCCAGTTCACCTCGGATGCCGTTATAGTCGAAAACGTGCATGGGCCACAACCATACACTTTAAGCAATGACGGGTCAGGTCCGACAAAGTAAAGGTTCGGCGCCCCCCTTAGGTAATTACGGGGGTATGGCACCCCCACCTTTCACCGCCCTGGGCGCGTGCTTATGAAAGTGACCGTGTAGCAGCACGTGATCTCGGCCGAGCCTAATCTGTAGAGATCCTGATCGTGATAAAAAGTGCCAGTGTAACTCCGCCATTGATTGCAGGCGCATGTGCTGAAATGGGCTTATTTTAGTCACTGTTAAAAAGGTGGTATACGTGGCATGTGCAATCTACTGCTCTGCACCGTCGGGTCAGGCCTGCGGTTGCAGGAACCCCGACTGAGTCGGTGCTGATTACGCCACTCGTGCCATAATTATAACCCGTCTACGTCCTTTTTACAAACAGCCTTATTTACTAGTTTACTTTATCCTTCCAAGAAAGCATTAGATCGCGCGTACACAACTCCTGAACGAATTGATAGTGCTGACATCGACTCATGATAAGATCGGGCAGTCATGCGGCCCCTTGCTTTCACAGAGTCGAGTGTACATCCTTGTCACCATTACACTGTCGATGCAGTTGTGGCTCATCACTTCGATGATAGGGATTGCTCTGCGCATTGTGGTACCTCTTAGCATACAAAGAGCCTGAAGTAATGTCCACTTATATTGTGACGTGTTTCCCATTGTTATGACCACAATACACCACGTGGTTTTCTGCGCCATATAATATAGACAGAAGCACGAAACGCTGACAAGGAGCGACAAAGACGCTTCCAATGCAAGTTTTGTTTCGACTACCGGTTCCCTATGTGTGGGCCAGCCAGCCTAAGTTCGCGCTTTTTAAACGAACCCAAGTCGCCTCCCTACGCGGTGTGAGCTCCCCGAAGGCTAAAATTTCGAAAAGCAGCTGGTGTTTGTTTTCCAGTGACGCTGCGCCCAATCAAGTTCCGCCTAGCTGCCCGAGACCGCCGATCACTGTAACGCATACTGCCCCCACTTTTTCTCTACGCTGCTCCTATCTGCTGTCGCAGTTTTCTGAGCGCGCAGCGTGAACACTTGCACGAAGGCGCAACAGTTTCCGATACCAGTTCCTTCTCTGCGCTACTGATGACCCCGTGCTCGATAGCTGACCCCGCGCCTTTCAGCACGATGGTGTGGGAGGGTGTCAGAAATAGCCCCTGCCAAGTGCCGCCAGTCGATCAATCTGAGAAGAAACTAACTGCACAAGCTAGTGTACCAATAGCGCGCAAAAAGCGCTGATCCAACGTGGAGGTCGTTTCCTCGCAATGAGTCGCCCTTTGTTTTTACAAAAGCTCATCTACCTCTTCTCTTTTTTTTTCTTCGTAATCTTGCTTTCTTTAGAGAGGACTGATGTACTCAACAAGCTCTACAAAGCACCCAGGACTTCTCTTCAGAAGTGTCGACTGAGCGTCTCTTATTGGTAACGATGTTTTCCTTTTCGATTATCCCTGTTTCCTTCTCCTTCACCTGTTCTTTTTTCTTGCCATTCTTTCCTCCTTTTCCTTCTTTTTGTGCACTCCGTATTTTTTTCTGTTGCTCCGTAGAAAACGAAACTAGCTTTATGAAACAAATACAAAAGACTCCTCAACGTGGGGAGCGAGGGCCTCTACAATGGGTTCTTTCTTTTTTCTTTTTTTTTTTGTCTCCTTCCTTAGAGTCTCCACCTCAGACCCTCATAGTGCTGTGAGACATGAAAACAAAGCTTACTTTATAGAGCTGTATTTCAAAGCGCAGCGTTTTGTTTCTGCGGCGAATGTACGCGTTCTTGAGAAATCCACTATAACCATCTCTCTTTATGCGTAGTAATTTATGTGCTTTAAAGGAGGACGAAGCGAGGCAATTCACTTGCGCTCGCTCTTCGTATCATCGTCCTGGGTTGTCGTACGTGCGCAACAGCAACAACGGTGGACGCAGAAGCGAAACGCTCGCACAGTCACGTGTCCTTGTTTTATTTGTGTCCGTGTGCGTGTGTGTGTGTGTGTTTAGAAAACACATACTGAAACCAATTTTATGGAACTTGAGACTGTTGTGCCGCGACGCGGCCACGGCATATCAGGAGAAATAAGCAGAAATCTTAAATTGAAATGTAAGACTACAAAAAAGAAAGATATACGTGAGTGGTAAAGAAGCGAAAAAGAAAGTGAAAGAAATAAAAAATGCTTGGAAGGAGAAAAATCAACCTTTCCAGGTCCGGATCGAGGTTCGGTTTCCAAACGGAGACTTCCTGGATTTAGCGCGCCAGATCTGTGCGTTGCCTTGAAGGCGCGCCGCTCTGTCGCCTTGGTTCGTTCGCCAACCCGTCTCCTGGCCACGGCCGTTCGGTTTTAGAGCGCGATGCTGTTATTGGCACGCGCGAGCCCCTGATTCGATCCGTCAAAGGCAGTAAATTGGTGTAACGCCTGCGGGACCGGCTTGCAGTTCCCGGTCTCTCGGGCATTCTCCCGTGCGACTCCAAACTCTTCTTCATGGACCTCCTCACTGCTATCTTTCTCTCTTTTTCTGCTTTGCTTGAGCGTACTTCTTTTTTGTCCGCTCCCTTCCTCAAGAGTACCTTAATCTTTTCGTTCGGTTGCGCGCGCACCATTCCTTTGGGCTTGCGTACTTCGAAAATTCGCCACAGAAATCGCGGGGCCACCCCGCACCCCCCAGGGATCTCACGTGGGTATGTATGCATATACAAGCGGTGGGCAGCGAGAGCAAGAGAAACGCGGCCCTGCACGGGCTCAATCGAGTTGCACGCTTCGAAATGGTTGTTCCGGTATTCATGCGTTAAGATGATTCTCTTGTGGCCGAGCGGTGCGCGTCTCGGAATGAGCTTCGCTCGCCGTGAGCCTCGGCATACGGGATGACCCGGGGCGGGGCCCCAGGGCCGCCACCACGCAGAGCCCCGGACTAGGCGCCGCCGCCATCTCGGCCTGTATGATTGTGGCCTCCCCTTTCCCGCGTTATGCTGGACCAAGTCCGCGATCATGTGTACGCGAAGGAAAAAATGATAAAAAAGGAAAGAAAGAAGCGGGTGAGCATGTGACTTTCTTTGCTTCTTCTTGAAGATAGCCGGCTGCTAAGCACGGTAAGATAAAAGCAAATTGGTGGAATGGTTATTAGGGGGTCCTGGTCGTGCGCGGGAACAATTAACCATGCAACTGACCACATAAACTTGCTTCCTTCCAGTATGTTTCGTTCTTTTCACCAGGCAGATATAGTGTGCATGTAAAACAAAACAAACGCATAGTAAACACACCAGGGCAAACAATTATTATTATTATTTGATGTGCATACACAAATATACAAGGACACAGAGGAAAGAAAGAGCAGGCTGACAACTGCCACCTAGAGGGGCACAGCCTACTCTTTCGGGAGGAGGGAAGAGGCAGAGGAAAGGCAGATAGGAAGAGGAAAGAAGTAACTTGAACTTTTTTATACTATAAATGATAACCCTAAAACTGCAGTCAAAAACTCTAGTAGCTTAGGCTAATAGCTTAGGGCCCCCCTTACTCAGTGCTTGCAGGCCGTTTACATTACTGCCAATAACTGCTTTGAAGGGATACGTAAGACGGACCTTTGCCAAACACCATGTCGAAGGAAACTTCCGGCCTATAATACCTGCAATATTAGTGCTCTAATGCGCAATTGCTGCTGTTTTTCTTTTCACTGACAGACTGATAAACGAAATATAAAATGGCAAAGAAAGAAGCACTTATATTCATTTGTAGTAAATGTTGAATTACAGAGATACCAGACCTATGAGTTACAATAATTACTGCACCTAAAAATAATGCTGTTATCGCACTGATTACTTATACTTTTCGGAGTTCTTCCCCGCTAACAAGAATACAACGGAGCAGCTTACATTCTACCATAGCTAATGCGCTACCACTAAGCTCGTAGTTTTTACTCGAAGATTGCATTCCTGCGTCTCAACGAACTGACATAAATTGCTAGAGAGTGCTCTAGGTGTCGCTCTCCGCCTGTTTTTTTATTTTTTTTTTCGGGCAGTAGAAGCCATTCTTAAATGAAGTTGGACAGTGTGCTTGTCTTAGAACCTTGTCAGCCACCTATTTTTTCTTTCCTATGAATGAGCGACAACTCTGCCAGAAGCACGCTTTCTGTATAGGCACATCAGTGCGACGTCCCGGCAGCTAGTCAACCCGCGACAGAGTCCAGTAAAATGCGTGCAGGTTCAGTGTGCAACAGCGGCCGCCAACCGAAGCCATCTCCCGTAATGCGGTGTGAGATCATGACGGCAGATGGAATGAATGCGGCGGGTGGTTGCAAATCCCACGCAGAAACCGGAAGCAGGCGTGAGACTTTATGAAGCTCCTAAGCGGCTCCTCAAGGCGGCCGTGCAATCTGCATAGGGCGACTGCCACACCTCTCGAAGTGCGGCAAAAGTTGGCCCGCTCAGTGCACGGCCGTATACACACCGGCGCTCCGCACGGAAGGATGCAGGCTGATACCGACGCCAGGGCAATTACTCTCGAGGGAAGCTTCTCCTGGGTCTCCCTTTTCCGACAAATAGCCTCGCTTTCAATTTCACAGAGGCCCGAGTTACCTCCGCCGGATCTGGCTCGAGTTCGCAAAAGCGAGACGTGGAACGAAAGACGCGCGCGCACGCACACACACAAAAAGCTCGAGGCATCCACCTGGCAGTTTCCTGGGCCAGCACGGGACCGGCCCGAGTGGGGGCGGCTCGCGGGGCACATTTCTCAGGCGGCCGCTCTCTGCTCGCCCTTTCCGGGGTCGGCCGCGTGTCTCGGCGGCGCGAGCGGCCGTAGAACAAAGGTAGGGTGCGAGCATGGCCTCGGCGGCTGAGCTGCCAATCTCCATATTCGCTGTCCCGCCGCTGCTGAATCAGCCAGAATAAGAAGGACGGCTCTCACGTTTGAGAAAATTGCTTCGTTTGCATTCCTTTTGTTGCCGCCGTGTTCTCCCTTCGGCGCGTGCCGCGCTATCACCTCCCCGCCGACTTTTCTACATCGTCCGAACACCGCCATCTTTCTCCCCGCCCGCGCGCGAGGCAAGTTTCGGAAGGAGAGCGGAGTGCTTCTTTCATCTTGTTTTTCTTTTGACCCATGGCTGTTATGGCCGCGGCTCCAGCTTCAAATGCTTCGGGTCAAAACGTTCTCCGGAGCCTGCTTCACTCCATTTTTCTCTGGCGCGAATGTAAGCGCAGATGTACGTGCTCTGTAGGGTAGTTGTTGGTTGAGGCGCGAAAATAAGACAAATGATAGTTGATGGGATTTCTTTACCTCCTTCACCGCAAGCCTCTTTGCGTGAAAGAACGCTCTTTTCGCGTAGCCTATAAGAGTTCTTCATGATAGACGCGGCGCACTCCCCATCCTACCATCCACCATCAAAGTCTGTCAGCGTCCTCACGTGGAAACTACTCACAGGCGAAAGAAGTCAACTTATCAAATGGCTCGTTCTGCAGGTAATTGACTAAACGTAAGGAATGTAATTAGAAAATGAGAACAAGTATAACCTTCTTGCTATTAATAACCCCAACAACTTGTCTGCAGCCTTTCCCTCCCGTCACCTTGTTCCAGCTTCCTGTTCTTTTATTGGATAATTATTGCCGCTTGAACGAAGACGACACCACCGAAAGCAATTATTGCGAACGGGCACATTGACGTTTGTTGGCGCGTTTTGTGCCCATGTTAACATATCTCCGAGACAAGCGCGTTGTGGTCGTGCGACGCGTGCCAAACTAAAACAAAAAAAGTGCAATATATCGTTCCCCTGACTCATTTTCTTTTTCTTTGTGTCGTCGTTCCAGCCGCCTAATTGACACATAGCAGAGTACGAAGACTTCTAGTAATCCCTAAGAAATTACTTGTCAAGCCCCGGCTCTCGTCTCAAATGTCTTGAAATGCAGAGAAATGATAAAGAAAAAAAAACTTTATTAAGCGCTTCACGCTTTCACGTACTATGACATCGCTTTATTTCGCTTCACCTAAGCTTGAAACTTCAATCGTGTTTCGGGTAGCTGGGTACAACACAACGCGTCGATGTAGGATAATTTTCCCAACAAATATGTCGTGCAAGAAGTCCAAATGGCATTTTTTTTTCACCCGGAGGCAATTAGAGAATAGATTGAGGAGAGCAACCATAGTGTTAGGGGAAGGGTTTCAGCACCTCCTTGTTGTATTAAATAAAAAAAAAATTCTTCAAGCTGCAACAGGAGGACTAGATAAAAATGTATACAGTTTGTCCCAATTATCGAGCAAATAGATTTAAAAAAGAGGGACGGCGTTACGCGAAGGAAACCTAGTGCATATTGTTGCCAGTATACAGGAGCACCAACTACTATTTCTTCCTTCATAATTAACTACTCTTTTACTTAAGCAGTTAATTAAGTGATTTTGTAACTGTAAATGTGCTCACCTACGAGGAATAATGAAAATGTCAATTAGGGATGACGGGTCATGTTGAAGTGGCACCTAACTTCGCAATTTTCAGCAGCGTACTAACTGCGTGCTCTTCATTTCTGGCTGAAAAAGGGAGCGCGCGCAATATGAAGATATCACGCGACTAAACTGCAGCGCGGATCCGCAAGCATGTTCGCATTTGTCCCCTTTTGTGATTACCTACTTTCGTTCGTGATTACCTACTTTCGTGATTACCTACTACCACTGGATGGCAGAGGTCCTAATCCGACCACGAAAACACGGCGGCTCTGAAGAGAGCTCTTTCTGCCTGAATATGAGGGCTCCTCTTCATAGAATTAGTCTTAAGACTAAAATTACATGCTGTTGTAAGTTTGGCATTCCATAGGGAATTGGAAGCCTCCACACAGTGTTAACGTCAAGGATGTGAAGGATTAAAAAGAGCGCTCCTCGTAGCGTAGAGCAAGTCGTGTTCGGGTGTATGCACTTACAGGTGTTGTGGCCTCAGAATCGTGCAAGGCCCATTTCGGTTACATTAATTTTCATTAGCTTTCGTTTATTCATGTTTTAATCAAAAAATGAAGGAAAGAAGATGACTTTAAGGGCTTGTTTTTTCTTCGTTAGACACGATATTAATGAGAACTAACAGACAATAATGCCAAGGAAAGTACAAGGCATGTTATATGTGGTAATTAGGATATAAATGTGAAGAAAGGAAAGCGGACGAAAAGATAACTTGCCGCCGGCATGCACCGAGCCTGCGACCTTCGAATAACGCGTCCAATGCTCTACCACTGAGCTACGACGGCGGTCATCCTCCCGTTCACTTTATGGAGTATGTACGTGCATTTAAACCTAGGAGTGTTAGTCTGCGCCGATCGGAGCCATGGCGGCGAGCGTGGAACACACGAACACGCCGCCATGGCCGGTTAGGTGTCATATATGCATATATTTTATAATTCGAGCCGTCGATATTCTCTTCAAAGTAGCATGCTTGCTTTCTGATGAAGAACGTGGAAAGTAGTTAGAATACCTAGAGTTAAAAAAAAAAAGCTTCAGACGTTCATTATTTATTCAGGGCCCTTTAATAACTGGTGTGTCTTGTGTGGCCAATCTGTTGCTTTGGGACGTCAGAAAACGCCAATGGATCGCCACCTCCCCCCCCCTACCCCCTTTGCTTAAGAACCCGGGAACGTTTAAGTACACACGGTAATGAGAGTTCTGAACCAGCTCATAAAACTTTCATATGAAATAATCAACCAGCAACAAAGTGTGAACCAGTGAAACGCTAGTCTTTGTGCATCGTTCTTTTTTTTTTTCCCGGAAACATACCATTGCATTCGGTTGTTTTGCACACTGGGTAGAGCATTTCGCTAGCTTCTAGAGTTATGGAAGTTATTCTATATTACTGAGGTTTCGTTTGCAAAGAACGAAATACTTTAATGAATTGTATCTTATGTTACATATCGTGCAGATTTAGCAGTGATTCCTCTTATGCGATGTGCACGTGGCTAATATTTTCGGCACGTTGGCTGCCTGATCGCATTCATTAGCCCGATGAAAATTTCCTTGTCGGTATTAAAAAGCCTCCCCCCACCCCCCTCATCCCTCCCAATTGAGCCACTTTCATATTTTTTCTAACGTTGCACGCCGAAAAGCCAAATGAAAGACGTAACGTCATCTGGTGGAGAACGTGATCTGCTTATGTGAAAGCCTGCCTGAAAGCAACAAATTAGGAACGCCAGAGTTGCTCGAGAAGCGATGTTAGACGGTGACTAAATATATATATTTCCTATCTTTCACAGTTCGCCAAACTTAAGAAGGTAAGAGAGAAGTACGTGGATTTGTTTTTTTTTTCTTTTCACATGCTTACTTTTTTTCTTCTTTTTTTTTACGATGCACGAAGAAAGTATTCGTTGTTACATTTTTGTCCTCTGTAATCTCCCATTTCTCTGGAAGCTCGCTCTCGCACTCAGTAATCAGGAGCCTTAAAACATAATTGACTTAAATCCAACTTTTGATTCATTTGCCCAATGCTATTATTCCTTATAATCCTGCTCGCTATAAGTTTCGATCTCGTTACGGTTTGTCAGTCGTGCGTATGACGTCGATGGCGTGAAACTCGACTGCTGTAATGAGATGGGCGCTCCGCTCGTCTGCAGTCCTCTTCATGCTGAAAGAACGACGAGATTTGGTCAGCTCATCACATTGCATTTGCTAAAAGAGAGTCAGGATGTCTCGTTTTAGCCCCGATACACTCACGGATAGCATAATGCGAGCGCACGCGCCAATTATGATATGAACGGCTGGTGGAGTTCATTGTGGATACGTTCGAAGCTTTTGCCGCTCGTTTTTCAGACGATCAGAGAGACCACATCAGAGTGGGCTACGAGACACTCTGTCGAGATGGGTGAGGCGGAAGAGCCTTCAAATTTTACCGTTCGTCGTAATCTGCTTGCTTCAAAGTAGAAAAAAATGTGCGAATGAACACTTTGTCCCTAACAAAATACCACAGCTAGATTCGTACCTTAGCCCCAGAAGATAAAAACCTTAACTTCACAAGCAGGACAGACGCCATAACAGCTCGGCCACTGCGGTGGAGGCACCGTAAAATGTGGCCCGGCTACTGCTCGTTGGGACTATAGCTATAGTGACGCAATTTAGTCAGCACGTGGCCACACATTAACGGTAACGACCGAAACGTGACACCTTGAAGCGTACAGGATACGCTACTTTGTGCACCTAGTTTGTCACCTGCCTGAATGTGGAAGGCTGTCATTATTACTGACTAAACTGAAAAAAAAAAATGTGCCTGAAACTAAATCACACTGACTTCTAGCGTTTTTTCCCCTCAGTCCTATACCAAGCAAGCGCTTGTGATCAAGTCTACACTAAGAACAACAGTAGTACATGTTCTACAATAGAATAAACGAAAGCCCACGCAACAGAAAGAATGATAGTTTGCTTACTACGAGAAGTACCTACGTACATGTAAAACTACTTGTTAACAGTATAGTATTAGTGTTAACAGTGTAGAAGGGTACGGGAAAAAATGACCGTACCCTTCCATCGCTGTTTAAAGAGTGCCGATTAGACTTTAAGAGAAATGAGGAAGCTGCAGCCGGAACCAGCCCTGAAAAAAGTTGTGCCATTTCATCCGTTCGAGCGTCACTTCCTTATAAAATGTATGTAGCTCTGAGCCCTTGTAGAACATCCAATTTAGGTTTACGCCGCGTCACTAAAGCTCTTCCCTAGAAATACACGCAAGACGAAGAGAGAGCACGTGGCTGGAGAGAGTAACACGTTGTGTAACGTCGATAGAACAACACCTCGCCTAACATTCCTGTGCAACACCATTTCTGAATAATGGAGAAGTTTTCGGACGAACCTGGTCACCACCATCCCAGATACACGATGCCCTCTCGGGAACCCGTTGTCACTCGCGCTTGTTTGAGACTAGAATGGACGGAAAGGATAGCTTAGCACAAACCGTTTCAAGATTCGATGTTTCGATGGGATCTCTTTGTAAACCAAACCTTCACGCAGTAAGTGCAAGATAAACAAGTAAGGTTTCTTGCGACATGGAATGGTAGCTATTAGTTAATTGGAAAAGCAAGGCAAATTCAACGCTACAGAACTACTTAAATGGGTGAAATAAACTCGGAGATCCCTTGTCAAGTGGGACCCTCATACATTTCTCTAGGGCATCTTCAGTGTCTGAAATTAAAATGCCTGGAAAGAGTTCAGCTTCCGCAGGGTTGCTTCAACGGAAACACTTTAACACTCCGTAAAGAAAATGGCGATTGTCAGGCAGCTATCAACTGTGAAGCCTAGTAGTTTATAATTGCCCGTGATCCGACATAACAATATCCGTCGCACTAGTTCTGCTTTCCCTATCAAAAGAATCATTAGAATTATTTCGAGATGGCTGCGCTCGAGACAGCGCTGCCTCGGGTGTGTAAGACAACTGGTGCAATTAGCAAAGAGAGTTTCATGGTCTCTTACGGAAGAAGAGGCTCCAAATGATGTAGCTTTCTGAAATGCTGCCGACAAACAACACGCAGAGCTTTAACTGACAAACATGTCGTAAGTTAAGCCACCGCCGATGTCCCTTAAAAAGAACTCTACCTGAATTACTCACAGAGAGGTATAAATGATGTAGGAAAAGGTTAAGAGCTATACGAAAATGCAAATAGGATAACTGAGCCTCATGAAAAGTACTGTCACTGACAGCATTATATAGGGCACTATATATCCTGAGGCCGGAGTTGTTGCTGCGACTTCAGCTGATGAAATTGGATGAAATAAGATGGCTGAAGATGAGCTCATTTAGACAACAGTGGATATTCGGAATTTAGCGCAAAACAACGATGGCTTCCACAACTGTACCACTCATTTTTCGTATCAAATGTATGCATGGTACAAGTGCCTACGCGATCCACTCTGCAGCACGTCATCAGAAAATACTGAAGTCACGTTCGGCCTTATGGAACCATAGGCCATTTAGCTAACTGAATTAATGTGTTTCCGAAACTTTGCTTCATCTGCGTTGTTGCTCACCGGACTGAAAGAAACCTTACCAACTGCGGCATACCCGGTTGGATAGTTAGACCTAAAGATGCAAAATAAGCACGAGGAGACAGAGCCGTTCGTTCAGCTATCATAACCTGTCGATTATTCAGGAACCTCGATTGCACACAAATAGCAGTCCTTGTTGCTAGAGGAAAAAGAAACAAAAAAAGAAATTAAGATTGTTTCTACTTTTGGGTCATTACAAGAACACCCTTGATATAGCGAAATCCTTTACTGTTTCGCTATAAGTTGCGTACTCCCGGCACTGATGCTATACCCCTTTTTGTAATTTCGTTCGCTGCTGGCCTTGTAACGTTTCGCAAATTCAATCACCAGAGGTGGAGAGGGCGCAAAAATATTATATTGCGGAATGAGCTCTTGCGAAAACAGGTCATAAAACTTAGTTAAGGTCTGTAAGGCCAGACTGCTTTACTGAGCCTCAGAAAAGCGACAGCCTTTCCTTGAAAACCTTGGAGGGTTCAGCGCCACAGCTCGAGACAACGTAGCGAACAAATGAGAAAGAAAGGAGCGTGAAGGCACGCATACGTCGTCTGGTAGACAGCCTTTACAGAATAACATACTCAAAGGATCAGAAAGTAATGAAAAAAGAAGGCCTTAAGTCCGTCTTACGTCAGCTTTGAATGCAAGGGTGATGTTGAAAGTGAAGACGTGCGAATACGCCTTAATAAGGACGTCTTCACAAGATGCCCAAATAGTGACAAACGGCTGGAAAGTGCACAACTGTCTGAAAAGCGATGTAACTTAGTACATCAATCTGGTACCAATGCAATGGAGGATTTACTACGTTACTGTCCATTAATTGGAAATCACTTTAATAATGGAGTAAGTACTTCTCACACACGTACAATAACTACATTTCATCTTAAATCGGTAAACATACTTGATTAGTGGTTTCAGTAAACAGTAACCCCCACTTTGGCCCTCCGTTCTACGATTTGCACAGCATTGATAAATATAAGCTTAGGACCATGATGGCCGCTATTGTCACGATACTGTCTACACTTCTCATATGAGCGCCATATGGTTTAGGTCCCGTGTTCACATAAACATCTTACGCTAAAAATGTCGGTTAGAGAATATTTCAGCCAGTCCGGATGCCTGATACTTCATGGGAAAAGCCAATGGCAAAAACCGCTTATGAAAGAGAAGCTTTGCGAATTCGGCACCAGGGCCCGTTTTCACACACAAAAAATGATGTCAACTTCGCACTAGTAAGGCCAAGGCTGGAAGAAGAGCGCAGCTGTGTGGTCTTCCTTGTTTATCTTTACTTTTGTCTTTCTTTCTTCTTCTATTTATTTCTCTTTTTCTGTGCTTTTTCTCTCTCTTTTTTGTACCTGTTTCTATCTATTTCTTTCTCTCTCTCTCTATTTATCACTTCCTTTTTTTTCTCTTTAAGAAGAGGAAGAAGGGAGCGCGTGCCGGCCGAATTATTGAGGTCATGATGATGATAGTTTTTGTACACGACCGCCGAAGTTTCTTTTCACGAAGAAACTTGATTTCGTTTTATTTATTTCGTCTCCTCCTCCTTGGCTTCCTTCTCTCCACTCCGCCGAGCGCAGTTTTCGTTTAACGCTCGCACCTGCTGTACTCGGTAGTGGGGCTTGCCGAATTCCTGTGTCGCATACGCACCCGAGGTGTTTTGTCCACGACGGGCGGACTTACGCTCGGCTTAAACAGCTAATGTGGTAAAATGCCTTACGCTGGGATTATTCGAAAGAGAATATTTCGGCCAGTCTTGATGCGGGACATGTCATTTGCGAAGCCTGCTGGCCAATGTCAAAGGGCACTTGAGGTCTGAAAGTTTCGCGAGTGATACCTCAGAATCTTTACGTTTTCACGCCTTCTATATATGCTTAGCTTCCGATGCATTTTCTATAGCTACGCTCTAGAAAAATGTTACAATTGTGTGGACGAGTTATGGAGTGATGTTCTAAAAAAAAACCTATTGTTCTTACCCTATCATCTTTTTAACACGAAGGTGTTTTATGCCGGGGTTCATTAAGACTTTCATGGGGTATTTCTGTCACGGAAACACGTCAGCAAAATGAACGCCATCAAATGGCAAAGAAAAAAACCATAAGAAAACGTTCTATTGACAGGAGTCGAACCCATGACCTCTCGGTCCGCGCCGATGGCTGGTGGGCGATTAGCCCACTCAGCCACCGCCATACACATAATGGAGACCACATGAACAAGCCTTTTCTCTTTCACACTTTCCTCTCACAGTGCTCTTGGATGGATGGGCGGATGGATGGACGCTATGAGCGTCCCCTTTCTAACGGGGTGGTGACATGTGTGCCACCAGGTTAAAAAAAATGCGTCATTGATACGACCATCCCATTCGGCGCGTTTCCAATAGAAGTGGAATTTCTTCAACGCTTTAAGACACCGCGAGGTGGTGGCTTTAGCCCAAGCCTCGCTCATAGCATTCATCCGTATCGGAAAATAGCTCTCCGACGCTCACATGGCTGTCGCACCGCGTTTCCCGCTCGCCCTGTGAGAAACTGACGGCTGGGCTAGAGGGAAGGCACGACGGGCGTAGCGTTTCTCTTCGCGTTTCACGACGCTTTGAAGGAGTGTATATTGAGTGTCAGTGTTTATTATGTGCTTGCTGATGCTTGCTGATTCACCATAGGCGGTGTCCACGTATATGTTAAGAACCTCAGCAACCGCAAGGGTTAAATCATGATCATGGGCGTTAGTCGTCGGTACGGAGATGTGCCACTAGGCGTCAACGTGAGTGCGCTCACATCAAGCGGTGATATACCTGCCAAACAACAGTAGACATTGTACACGCTCTCATATACCAATGCACTATGAACAATCAGCTACTTCAGTGACGACACGTTTCACTTTCGTGTTATACCGATTCCTATGACAGAGGGATCAGTCACCTTCTTTTCCACCCCTACGACACCCTCCTCTCATATCTTGCCTCCTTCACTTTTTACATATGAGAACGATGAGCACTTTGCGCTATAAGAGCTGTGTACGAATTCATACCCTTAGTTAGACATCTCAAGTAATAATAAAATCTTGCTCAATAATGGGTCTCCTAACCATGTAAAATGTTGTTAGGAATGTTCGACGAATAGGGCAAGCTAATAATCGCAACTTGTACCGCTATTTTCATTCCTGTAGACTCCTCAGTTAACCCTTTCAGGCACGACCTGAAAGGGTTAAATTTACGCAACATTAATCAAACACAATCAATATTCAACTGCAAAAAAATAATGCCTTCATAGTTTGATTTGTGTGTTTTATAGTCATTAATCTTAATTAATTTGTAATTAAATGTCGATTTATCCTGCAGTCATACATGTTGTGTTTTTGTATAAATATAATCAAATGTGTGCATCCGATCTCTCCGAATAAACGGCACCAATATACTCAGCAATACGACGATGTCGCCAAATTTTCGCACACTCAGGCTACTGATGGTGAGTCAGTGCACGGTACACCAAATAAGGAATACAGTTATTGATTCGTTCTTCGATTAACGAAGTAGGGTACTTGGCAACAATTTCACCATTTATTTTTTTCAAAGTATACTGTTGCTTGATTTAACACAATTGAGTGATTCTGTAATATTACAATGCACACGGCAAAATTCCTGTATTATAACACGAGTCTCTTAATACTGAAATAAAAAACGCGCGTCGTATTACTTTTTTTTTTTGTCAGCAGGGTCGCTAAGTAACCCACTTTTCATGTCAAGCGCTTCCGTAACACGGAAGCTTACTACATTTTGCCGCGAAATTCGTTTCAATAGCAACGCAGCGAGAACCGCAACACAAAAACATTTCTAAGCATTAGTAAATAAGATAAACAGCGCTTCCTTTGGAAAGTGAAACGTAAAATATTCAGCAGGCGGAGCAGCTTCCGCCGAGAACGCGGAAAATAATCTAGAAGCGTGTCTGGGCCGTGTTAAAGCAGCAATGAAGCCGCCTTGTTCCTACCAACGTCTTCATAACTAAAATATGTATCCTGTCAGCCCCTCGGAGACATATAGTTCAACGCAATTACTGAGACACTCTCTTCCCCTTCATATTCTGGCCTGCACCCCTTTGCAGAAATTCGGGCAGCCGCAAGAGAGAGAGATATAAAGAACAAAATAGCGGGAATAGAGTATGCCCGGGTATGCAAATGAAAGCAAGGACCCGACGCGTCGCCGCGTCTGCATGTACCACGCGGGCATAAGGCCGGCGGATGGGGAGGCGGCGGTTCGCGCCGCCATCGGCAGAATTATAGTTCGCTATTGTTCGCTCTGAGTCCTAGCGCGCCGTCGTTCTCGAGAGGAAACTCCCGCGGAGACCGCAATTTCGACTAACGAAGCTGTTGCTTCGCTCCTCGCGCCCGCCCTTCGCATCTCCCCTCCGCCCGTATTAAATTCTCTCGAGGCGCATTCCAAAGAGCATGCAGGCTGCCGCCCCTCCAAGAAGCAACAAGTTCAAGTGGGCGCCCCTTCTCTCGCGTGTGGAGAGAGGAGGAAGCAGGGTGCGAAGCGACGAACACGCCAGAAGGGGTGAAGCGGAGAGATGAATGAACGAAAGAAGAAAAAAAAAAGAACAATGGGCCCGTACTGCCTTCCCAGTGCAGTCAGTCGAGCGAGGGAAAGAGGGGAGCTTTCGAGAACGAGTTGCAGGCTGGCTTTTTCTGTATCTCTACGCACACATTCGCCGCCGAGCCGAGTTATATCACACGCAGGGCGATTCTTGGGCGGCGGGTGCCAGAGTGGAAGGCTCAGAGGAGAAGGCAAACACAAGGGAAAACGCGCGCGCGGCTAGAGCTAGGTTAGTTTTTATGCGCGTTCCAGGCCAGCCCTTTTCTTCGTCCTTCGGTTCTTCTGCTTCGACGCTTGTATCTTCATTTCTGCGTCGATATTTTTTGGCTTTCTCTATTTTCTCTCTTGTTCTTCGTCCAGCGCACGCTCGTCCTGCCGGACAATATATCTTGCCTTTCGTCGGGTATTCAGCCTTAATCATAACAAAAGCCTTAACCTCCTCGCCTTTTCTCGTTTTTCTTTATCTGACTTCATTACTCGGTCACCGCAGCAGACCGAAGGGAGCAGCAGCGAGGGCGAGAAAAAAAGAGAAGCTGAAAAAAAAAAGGACAAGGCTGGTGAAAGAGGCTCGCAACCCGGCTCCTTGGGAGCGCTTTTTCTCTTGCTCGCACGGCGCGTCTCTGCTGCGCCTGCCGCCTTATCCCCTTCGTTCTGAGCGCTTGTCGCGTTATTGTTGCCGCCTCGCAGGTTTCGCTGCGCGGTCGTCCTTCGGTCCACGTTTTTACTGCTTCCAGTTGGCGGTTGCCGTTTCACCCCGCCTCCTTCTTTATGGGCCTCCTTGCGAAGTGTACTCTATCACGACTCATATGGGCAGAGTAAAGCCACGCTCTTTATCTCACCGCGTTCTTGTGCGCGCGCGCACCGGCTGCTCTTGTGCAGTTCTTGCCTGTTTCTTTACTTATCGTTGTTTTTGTGTTTGTGTTCTTGTTTTTTACGTATAAATATAAGAACGCAAAGGGGTCGTGACGGCCAACCGGCAAACGAGGCAGCGCAGGAAGACTGAGAGCGTCGAATTAGGGGAAGCGGCGTTTTGTAGTAGTTTCGTAGTAACTGACCAAGAGCAGGAAAATAAAAATAATAAAATAAAAATAAGAAGCTCACCTCGGCAAATGGGAAGATACGCCCAGATCGGGAAAGAAAAGGCGAGGGCGCTGAAAAATGGTTGATCTCAGAGTGAAAAATTTCGTCACGCTCGTAAGCTCTTCGTGCATCACATCTTCTCGTATTTCGGTTCCCTTGAAACAGAATGAAACTCGCGTATCACTTCATGCCTTTTTTTTTTTGAAGGCGTAACCATTCGCGCGTACAGTTCACTGGAAATAGACCCTATAGTTAAAATCCAATGTAAAATTTCCGTTTCTTGCAAGAAGCTGTCCCACTGCGCTCGAATATACCACAGTTGATGACAAGTTATAAGATTCGCATCTGGTTAGTACCGCTCGTGCGCTGAACTGCCACTTTAATACGACAGCATTGTCACTGTTTCTGAGATTGTGGAATACTTGCTCAAACTTTTATTTCCTAGGAACTAAAGGCACCGCATTTTATGTTTTAGCAATTCGACCATCTATTAAGTAAAATATTGCGTGCGTCAATAAAGTGCTTTAAGCACATCTACGTTTCGTATTATTCCAAGCGTACAACTTACCGCGTGTGTTCTATTTTTACCTAAACATTCAGTGGTGCTCGTAAAACGAACAGAAAACGAAAAAGAAAGATGATCATAAAGCACCCACCCAAATCGCAGTCATGCATTTCAAAACTGGTGAGACAGAACTTGCACAAAGTGTTGTTTGACCTTTTATTTATTTATTTATTTATTTATTTATTTATTTATTTATTTATTTATTTATTTATTTATTTATTTATTTATTTATTTATCTTTGTAATGACGCGGTCTTCCAAGATATAGTAAAAATCCAGCTAAGTCGCTAAATTTGTCGGAGGACCTTGTGTTACAAACGCTAACGTCGGTAACTCCACAGAACATCAGCTCCTGAGGTTATATTTCTTACTTAATAGTCACTCATTATTTTGTTGTCTTCGTCGTTGCGGTAATTTTTTTGTCAGGTGTTTCAGTGTGCCATGCAGAGAATGATTCGGCATTGCTATAATAACTGTCCGCTATGGAGCAAATAATTAGGAAAGCCTTCTTCCTGTAGTGGACCTGAAATTATACTGGTGATGAGGATAATTTTTTTTTTACGAGATCATGCCTAGTAAAAGCGGCGTTTAGGGATCTCTACATTATTGCGAGGGCACGACGACGTTCATGCACCGCATGTTCGTTACGAAGTTTTGAAGTGAACAAATTTTTACGGGTACTACAATGTTTCATTGAGGAAGGAGCGCGAGAAAATGAGTCAAGAGAGAAACACTGCACAGAGGCTATGCATTTTTTTTTCCGCGCTATTTTCTGCATTGAAGCTTTGAAAACAAGCTCGACCCGTTTATTATAAATGATTTCAAAGTCGCTAAAGCTGTGTCAGAACGTGTTTAGATGAAGAGAAACGCGTACACATAAAAGAGCCTCCATGCGGCAAATGATTTCATTTAACGGTGCCAAGCGGTACGGGCTTAATTTCCCTAGCAGGCAATTCAGCCAAGCAGGAAAACATTTGCGCGGCAATTTCTGCAACCCAGAGGAACCAGTTACCATAGAGCGCCGCAAAGTGATAGAGATTAACGTCCGCAGCCACAGCACTTATTTTGCAAACAGAGACTCTGTAGCCTTCCCTTCCTGTTCCGACCTCTCAGCGGCAACCAAACAGAGCAGAGGCCGTAGTGCCGCGAACACGCGCTTGTTTACTGCTCAGTCTCGCTTTCAATCTGCCCTGCAGCCGAAACGTCAACGGCAGCCCATCGCGGGGGTCGACGCCAACTACCGCGGACTCGAGCCGGCGTGTGCGTGCGTGCGTGCGTGTTCGGGCAGTGGGCGCATTCACCTGCGCATCGGTCGGGGGGCTTCCGTAATAAAAGGACACTTCTGGGGCCATCCGTCCGACGGGATCTGCGCTGGACAAACATCGCCTGGGCGACGCCATAAATTCCGGCCTCGGTGCGCGGCTAGCGCACGAGTCGGCCAAGGAACGGCCTCCCGACACAAGTATCCCCATAAATTCTCGTTTTCTTTGGGGGCTTCTCTTTGTGTTTGCAGCACGAAGACGACAACGGTATGGCCGCAATTTATCCGCGCCTCTAAGCCGGCCCCTGAGGCTTCCCAGCCGTTTGTCGGCTCACCCTACTGTGTTGATCGTTGTTGCCAATTTGGCATTCCGCGCTCCTCACTCGGCCGGGCATAAAAACGCAGCCGAAGGGTGCGCGCTGCCAAAGCGGCTGCGTTAAAAGTCGAGCACGCACACCCCGCAGCACGCGAATGGTTGGCACCGTAGCACTGCATCGACATTTATAAAGGAACAAAAGGATGCGGCTGCCAGTTTGGTTTATTGTTATCAATATTATTATTTTGAAGAAATGAAGGGAATAAAATGCAAAATTTATTAACGGCGAACGTGCTAAAGCTGAGTTTTTCCGCCGCATACGATTCGTATGCTTATGGAGCGGCGCGAGTGCATTGGCGAGAGGTTTCAGCAGCTGCCGCTTCGAACATAAAGCGCAGGTGAAGGTGCCTTTCTGCGCAGTTTCTAGGAGCTACTTTTACGCTTTGCAGAAGCTATGGAAAATAACACAAACCAAAGTGCTGAAGTTGAAATAAATGCCATGACATGTTTATTTCTGTTCTGTGCTCGTACTAGAGGGGCTTTGTTTTCTTTTTTCTTCTTTGATTTTTAGTTCGACTTGATTGTCACACGAGGGCACGAGCCTTTCTTTGAATTCATGTCCTCACGTTCGGCAGCACAGCATCATAGGCACTAAAGCAGCTTAGCTACTGTAAAGTGTATTTGTGATGCTGATCTACGGTAAAGTGAACAACATAATTTTGCGTGCTCCACGGTAATTAAAACTTATTCGCCAAAATATCACGCTTCCCAGGGTCCTTCGCAAAAATAAGTAATCAAAAAGCAAGCTAGCCTGGCCAGTAGATCACACACTGGCGGTTTCATTTGCAAAGCAATTTGTGGACTTTACTCGCCAATAAAATACAGTAACATTCAAAAGAAAGCCAACACACATTTATTCTTGGGACCTCCAGACAATCTCCACGGCCACAAAAATAATAATAATAATAATAATAATAATAATAATAATAATAATAATAATAATAATAATAATAACCATGGGTACTGAACACATGCTTCTGAATGCTCTGTTGCAAAACACTGCTACGTACCAGAAAAGCACGCTTTACGGTATTCCACAATAAGAATAACTAATCACAAATAAACTGAAAGTTCATTAGAAGAAATCTCATTAATGCTCTCACGTACTCCTAACCATCCTGTACCTTGCTGGAGAGGCTGAACGTAACCCCGGGCCCTTTGTCAAAAAATATGTTAGATGAGTTCTGAAGGGACAAAATTGTGCTAGCGCAAAATGGCAAGCAAGTAAAAGATACCCAGTACAATCTTTCTAAGCAACCACGTTGATTTTAATGAGAAGAAAATTGAAATACAAAAACTTTGAAGAGTGACCGTGCAAAGCAAAGAAACAACTGGAAACAAAGTTTTTCGATCTGGAAGTGCGCAACTGCCGAAACAACTTGAGAATGTTTGACACACTTGAAAATTCCAGTAACACAACTGTCAAAACTAATCAAAAGTTTTTGCACGACCTGTTTTCTGAAGAGCTAGACAGAAAAACATTTGTACCTTTGCAAAAGACTGGAGGGTAAAATTCATCCGCTGATTATCAGGTTTTCAGATTACATAAAAATACCGATACTGAAAAATAGCGAACGCTCACGGTTAGCTGAATCGGTGTATCAATCCACTATTCACCGACTGCATTTCACAAAACAAGATCTATTTTGGATCGCGTAAAACATATACAGAAACCGGTGCTAAGATTCGACCAGTGCATGATGGAATCTTCATTCGAAGCGAAGCGTCCGTCAGAGATGACGTAACGAACATTCGATTCAAATTTAATTAGGCACTAATGTTTGATGACTAGTCAATGTTACAATGTCAAAAGGCATCCAAATACTTCACTTTGATCAACATGAAATGTGCGCAGTCTCGCAAGCAAGGCTGTTCAAATTCAACGTATTATCATGCACTGCGATCCTGATGTACTTGTTGAAGAAACTAGATTAAACTCGGATATCAGTAATTCTGAAGTAATCCTTCCGGTTTGTAAAATATATTGAAGAGATTGGGATAGGCGCTGTGGTCGTGCTGCAGTTACATTTAGAAACGAAATTGCAGTTGTTTACAGGAAATATTGTCCCAACAAGGAAAGTAAATGGCGTGAAATATTGTTCAGCCTTGCCCTTTTTTGTTATCGGAGCCGCTTATGGACCTCCCATTGCCCCTCATATTTTCCTGTAGTCCATGTATGATAAAGTATCGGCCAACTGGAATGTAATTACAGAGGGGTCTTGAACCTTCCCTGTATTTAGCCTGGCCGATGGGATATGCCCGCATTTTATTCAACTGAATTTAACCATTGCGAGACATTGATGGACATTGCCTTTACTAATGACGATGCACAAGCTTTTCACCAAGCTACCAAGGTTTTCTAAGGCTTATGATATCATATATGATACCAAGGTTGGAACGTCTAAATTATCTTCGATTTGATGGCATTCGTAAATGGCAAGATATCTTTAGAGGTTGTGTAAGTCAAAAAAGGTGTTTAGGATCACAATCTTTTGTTACTATATCTAAAACAACTAAAGGAAGGGAGTGGATCAAAGGCTCGTTTTCTTCGTTAGAAAATAACCTAACGAAACCGACACACAATGTGTCGGTTTCATTAAATTTTATTAAGAACGAGTCACGGATTTTAATTGCAGGAATAAACAAACTACGCAGACACAATTTTTCTAAGGCTTATGATATCATATATTAACGTCAAATGTGCGACGATAAAGAAGTGATTATAATACTGCCTGAGCAATTCCTTTTCACGATAAAATAAAACTGTAAGCGATTATTCAGTGGTTACGTAAAACGTAACCACTGATTAAAGCAAAAAAATAGGCATTTAAAGATTCAGCTAAAACGCGGAACAAACAAAGAACCACGAGGAAAAGCTGATATTTCCGCCTCGTATAGGTTTTCATGGAAAAACCAGTGCCGGTAAAGGAAGAATACTATTCCCAGAGAATATTCCAAGTGATCAAAACAGCGTTTCAATGCAATGGTTTTGTCGTGATCTGCACCCATCACGTGAAAATGTGAACTACATTGACAATTATGGGCGTATCATTTGTAACGACTTTGAAATTGCTCACGAAATTGCTCGGTCACCTAAACATAGACAAGTCCCGCTACATAAAGCTATCCGCAGCTCGAACTACCCGCCACAAGTACTCTCACACCCTTGCCCCTTACAGATTTCACACAGGTACTTTCAAATTCTCGTTCGTCCCGCTTGCGATCAGAGAATGGAATCACCTGTCCCCCCTCCATTACCAGTAGCACATCCTTAGCTACTTTCTCAAAACTTAATATGGTGTTAATATGGTGTTCACAAACTTAATATGGTGTTATGTGATTTTTTTTGTTATTTAGGTAAAGTGCCAATGTGTTTGTACTTTGACAAATGTGCTTGTATGTTTTCTTTTTTTTTTGTTAATTTCTTCTTATTATTTTTCTTCTTTTTCTATTGACTGTACTAAATCACTGTCTTAGATTGTCCACCTGTTATAATCCCTCTAGGATTGACAGTATGTATAAATAAAAATGAACCTAATATTTGCGTTCTATGTTTTCTCCTTCTGAAGTATTACTCTTCAATTTGTCATTTGCAGACTGCGAACAACGACCATGAAGGACGGGAGTTGTATCATCCGAAAAGAGGAGAGCTTTCTTGCTCCTCAACATTGATACAACGATTCGGCTGGCGTGGAATTCGTACCGAATAAGGCCTTACGGAGCTATGCGAGATGGTTTGTGACGTACGTATTCGTAATTTGCAAAGCACGACTGAGAAACAGACATAACCAGATGATTGATTGAGATGTAGAGTAGTGCAAGTCTATAAATCCTGAAACAAACAACCTCGAAAACTATAGACTGATACCGATCACCTGCATTTCTTGTAAGATTCTTGAAAATTCTAATCTGAAATTTTACTCAGTTACCTGAAAGAAACAAGCCTTCGCTAACGAAACCACAATGGTTCCACACAGAATTGGTCGATGCCTACACAACTTGCTGAAACATTACACGACTTTGCAGAATGATTTACCAGGAGACGGCAGATCAATGCAGCTTGCTTTTATATGTTCAAGGGATTTGATTTCAATTTTTGCGTTAAACGAGGAACTGTTGGCTGGATCAAAATCTTCTTAAACAGCAGTACCGAATTTGTTTAAGTGGACAGTGCGAAATCGTATGTTATTGCTGTGACCTCGGATTTCCCGTAGAGATCTGTGCTTGGCCTAGTCCTGTTTTCATTTCATATAAATAATTTCGCAGACAAGTACCTCCCTAAACTTATGCCCCGTTTACTTGCATAAGATTTACTTGTTTACCTGAATGTAAATTAACGCGAATACCAAGTTTAATTCCCCATTGCAAGATCTTGTGGAGTGATGTTGCGAAACAAAATGAAAGCAAGCTTTACTAAAATCTGATACATTTGAATAACCGAAAGAGCGAAACATCATTTCCAATTCAATTATGAAATGCATGGACAATGAACAAGACCGTACTCCAGTTAACCGTATTAATACCTTGGCGTCATTGTACACTTACAGCGCTTAAAGCCGAAAAGAAGCTGTGATTTCTCAGAAGTTCAATCTTGCTGAAATACTTGCGGCATTAACTCTCACTCTTGTGTGCCCTTGCTGGAATACGTGAGGATTATACTTCCAGCCTCATATTCTTGCATTTTGACGATGAAGAAAGGTTGCTGTAAAAGAAAATGGATGTAAAATTTCCGCATGCATTATGCACAAGTTTCTTCAACTTGAGCACAAAATTGTACTTAGATTAGCGCCAGTCATGAACCATGAGAAGCTCTCTTAACAAATTGAACCTTTAAAAACTGCTTAAAATCTTCGTTTTTTTTTTGTCAAACTATATGTGATTGCGACTCTATTCCTTCGGCGCAATCCTCTGTTCGAACTGGTTGTTATAACTAGTTGATACATAACGTGTGGTATGTTTCTCCTGTTTCTCCGTCAGATATTTTGTGTAACTGATAGCTTTATATTGCATTATTTCGTTTCAGCGCTTGCCCTGTTACTCGGTCTCCACATGACTCTTCAGTAACTTATCTCATGTTTTTTTTTTAAATCACCGCAGTATTCTGATCATGACTGCGTAATATCTTTACCTGCTAGTGATTACCTTTTATTATCGAGTGGCTAACTTAGTTGCCTGATAGGCATCTTCATTTTTTTTATCGCTGTGTATTGAATCCACCGGATAATGAACTTCAAGTCGGTATCCATCACATTTAAAAACTAAATAAAAACTGCCAGGTAGATCACAAAGCGACGGCGTTATATGAGAGCTAATAAGCACATTGTAATCACCATTATGATTGCTAAAAATTTGATTAAAAATTTGTTGAGGCTCCCTAAGCCTTTTCTGATGAAATGAGACTACGAAAGCGTTTCTTTCGCCTAGGTTGCTGTTACGGAGGGGTACTCCAGTGCCTGCCGGGGGGGGGGGGGGCCTTCTCCTGCGCCGGTGGTTGCAGCGGCATAGTGGAGCGCGCAGTGAGGATCGCTGCGGCGACGCTAGCTGGGTGCGCTCTTTCGACAACCTAGCCATGAAACGCGGCCGCGGCTGCAGGTGTCGCTTCTGCAGTTCGCGCTGCCGTCAGTTCCGGTGGGTAATGTCACGTGGTTTCCTGACACGGCTTTTGCGAACGCCTTTTTTAGTCACCAGCTGGGTGCCCGCTTTCGCCAACATAGCGAAGAAGAGCTTTCGCGTTATAATCTTGAAAGTCCTGATGCACAAAACAGCCTGCCTGCCCGGCCGTACAAAACTACGTCACAAATCACAAAAGGTATCACCAAGCACTTTGTTACAATGCGTGCCTATTTAACAGAAAAGCACGCTGTACAGGTGACTGAACAAAAAAAAAATAAAGCATATAAATTCAAATAAAACCGAAGTAAAAAACCCACGGTGATGATTTTGTCTGAAATGCAGGAAATACGTTTAAATTTCCGGTAAAACAGCCGAATAACTAGGAGAAATTTTGCGCTCTTTAAACCTCGAATCAAGTTCTCTTCGGATAAAAGTTTTAAAAGTTGCGCAGCTTGCGCTCAGTCGCGCAAGTCTGCGACAGAGCAGAGCTGGTGAGCCCTCGGTTGAGCCTGACTTGACTGGTCAGGCTGGTCCCGGCTTCACGTGATCACATTGTAAATGACGAGTATTGCCTAGGTATCGATCAGGTTCGATTGGGAGTCGCTTGGCAATCACAGCACCAAGCAGCTGTCGCATTAATTCGCTTAATTAACATAATTAGGCTAGCTCACTTCATTGGCCTAATTTGCATATTCGAGGCTTGGCTCGATTAGCTTGCATCCCAAGTTAACCTATAACGTTAATTATAACTGAATTAGCCTAATTAGGCTAATGAGCTTACGTGGGCTAATTCGCATATTCGAGGCTTGGCTCGATTAGCTTTCATCCCAAGTCAACCTAGGCCTAATTATCTAACTAACCTAATGAGCACTAACTAGACTTCGTTTTAGTCTTAATTAGGCTTAGCTCGGGTCATCTTGCGAAGTTCTGCATTACTGGGCACAACAGAATCTAAACTCGGCTTAAGTAGGAATGATTAGGCTTTGGCTTATTTACCTTAATTATGCTTAGCTAGTTAAGTATTACCATGCTCAACTTGGCTTATTTAGGCTTGGCTATAATTAACTTGGCCTAACTAGGCGCAGCTATGCTTAACTTAGCTTGACGTAGCCTCGCCGGCATGATGATGATAATTTCTTGTCTAGATCGGGAACTGGACAAGCGGCGGGCATAACAGCTATGCTGTCAAACATCGCCTGTCTCGAAACGCTCGAAACATATAACAGAATACTCTGTTGCAGAGCACTACTGCTTAACAGAAAAGCACGCTTTACAAAGCTCTTAAGAAGATTTATCTTTTTTTTTTTTAAGGACGGCGTGGATATGATACAGTGAGCTCTTGCTCTGGAATTTATAAAATGTTTTCACTCCTGATAAAATAGTTGAATAATAAGGAGAAATATATTGCGCTTATAACCTAGCAACAGCAAGTCTCGATGCTCTACAAATTTGTCAGTAAATAAGGGGTTGCAGAATGCTAGTCATTAACAGAAAAGCAACATTTTCGCTGTCACTTAACTAGACGGCTGACCAAAAACAAACAAATCGCATGGATAAATCGCATGCCAGTGATTTGCGTGAAAAGTATTAAACATATTCTAATTGTACATACTATCAGAACATAAAAAAAAAAAATCTCCAGTGCCTTTATGTCAAGAACAAGTCTACTGAGCGATAGAAGCCTCACATATCTCGAAGCATATCCCTGAATGCCCAGTTTCAAAACAATCCTAATAACAAAAAAGCACGCTTCACAGGGCCCATCACCAACATGGAGAATCTAACGCAATTAGACAAAAAGGTGACATCCAATGGCGGGCACTTTGTGACTGAGATAGTAAGCACATTTCAATTGCCAATAGAATAACTGAATAATTCGGAGGAAGTCCGAGCGTTTTGATCCTAAGAACAACAAGTCTCGTGGGCTACAAAAACATGAAAAGTTTGAATACGTATTCCTGAATGCTCTTTTGCAAGGCATTACGCATAGAAAATTACTAGGGCCACTTACAACATCGCTAAGACGACTCGAAGGTGAAAGCCTTAGTGGCGATGCATTAAGGACTGAAACGTCACGTCAGAACCCCATGATCCCTTTGGCTCGCCGTGCCTCATTGCGTGCTTGTTGAGCCTCCTCTGGCGTTTCCTACTTCGACGGCCTACCACACAATCTACTAGGTCCTGGCTCAGCGTGTTCCATAGCTCGCCTTTTTCCGCGTTGCTCCATAGTCGTCAGTACGCCGAGTCACGCGAACGCTGCTTTTTTTTATACTCTCCAGGCAGCCGGCGCCGCTCCGTGGAAGCTTTGCGCGACGTCGGCTACGCCAGGGAACGCCTTCTTTATCTTCTTTATCGCGTGGGCGTCATGCTTTCGCAAATACGAAGTGAGCGTGCAACTCGCGTGGCTCGAGTAACGCTTGAAAGGTCACGTGAATCTCCGTACCGTTTCGTGCTCACGCCTTCTTTTCGATCAAGGCCATCTTCGCATGAGAATATAAGGCTTTCGCCTTAATAAGGGAGCACGCTTTACATGATCCCTCAACAATGTGGGGCATATGAAAGCCAAAGGTCACCGACGATTACGACACTCCCTAATGAGAAAATAGAGCGCAGCAGAATTGTAGCTCAGAAGTGCTTGCTGTTGGGCTGGTCGGTTAATACTGTGTATTGACCAGAAAACTGTGGTCACTTAGAGCGAAACGACGAAAGAAAAAAAAAAGGAGGAAAATTGAGTAATGTGAGCGCTGCTCTCTCTTAGCGCTCGGGCCGTTTACCTGTGGTAAATACCTGCACATCACGGCCCATGCTATGCGCGTATTTGCCACACGGGATTCAGAGTCTATATCAGCCCAAGAACAGCGAAAAATAACATTGACGACTTTGTAAGACACATTGCTTAGTTAAACCACCGTCTAACAGTTCGTTCAAAGCCAAAAAAATTGTGTCAGCTACGCACTAGGGGTGCGAAGACCGTGGAAAGAGCAAAGCTGGTGGCCTTGCCCGCCCCCTTTCCCTCCTCCTCCCCCTCACTTCCCTTTTCTACCCCCTTGCTCATTTTCTAGGGCTCGCAACTCGGAATCACCAGCCCTACGACGTTGTTTCGCAGCAGCAAGTTTGGCGGGGTAGTTCGGGTCTGCCCGCAGTCACTGCTACATTCGATCCTGGGCCGCATTGCAACGAGCTTCCCATTGAGCAGCTTCTTATTCGGGGGTCGTGTACTACGTCGGTCGCCCGATGTCCCATTACGTGTGCTCGGCGCAGTCTCGACGGGCTCTGTGTCACCACGACGGCGACGCCACGCTATTTCTACAGTATGACGATATTGGCGCGTAGTGACGTCATGGCTTCGGCTCCACCTATTCCGCTGTGCGAGGAGAAATATGGTGAAGATCTCTCGGCGGGCACGCAATGTCGGCGGGACTTGGCGGAGTAGGTGCGCGGTATCCAGGAATGGCGGCGCGAAACCATGGCTCGATTACGCGAAGGAAGATGCAGCTATGCCAGGTGGTTGCTATGTGACTGAAGTGACGTCATGGCTAGACGGAGTAGGTGCGCGGTCGTTGCAGCTTGGCGCGGCGATACCGAGCTTTGCCGGAGCTAGGTGAAGTGAGTCGCAGCTGTGCGAGGTGATTGCTAGCAACTCTTAGTGACGTCATAGCGAGGCGCAGTATTTGGAAACACCACACGGCGCCACAAGAAGCTTAAACAACTCCGCTGTTAAAAAACGCCAGGTCTGCGCGGAAAGCGCAGCACAGTCACAGCGAAAGCTGGAAGAGCGGCATTTCTAGAGCCCGTTATAAACTCTCTTGTGGCTACTAATACAAGTACACTAGCAACGTACCCACTGCGCCACAAATGAAAATTTTTGTGAAGTTGGGAAGCACCCACCACGACATTATTCGTCATTCTACGGAGAAGCGAGGTACCATCTGTAAGGCATTATGTGCGCTTTGTTCATGCCACGGTTGATGATGATGAAGAATTATGGCTGATCCCTTTGTAATGGTTTGGAAGCTTACGTAATTCGCATTGTGTAACGCCCAGTCGTTATTTAACTATTCCACCACGCTTTATAACACACGTTAACGTGAGAAAGAAAGAGAGAGAGAGAGGGGGGGGGGGGAATTAACTTTATTGAGACCCCGAGGAAATGGATCATGGGAGCCTTATGGGCTTCCGCGGCAACCAATAGAAGTGCACTTGCGAGGAACCCACTGCGCTATAAATCATCATAATTTTTGTGAAGTAGGGAAGCAGCCACTATGCAATTTTTCGTCATTCTGCGGAGAACCGTGGTACCCGCTAAACACCTGTAAGGCATTATAAGCACTTTGTTGATGCTGTAACTGATGAAGATGAAGAGTTATAGCAGAGCCCTTCGTAATGGGTTGGAAGCATTCAACAACCTACTCGTTGCGCAATTCGCATTGTGTGACGCCTGGTTACAGAAATCGCGTTGTGTGACGCCTGGTTGTTATTTTACTCTCCTATCACACTACATTGCATATGTTATTGTGGTCCCTTCCCGACATGAAGCCTGTATAGGGTCTTCTTGCAAATCAGTTTCAAGCACCGGCGTGGCTCTGAGGTAGAATACTGGGCTCCACGAAGAGGGCCCAGGTTCGAACCTCGTTCCATCCTGGATATTTTTTCTTATTTCGTTTTTTTATTATTTCGCGTGATTTTAGTTACGGACACAGGCGGCGGACAACTACGCCGCCAACAGTGGCCTTTGTTGTGATTTCATAACAGCTTTCGCTGTAAAATTAAGTCACGGCTTATGACGTAGGCTCTATTTTCCAATATGTGACGAAGCAGATAAGAAACGTCTATTGTGGACGCTTTTAGACGCAAAATAATATAACTAAGTGCAGCCAAAAAATTCTCGCCGTCAATTGCTCCCGGAATGACACTTCGTAAATTTCAATATATGACGTTTCGATAAAGCCCGGTTGCACGGTTCTGGCTCACAATGCAGGTGCGTGTGCGTGCGTGTGTGTGTGCGTGTGTGTAGGAACCCCAAACAAAGGGGCAAGTTGGAATACTTCAGCCGTCGCCTAGTGAAAGGCAGACTGCCTTTGTACATGATACACTCATGTATTTTTCTGTCAGAATGTAATCACAAGCATCATGGCCCTTTTGCAGCGTCGTTTGATTGTCATGTATACGTGATCCATAGGGGGATCATGCGCAGATGTCACTAAGTGCAGTGAGTGGTGCAGGCCAGCAGGTAGTTGTTGTGGTAAGGGTGCCCCATCCCTTCCCCCTGTGCAGGGTAGCATACCGGTCATGCCAAACTGGTTAACATCTTAACATCCCTGTCTTTCCTTTCTCTCTCGTTTTCCCCCTGCCCATTACACAAATGAATATGAATGGACAAAGAATACTGTCTTACAAAGTCCCCTTCATCGCGATGTGGTATTTAGTATGTTTCTCAATCTTTAGTGGCAAAGAAACCGCAGAATTCTTGCTTGAATGGGATACGACAACTCGACTGGTGCTTTCTAATCGCTGTAGAATTGGTAAGCCTAACACAGTACCACTGGAACGGTGTTCATTATGACTGTCTGTGTGTTACGACCGAAATATCGCAGAGAAAAGCTGGGCTAATTGGAGCGTGTTGCAGATGTTGTACATATCTAGTTAGCTAAGAAGAAAGACGTTACACGAGACCAAGATAAACATTGCACAAACAGGTGTCATGTGTGTTTCTTTGCATCGTCTCACGCTTTTCTTAATCGCTAATTTCATGTTTCTCAAGTCTGCTGCTTAATATTAAGTTATAGTCTTCCCGAGATGAAAGTATCATCTAATCTCACTGAAGAGCAACTCCAACCTTTGTATTGCAGGCAAGATGGTTGACAGCTAATGATCGCAAAATCTTGCTCTCACAGCACACATTAGTGCCACTTATCTTCAAGCATATGTAATATAATATCGTTCTTCAAGAGGTGGTTGCTGCCGAGGGGTGGTTACTGCAGGGAATGACTTGCAACAAAAAAAAATGCAGTAAGACAAAGTGCTGTCGCTCCACAAGAACCCGCAAGGAGAAAAGACAAGACGGGACGTTCGTTGTCGCGCATTTCATGTTAATATTTCACGCTCCCTACTCCTTCCTCGTCGCAGGCGAACTTGGTCGAGGCCAGTGAAGATGTAGTACGGACAAGAAATTGCTCCACGCTATGCTCCCGCACGTTACAAACAAGCAAGCGTCGGCAGGCGAGGATCAGCCATCATGTTCCGGCCCCTAATTACCTACATCCGGCCGCTTTGCGCGGCAAGCAGTTCGGAATAGCCCATTTACGAGGGGTGCATCATATCAATTAAAAGAAGATACAATCCATTTAGGTGGAGTTAAGTGCAGCGTGCAACTTGGCGACACTTTGGCTCGAAAGTCTCGCTATCATAGCTGGCGACGTTCCAAGTGGTGAAAGCTTAAGGCGGCGCACGATCAGCGCAAGAAACAAAAGCACTGAACTGGCAGATGCGCGTGGAAGAAAAAAAAATCGCGAAAGAGCCCCAGCCGCTTCTAATTATATTTCATTTCTCGCACGTGATTCTTGAAAACGATTGCTGATCCTCGTCAACTTTCTTGAAGTTGTTGACGCCGAGCCCATTTCGACTTTGTTTTGTTCATGCCCGCCCGACTTGCGCTTCGTTTGTTGCGCGCGCCTGGAAAGGTTCGCCAGTACCGTAATTGCGTGCGGGCTGAGAGGAAGAAGGGGCCCTTTCCGACACTCTGACGCGAGGCGGACATTTCACAAATTGCCACTTTGCGGATATTCAGATGTATCCGGACCAGCGCCTCGTTGAGACGAGTCCTTGCTTAGAATAGCAAGAGGCAGTGTTCCACGTGGCACGCTTCGCTTTGGGGCAGAGAATGATGAGGGCGACAGCGTCACAAATCTTGAAGTAGCGCTCAACCAAGCCGGCACTCTAACGCGTGACAGAAAAAGCAGGGCGAATGCAGCCGGAGTCGAGGCACATTCGCTTGCTTCCAGGCGCAGCCTTGAGGCGTGTGCCTCCCGTTTACGCTCTTTTTCAGCGAGCTTGTTATAAGTCTCAAGTACTCTGCACGACGGCGCAACCGCTTTGTGCCCGACTTGAATAGGAGCGATGGCTCTCATAAATACTATTCACCATACTGCTTCTCACCCGGCAGGAAGTCATTTACGGCGCGGTATCACGATTTCTCGACTAGCATCACGTAGGGACTGAGAACAGAACTTACGGCATGACATAGATGTGTGCGACTCTCATAAAAACACAGAAAAAAAGCTAGAGTGCACTGCATAGTGATGGGTGCGACCCGCCGTACTAGCTTAGCTCCTACGTCGTTACGTTGCTAAGTCCAAGGGCGCACGTTCTATTCCTGGCCACAGCGGTCGCACTTAGATGGAGGCAAAATGCAAAAATATAATAATAAAAGAAGTAGGTTAAACAACACTTGGCGGTCAAAATTAATCCCGGGTCCTCCTCCTCTGGCGTGCCTAACGATCACATTTTGGTTTTGGCACGTATGATCCCAGAATGTAATCATTATTCTTGGGTTCCCGAATAGTTCGATTTACAGAACGACCACCACCTATCGAAGTGGCGTCTCGTCCCGGAAAATTACACGCAAAACAAAGTGTGAAGGAATCCACACGATTTTAATCTACAATACCACCCCCGTGCATCCAAAGCGAAGCTGCATATAGCATGCCCATTCGTAATTCCCCGAACAGTTACAGTAGGTAACTATACTATTACCTTACAACTTTACCTTCAAATTAAAAAAAAGCGACCGTGGCCACCCAGACTGAGCTCTAACGGCAGCTGGCAGAAGTCCAGGCATTCCATAGGAATATTTTTTTTTTAATGTTCGTTTCACAGTGAATATTTTAACACTTTTTTTGCCGATTGACAAAAGCTTCGGTTAATAGGAATTGAATTTCCATAAATAATTTTAATTACATTTGTGATTGAGATAGGCATGTTTTTAATTGGTGATCAGAAGGGTGCCTGTTTTCTGAGGCACGAACAGAGGAGCGCACATGTTTAACGCGTGCAAGCACTTTAACGCGTTTTCTGAATATGTATGTTTGTACAATGTGACACTGGAAGCTTAATCTTAATTTCCTACTGAGTTCAAAGCCGCTGTACGCAGAGAGCTTTTTCTTTCCTTGAAAAATGTTCTACCTCTCCTTGTCAGTGACATCTCGTCGTTACTGATATCCAACCTGAAAAGAATGCGCGTAGCATCTAGAATGAACGCAGTAGTAGCGACAACAACCGTTCATTTGGCAATTTCAACAGCATTGTCTTTTCAAAGTTCTTGGGCATTTGCAGAACTCGAATAACAATAGCACAGAGCATGTTATGTTTAAAGTACAACCCCAATTAAATTTAACAATTGAGATCACTTAGGTGATCGACAAAAATAAAACGCAACTTTTCCCTTGGGGTGGCGAAGTTATAAGAAAGAGTTGAAGTATTTAACTACTAAGAAAACAAGGCTAGTGGTTTTACGGACAGTACAACTTGCAGTAAACAATCGCTTACTAACAAAACACACCTGGAGTAGCTATTTCAAATTGCAGTTACAGCGCAGGGGAAGACACGAGACAGGGACCGATGAAGACGAGCGCTGCTGAAGACCAGCGCTCGTCTTCGTCTGTCCCTGTCTCGTGTCTTCCCCTACGCTGTAACCGCAATTTGAAATGGAATACCATCTATAGCCCGTACTCACACCTTGCTGAAGTAGCTAGCCAGGCGATGAACCAGGCTAGGATCTGCGGGGTAATCAATAAAAAATGCTATCTATCTATCTATCTATCTATCTATCTATCTATCTATCTATCTATCTATCTATCTATCTATCTATCTATCTATCTATCTATCTATCTATCTATCTATCTATCTATCTATCTATCTATCTATCTATCTATCTATCTATATATCTATCTATCTATCTATCTATCTGGTGTCAAACACCCAAAAGAACACGTGAACACAATTTACCGCATGACCGCGAGCACTCATGGTCACAACTGTGGCGTGAAAAAGAACGCTAGAAGCGAGGTTAGAGAGGCCTTCTACGAGCGCCCTGTGGTGCCGCTTCCTTCGTCATTTCAAATGTTTCGCGCATGCAAAACTTAGTAAGTCGCGTGACCTGCAACAATGAGCACGCGGATGAGTTCGATTACACTGAACTTCTATAGCTCAGTGTAGTTCGATCAACGGGTTGTTTCGCACGAGCCGTGCCTGCTCACCCGAGAGACGGCGGCGCAAGCAACTAATGCGAAAATGCACCTCGAACTGCTGCCCTATCTATCGGTAAAAATTCGACGCTTAATTGTTGTGGTCGCCTAATGCATTGCTATATCAATCAATGCTTCGCCTTTCGAATAGAACTGCGACACTTCAGTGAACTGATTCAAGCGCTTTTTGGCAAACAATTAGCTCGCAACAGTTATCTCTAAAAATTTGTCAAAGTTCTTTGACATATGCAGCATCTGTGGTCACCGATAATTTTATATTGACAAGGAAAAAATTTAGCGGCAGAAAAATGTTTCGAAAAACAAAATCCACGCATACCCTTCTCTGGCAGTTGTCTAAGTGATGCGTAAGTGTTTGCTGCTAATCACATACTGTTTCGTTGTCATATGCTGCTGTGTTGAGGCTAGTAGTGCGCTTTCTGTTTTTCCTTATACCGTCCAGTATCAAGCCCTTCCCGCGCTTTTTTGGCATCGCAGCCTTCCATGAAACGTCGTGGTCGGCCGGCATCGACATGGTGTCTTTCCTGCTCTTACTGCTTTTATTTACCTTCGTTAGCGTCCTTCCCTGGCAGCCTGGTTGTGTTCTTTCGGCAAAGCGTCATTCTTTTTTCTTGCCTTCAGCAGCATTTTGATGTAGCGGCGCCGCTACAGCACATTGATATGGTTCAGACATATTCACGTCCTGCAAGCGTGGTTCCTGTGGGTAAGACACTTGCCGTCTGATCGTGGGTTTGCAAGCTCAAAACCCACCACCGCCCACGGTTTTTTTTTTTTAAATGCTTACGCATTTAAAGATGTGTAACCTGTAACTGAAAGAATTAACAAGGGAGTAAGCCCGTAATTAATTCATAGGTACAGCTTAGAATAACAGAGAGCTGAGCTAGTTGGTAAGTATTCATTTTAAAAGAAAGGGCGTGCAAACACGGACACAAAAAAGAAGTCAAGATACCAAGGTGAATATAAATAGGTCGCGAAAGTCGGAACGAAGAGTGGTCGGAAACCTATTGCGACGAACATCAACACCCGCGTGACGATTAAAGCGCTACTAGGTGAGGGGGGGACAAATAATGAAAACAAACAATTAATTAAACGTTTATTTTCATTAGTTTTAATTTTATTTGTCACGAATTAAATTAGTAGATTACTTTAATCAAACTTTAGTCTTGGGTATGTGGTTGAGTGGCCAATTTTTTTCGTTTATTTTCAGAAACAACGGGCACATGCAGGCAGTCTGGTAACATGGGCCAACGGTTTTGCGCATTTCAGATGCAAATGGCGTCGCTCGTTTTTGCGCAGTAGGTTTGTGCCTGTCGTCCGTAGGTGATTTCCTCGCATAAGCGTTGTTTTCTAGTCGTGGTACTTGGCAGAAGGTAATATAGCCCATCGCAGCCATCGGGAACCGTTTCAGTGACTGTGTTTTGCCAGCGCACGGCCGGCGTGCTGTCGGCCTTCGGGACGATGAGTCCGCCACGCTACGCGAAGAAACGCTGCGCTGTCTACGGATGCAAGAGCAACACGTGTGCAAGGTTTGTGTGCACGTTGAATTGTTATGCTACTTCTGATTTCTGTGTTATATATTTTGGGGTAATATCCTGTTCAACTGCAATATTTCGCCAATAAAATACACCTTATTTATCAAATCTGTCGTTTTCGTCTTCCTGTTATCTTGCAGGCTTCCATTATGGAGCCGTCATAGTGATAAGAAAAAGAACGTGCAGCTATAAAAAAAAGTAAGAAGCAGCGCCCTGTCAAAAAATTTCATAATTTCGCGCCCATCGCGTTAAAACGTGACGTCATTTCCGCTTCCGGTTGTGACGTCATCGTTTTCTTTTTTTTTAATTCTGTTTGTCCCCTCCTTACATAGATGGCGACTGTTGCAACAACTAGCCACCGGCTTGACACGTGGGCTTCTACGGAAGTTACGCTACCAGTTTACATGTACCTTGAAGATACCACAGACTCCGACTAACAACTGAAGAGGCACACAGCGGTGGAAAACAAAAAAAAGGCACAAAAACTTATCTGCGCATGCCCAGGTAATAGGCGAACCTGTCAATCCGGCACGCGTGGGGGTCTACGTGTGCAGCAAAATGCTAACGCATTTGGTTCCTTGAACAATTGCAGGAAACGGTTTTCACTGATAAATGTGGTGTTTCTGCGGAGGCGTTTCTAGCAATTCTTTCCATGTATTTAAAGTCGACGCTGGTAGGTTGGAAGGAAGGCGTTCATGTGCAGAAATCAGGGATTTGTATAGGTTCAAATGTTTCTCTGATTCCCAGTGATTTATGCCTTAACAAGGTTGGCAAACGTTTAGAAGGCCGCCTTAGGTAATTCGATTATTAAGGTTTTTCGTTATATGGACAATTACTTAATTTTTTGTAGTGGTGAGGACCTTGAATCCGTGGTTACCTCAGTTAGCGAAAAACTTGAACTAAGTGAAGGAGGGCTGAACTTTACCAAGGAATTGGCTCATAACAATGGAGTACAATTTCTAGATACTTACTTAACGTTTCAGAAGAACCACGTATGCTGGTAGTATTCTCCTAGATCTTCAAAACCACTCTTAAACTTCTCGTCGAAGGATTCTGAGGTTGTAATCAAATGGTATAGCCATGTCATGCCTTAAGTCTTCGTTCACCAAGTCGTGTGAGCACAAAATGAGTGCCAGCTTTAACGCACAGGTTACGCGTCTTTTAGAAGCAGGTTGCAGTGGTCACTGTCGCCGAATGTTTAAAAGGAGTCCGTTTTGTGAAGACCGAGCGTGGTTGCTGAAAGCAATAAGAAGAAACGTGTCGTAGGTATTCCTTACATTCATTGCGTATCTCTCAGGCTAAAGAAAGTGGGAAGTAGATACGGCGCTGATGTTGTTTTTATGGTTGCCAATAAGCCAGGTAAGATTTGTGCCGCTGCGCAGAGAAAGAATGGGCGAATAATAGACAAGAAGCGGACTATACATTTGTTCCGTAATACACACAAACAAATTCACTGATTGCCGTACAGGTGAGGTGTATAAGGTTCCTTTCATATGCGGCCGCTTCTACGTAAGACAGGCGGGCCGCTGTGTTAACCGGAGACTATTGGAACATAAGAGATCGCTAACCGGAGGATCACCTTCTAATCTACCTTTACATTGTCGAGAGTGTTAGTGCACACCAAAATTCGATGAATATGCAGTTTTTTACCGGCACAGGAATGAAGAAGCGCGTGTAATGATTGAGGCATGACATATCGATAATAGTGGTAGCGCAAGCGTGAGTCAACCGTCAATTAACTTGCACGAAGGAGAAATAAATGCCTCAACAGTTATGTTTCACGTAGATCCCCACGCGTGCCAGATGGATAGCTTCCCTTATTACTTGCTTGCTTGCTTGTTCCCGTTTGCTGGCTCTTACCCACTACGGGGGATCGGCCATGAAACCGGCGGTTAAGTTAATAATTTTTTTATATAAAGAATGAGGGATAAATCAATTGCCAAATGAATAAACGATATTTCAAGAATGACTAGTCGATATAGAATAAGGAGCAGAATAATACCACAATATACCTGGCCAAACGCAGATAGCTTTTTTTTTATTTCTTTCTTTTCCGCTGCAGTGCGCCTCTTGAGTAGTTAGTCGGCGTTTGTGGTGTCTTCACTTCTTTCTTGTTTCCGTGTTTGCACACCCTGCATTCCAGAATGAATAAGTAGAGCATTAACGCTTAAAAAAAAAGCACCGGCCTGAATCCATGCTGCGGAGAATTGCGTCAGAAATGTAAACGCGCAGGTAAAATAAAAACAAGATCTAGGCATCATATTCGCAGACACTATCCACGAGAAACATAATTTACTGCAGTAAAAAGCGTTTTCTAGACTCGAAAGAAAAAATTATAACCTTGGTCCACATCAGCTTAGAATCCAAAATTACTTGTATGATTGTGCATTTTCATAGAATGGCGTAAGCAAATCCGCGTCTTCTTATTTTGAAGTGCAATCATTTTTTGCTTGCTACACATATGGTGCCGTATCAAATGCGGAGCGCTGTTGTGTCGAGCGGCATCAGTAAGTAACAGTAAAAACAGTAAAACACACTTAAGATTTTAAGCTATTTCGGAGTAGTTCCCTGTGCTGTTCTTCGGACAGCAGCCATTAGATGCTTACGCTTTCGCAGATACTCTGAATAGTTTGTAAATATTCAGGTAAAAATAATAAGAAAATTCGCAAACGTAAAATGGAAGCAGTTCTCACAGGATAGGATAAATTGGCGATCGTTTGGAGAGGCCTTCGTCCTGCAGTGGACATAAAACAGGCTGAAAATGATGATGAAGATGAGGGTCAGAAGATTTGTTAGGATCAGAAGGCCAATTATGTAGCATCATGCCCACACCGCTTAAGAAGAGATCCTAAATCGTGACCACATACCGGCGACCGGCTCTCACTTGTACGGGATTGCTTTCTCTTGTGTATTAACTCCGCCGCTTGACGTGACTGCCTTACTGACAGAGCACCCTTTACAAAGCTCGTGAAAGGCGCATGCTTCTTTGGCGAAATTTTGCCAACAAACATTGGCGCTCAACCAGATGCATGTATTACGGAAGAAAAGGAAGAGGCTACTGTAAATACATCTGAGGTAACATCTGAGGTAACAAGAAGCTCTTAAGAAAAAATAGAGCCATCCCTCTCCAAACAACAGAAAATAACTGTATTACCAGAATTTCTCTACGCGCCTTTCAGGTGCCCAAAACTACTGAGACTCAAGACACTTCATCGTGCGAGTTGAGTTACAGGCACTCTGAAGTACGCCCCCACCGGTAGAACGAATCTTTAAATAAAGGGATAAAAGATAGCTTGTGATATTGAGATAGCCTGTGCTTTACGCTCCGACCACTTGCATACGACTCTTTTACATATTATTTTTCGAGCGGGTATTCACAGCCGCAGCTTTACAACTCGCAATAGGATGCGGTCATTCTGATCAAGAATTGAAGCAAACACGGCTTCCTCAGCAGCAGCGTGATATGCCACGTGAACGACAGCTTACGCATTGTACCTCGGTGGTGCCTTCAAGAAGGGAGAAAAGGAAGGGCTCGCCGGGCAGCGCAAAGCATCGAGAACAGATGCATTTAGTGTAAGCTTCTTTCTTTCATCCTGTTCTTCAAGGCCCTACGTGGCCAGGCTCTAAGGCACATTGGCGTTTGTAAGAGTCAAGTGAATAGGATTCAGGCCGAATTAAGAGTCTTTATAGTTACCGTTCCTGTCCAGCGCTCGTCTGAACGGTATTTTTTCATTGTGAGTATTGTCTAAACTGTTGCTGCCTGGTTTCTCATTTCTCATCATTCTCTTTGAAAACGTTTCACTTGTAATTCCTTGGGATGAGGTAATATGCGCTTTCATTTATTCATTTTTTGATAACGACTTGTGTAGATATGCCGTAATACATGCCCTCTTTTTTTCTCGCGGGCTTTTTTGTTTTCCCAAGCCGTATTATTAGTGCTTCGCATATGACAATAATTTATGCGAAGTTGTTTCGCTCTGGACTTTCTATTCTGATCAATCGATACGAAAATACTTGTGCGTAAAAATTTTACAGCCATAAAGATATCCTGGAGTTTTTGTAAAAGTAGAAACTTCGAGCGAAAAAAGTCATAAAATTTGCGGTTCATTAGACCCAAGCGTCAGTTCCCCGCTTTACCCTAAAAAAAAGAAAGCGCTCCGCAAGTCACCGCTGGCGCAAACAAGTCCAAGCGAGCATAGAGATGTCCCAATCACAGTGGTGGCCGCGTAGACAACGACAACAATAATCATGCAAGAAGCGGAGAATGGGAGAGAGTGGGGCAAGCGAAAACTCAGCCTACCGAAACGAACGCCATTTCCAAAATCACGGCAGCAGTGGACGACGAGGATGTTTCAAGCGTGCGAAGAGGAGCGCGCCGTGTATCCAGGAATAACGAAAGCAACACGAAAAAACTAACGAAAATGAAAGAATAGCAAAGCGACCGCGGTAAGCAAGAAAACGAGCCGTAGAGAGCACGATGCGTTGCCTCGCCGCGATGGGCCGGCGGTCGTTGGGCTTGCCACCGGAAACTGCAAATCTGGCGGCAATCGCGGCGCCTGGAAACGGCGCTGTGCCTAAATAAAAGGCACCTACACCACAGGGTTCGGTGAGGCGAGCACGCAGCACGACGAAGATCGCAGGGAAGCCCGGCCAAATAGCGGGTGAAAAAGAACATTTCGGAGGAGCCGCCTTTGGCAGGGTGGGCGGCGCCCCAAAGCGGCGCTGTAGGAACTGTTGAACGCCTTGAGCACGCTTCCGTTTTGGAAGCCGTCCAACGGCAGCGGTAGCCGCAAGCATCCGCTACTTTGTCTTTCCTTTTTCCCGCCAGAAGTACTATGAGCCGTGCGAAAAGTTGCGGGAACAATACTGATCTCTTAGCACGTAACTGTAGGCAAGTGATTCAGCCCTTACGTCTTCCGGCATGCGTCCTTGTTTTTCATTCTGGCTGCTTTCTTTTTGCTGCGTGCGCGGGCTTACGTCGGTGGGCATAGTATATGGCGGCACTTATAGAAGCAAATGAGCCACACGACATCTCTGCCGAGATACGCCGGCGAGGAGCGTATTACACCATCAAGTACTTAAAGACATGGCGTCTCGCTCTTTCTTTTGTTATCGCAGTGGTCGTCCAATTAATGTACTTACCTTATTTATTTGAGTGATCCAATTCAAAACTCAATAGCTCTTGGAGTCAGCTAGCCTCAGTAATATTGAGGCTAGCTGTCACAATGTTTCATGCCACAATAGTATTGTTACATGAAAGGGAAAATTGCCATTTACCAATTTGTAGCACGGACCAAGGAAATCTATGCGGACTTCGTAGAAAGAAAAGTTTCTTAGTTCACAAGAAATCCGTTCATTTCCAGTATTCAAAACCGGGACCAACGCCTTCTAAGAGCGGTCACTCGTCCAAATGAGCTAAAAAAGGAGGCTGGTGAAAGACAGCGCGAGGACGAATTATTCGACAGTTCTGTGCTGCAAAAGGGCAGATGGCAATTTTTCTCTTTCATAACGTTTCGTGCACCTTGCAGGATCCCGCTGAACTGATTCGACGTCATGTAACATATTTGGTGTTTTATATAATCGCTTGAAGTATTGTGTTGATGAATGGCGGTACTTATGTGTGGAAAGCCATGTACGGTGTCACGTAGGGAGTACCGGGTACGTGTAGCTGTAAGTCCTCTATATCAAACTAAGTAGCCGCGTGTGCAGCCGACGTAGATATTTGTACGAGCTGTCCTGTTTCTGATAATAAGAAGCATCAGTTTTCTTTTCAGATAACTTCTCCTTATGGTGTAAAAGAACTGACAGCATTCTGCAGTGCAGCGCCAGGTTTGAATAAACAAGGACGTCTTAAACAATTGTCCCCAGTTCTTCAATGCACCCCGCTTTTCGAGCACCCGCTGGCCGGAAACTCGATGTGTTCAAGCATCGACTACAGCTGTCTGCGTACAACTTGCTACAACTGAACGGTATTTGGTAACAAGGGCAGAGGCTTGGAGGTATTGGTAGCACATGACGAAACAAATACAGACGCGAAAGGCGCGGACACAGGCAGGAGCTGAGTGTAAAAGGCGCGGATACACGCAGGAGCTGAGTGTAAACGCCACGTGTCTCTTCTATGTGTTTCTTTATCAAGGACAGTGCTTGTTTTGGTATACGTATATCTGTAAAGCATGCATTGGCCACGGGACACAATCCAAAGGCCGTGTTTAATCTTGTACTACGCTTGTGCTGGCTCTTGTTGTGTCGAATTATTATGAAGTTGTTGTAGATTTGCTAGTAGTGCTACATAGGCAATTTCTCAATTTCCATTGAAGCCACTGAAACAGTTCCTCGAGGACTAGCTTAAATGTTGAATGAACCCCTTTGTTTTATGAAAATGGCTCAATTTATTTTATTGAGACTTTTCCCACAAGATACCACCTGAGCCGGATGTGAGTCTCTGAACATACCTGTGCGGGTCAGGATATACTTCACTTCAGCGAGTCATTTTTAAGCAGTATCGCGTTCAAAGCAGCCGCCGGGGCAGGTGCAACAGCTGCGCCTTGGCACAGTGTGCGGGGCCACTCCAGAAGGTGCACGATATCTGCGAGCAAGTTGCACAGGAACTGGAACCGCCTCCTTGACGGGAAAACTTTAAAAGCCCAGAATACGGAGCACGCCTGACACTGAACTCTTCTTCGAAGTTTACTTCGCTAGAGTTTCGGTTGTAGTCATGAAAAGCTGCATAAGTGCACCGGTTCTATTTTCTGCGTTCTGATGTACTCCTTATTTGTAACCTATTTAAGATTTCATGCCACTGCCGTCTCTTTCGCTACGACGAAACATTTCAATGGCACCTATGCATTCTTTTTGCAGCTTTTGTAACGATCTGCGAACTTCTCCATGTTTTGTCAATAAAGTGCCCCTGAAATAACTGCGCATTGCAATGCAAAAGCCGGTCATGTCACTTGCGCATCGCAATGTGAGGAAACACCCTCCACTGTCAAATTTTTTTTCGCGTTCTTGGCTTGACTTTTTGTTCTAGGTTGTCTTTTTCCACGCTTGCTGCTTGGACGAGTTAATTTTTGTATCCCCAGCAAAGCGCATAAGTTAGGGTATTGTAACCCGTAATAGCTGTTACTACTAGATCCCGCTTATTTTGTTGTTTATTTTGGATACCTGACCACAAAGGCTTGTTTTTTAGTGACATGGTCGGTTCACTGGCCAACGTATCTTTTTCCTGTGCAGTCCTTGCTGTATTAACACTGACAACATGCATCAATGTGGTTCGGTTTGAAAAACCGGTGCTGTTCAGGTGTTATCGGATGATGTACTTACCGTTGATGTTGATCACTGGCACTTCAGATTTCCTTGGACTAGTTAATTTTATAGCACACGAAAGATTCAGCTTTTCACTATGAAAATACGTTGCCGAACAATTACCTTGAATTTTACGAGCACAAAAGAGTCTAGTGAAATCTTTTTTGTGTTCTTATTGTAACGAGGACGAAGAACTTCTTTCCTCCATTTTGTCATGCCGCGTTTCACTGCGCTAAGACTTTCTTTTTTTAATTTCCTTACAAAAGTTGACCTGCACTTTACATCTCCTGACCTCTTTTGGTTGTCAGGGTATGGCGGACGGCGCACAGCCTTTCTAATTCAGTATAAACGTCCGTTCGCCTAGCTGACATTGTAAGCCAGCAGAATAGTTTCATGCCGTGTCTAAGCTATATAGGACTTTCGAAGTAGAACATTTCAACAAAGGGAGCTGCTATGCATCGGTCCCTGCCGATAGATTTGTTTGCTATTGTTTACAAAGCACAAATTATGATCAAAAGCAAACCACAAAAGAAAAATTCTACCACAAAGCCAATTTCGCTACTTTCATGTATCCTGTGATGCGCGTTCAAGACACTTGCGAGAACCCCATAGAGAGGCCACCTACGGCAAAATATTTTTACGCTCCTCGCAACGAATTCGGCTTGCTTTGGATTGTCAGTACATGTGGAGAACACGCTACTCCTTTTTTTTTTTTTTTTTTCACAGACTCAGCTATACTGGTTTTCGTAATGATTTCGTTGCTCTTAGTCAACATGCGTAGTGTCCGCCCGCGTTTAGATTCTTTTTCTACGGGCACCCCACATAGTGGGGACTAAAGATTCGCATCTGAAAAGTTCGATTGCAAAATGGTTGAACGTTTCACAGGTGAGTTGTGCGAGAAAGTCATTTTAAAGATATATCGAAAAAAGATTTATTTATAGGGCGTCGACCGTCTGCTGATCCACTGAAAGGTCCCGACCTGTGACTTTCGCCTGAAAAAAAATGCAAAGAACAAGCAACAGTGTTTACTGGAAGGAAGCAAGTCCTGCATTGAACGTGCGCGGCATTTTAAACATACTTCGCACATAATTGGCCAGCTGTCAGTGAGGAGTTGCGGAGGGCACTCATAAAAGGACGACTCATGAAGCCTCGCAACTCCTTCGCAGTCTTAATATGTTTCAGGAGATCAATACAAGAGGCTCAGATGAAAAAGAACAGAAAGGCTTTCGCCTTGCAGTCGTCATTGGCAAATGCATAAAGGACCGTATGACTTTTTGTAATTTGCAGCGCTGCTTCGATAAGCATGTTTGTTTGTTTGTTTATTTATTTATTTATTTATTTATTTACATATTTATTTATTTATTTATTTATTTATTTATTTATTTATTTATTTATTTATTTATTTGTTTATTTATTCATGACACCTTACAGGGCCCAATAGGACATTGAGTAAGGAGGAAAAATACAAAGTAAATGTATATGTCCAACATGTAAGAGAGAAATACATCAATAAATACAGGGAAATAAATGAACAAGACAAAAAGGTGTACAGTGCAGTTAATGAGAAATTATTATACAGGGCAAGAAACAGCAAAAAAAAAATAGACTGCAAAGAATTTTCACAGAGAAACTGCATTTCATATTCAATGGGAAAATAGCCGCCAATCACGTACACTCACAAAAGAAAGAATGCATCAAGATATCGCGAAATAAAAAATAATGGTGATGACATGATACCATTTCAAAAAATGTTTCCGCGATTGATCAAGAAGTGATTGATGGTTGCTGAAAGATGCAATATTGTCGGGAAGATCATTCCATAGAACAATGGCTCGGGGAAGTGCTGATGAATTCAAAGCGTTAGTTCGTCCATGTATGCGTTTAACGCTATATTGATTATGTAAGCGGCGTGAAATGCGTGAAGGCACTCCAATGGTAAGGGAGATGGCCTGGTGCTGTAGCGATATTTATGGAATAAGGATAAAATAGCGATGTAACGTCGTACAGTTAACGGCACAAGTGCTATGTCATGTTTGATCTGCGTTATGCTGGAATGCCTTTAGCCCCTTCATCCCAGACAATGTCTCTCTGAATAAAGTTCAAATTCAAAATTCAAATTCAAAATGTGGGCTGTAGTAGAGAGTAATGACACGAGCGGCTTTGTTTTGTACAAACTCTAGCTTGTTAGTCAGGTAGATTTGACGAGGCGACCATAATGATGATGCATACGGTTTGTTGAGTGATCTTTAAGCCTGCGGATGTGAAGTTCGAGCAAGAAACAAATGCGGTAGAAATTTTGAAGAATTTTCGAGGGCAGACGCATTGCGCGAATAGCTGAATCTTGAGAAAGCGACGGGTGCCTACAGCCATCTGCCCCTGGCGAAACATTTCAGTGGGTAGACGGAGTGAAAGCGCTGGTGTTACCTTTCTACCATCGGACGATGCGTGGTAGCATATGTGGAGAGACTTTTATCGGTTCGTCGACAGACTTTTATCGGTTCGTCGAACGGAAGTGGGGCTGATCCTTGAAATAGCGCAATACTGAACTTTAGTGGGGAGTGAACGACCAAGCAGAGACGCCTAACTGCGAGCACAGAGAAAGCTGGCATACAGGGTTTTGCGTTACTAAAAGAGTTGTGCTGTTTACCACGTTTGTTTGTTGCGATGAAGATGCTTTTATATATTATGTTATTTTGCTGCGTAGTCGTGCAGATAACAGATTCAGCAACCAGCCCATCTGTGGAGGTAGTTTATATGGTGCTATATATTTACAGACCGATTCAAGTGTTACGTTTATTAGGTTTATTTTTGGTGATCGAAAATCTGGCAAGGCAGACATCACGAGACCTGGTGAGACTTGTGACTTATCGTGAGACCCTATGCAGAGATTACAAAAGAATTATTAAAAATACATGAAGACCCAACACAGTTTTTGAACAAATCAGTGGAAGCTTGTTACAGTTAGAGATATATTTCTGGTAATTATTACTGTCATGCCAGCGTAGCCGAAATAAAGATGGGTATCTTGCTCCAGAAACTAGGTGAACGCCGAACTATTCCCTTGTGAGGTCTCTTTCATCTGTACGTCTACAATGACACGTCACGCTATCTCCCGCTTCACACAGCTGATCGCACGTCAAAACACCTCCATAGCAAATTTAGATTCATGCGCGATTACGTAAATTAAAATCGTATAATTAATCTGCTGTTCCCGATGATATCGCTTCAGTACCTAACCGCGATGCTTTTCATGACACGTTGCACACACTGTATTGCTAAATTGTATATTGATGTGTCACTGTGTAACTGTATGCGTTTTTATTCTGCTGGGCCTTTCGCACTCCATTATCGCTTTGTGGTATCTTGCTATATTATTATTATACTTTTCTTTATTGTTTGTATGCTATGATACTTCTATCGTATTCACATTTAATTGAAACGGCCAGGTTAGATGCGGATTCTACCAGGTCTTTTAGACCAGTTTTCCTTTTCATTTCTCTCTCATTTCCAAATGGTTTGCGGTGGAACGTACACGATGCTTTTTAGCTCGAGTGCTCAATTAACAACATAGATGGCACCTTGCCGTGCGGTGTGACGACAAAGGCCCTGAGGTGCTCACACTCCCCAAGCACACCCTCCGGCTCACTTTTCAAAAGGGGGGTGGGGGGGGGGCTTTAATCCTCGAATGGGAAAGCAAAAATTGGAACGCGCCGTGGTGTTGGCGGCGGCAAGAAAAGGCGCGCCGTTCCTTGAAGCGCGCGAGCGACTGGGCCCGGAAGGGTGTCTTGGTCGGCTGCGCCACGTCCCCGTCTCGGATGGTGGCGCGGCAGCTGGGCAGCCGACCGTCGGGCAGAGCCGTTCGTCGCGGCGGCGGCCGATCGAACACGCGGGGGTGGAAGATGGGGAGACAAAGCAGCCGACAAGGGAGGTCCCACCAGCGGAGCGGGGCCCAAGATGAATAGAAGGCGGACGTTTTCGGGAGAGCAGAAAGTGATTGGAGACAAACGGTCTGTCACGCCGGGACCCTCCTCTTCCGAGTCCCCGCTGCGATTTCCTCTCCCTGCGGCGGTTGCCGAATATTAATGTCCCCCGTTCCCTCGCCAGCCCCTGAGCGCCGGACGACGTCCTAGAGCTTCGGCAGCCGCCTTGTTCGCAGGGCACCGGAGAAGAAGGGAGAGTCGGCCGGAAGCGAGGAATCGAAAGTTGACTCCGCCACTCGCACAGAAGAAAAAGATTCAAACGCATCCTCGCTCGCACTGGCGACGCGCGGCTCAACGGGTGAGACGACTTCCGAGCCCACTCGAGCGCACTCAACAAGGAGTGACACACTGCGCGCTTGCTCCGAGCTGCCGACGACGACGACGACTGCGTGGCGCGGCGCAAGATACGCACACGGCGACGCGCAGGCCCGACTGGTGCACCATATTTCTTTCTCGGTTCGCGCCAGTGTCCCAAGAAGCCTGCCACTAAAGCCGCCTGCGCGTGCGCCCAAGCCACTGCAGCGAGAAAGCGCAGGGACGACTACAGCTGCATCCTAACGTCGGTTCGGCAGCTCAAAGAGCGCAAAGGAAAAAGAAATCCTATCAAACCGAACCGTGCGAACTTTAGAGAAATATACGCAATGTAGAGCATTTTAAAGCTGCATAAAGCGTTGTCTTGGTGGCGTGCGTAGATGTTAGCACCAAGTTTTCCTCGAGTAGTCTCGTTATTAAAAGAGTACTGACACGCTTTTGAGGCATCACAAAAGGGACATTTTTAGTTTCCATGGTGTGCACTATCAACGAGCTCCACACACCGGAGCCGGACAACACGTATAAAATACATTCATCATCATCATCATCAGCCTGTCTACGCCCACTGCAGGGCAAAGGCCTCTCCCATGTTCCGCCAATCAACTCGGTCCTGTGCTTTCTGCTGCCACGTTATACCTGCGAACTTCTTAATTTCATCTACCCACCTAATTTTTTGTCTCCCCCTCACGCGTTTGCCATCTCTTGGAATCCAGTCAGTTACCCTTAATGACCACCGGTTATCCTGCCGACGTGCTACGTGGCCGGCCCATATCCATTTCTTCTTCTTAATTTCAACTATGATATCCTTAACCCCCGTTTGTTCCCTGACCCACTCTGCTCTCTTCCTGTCTCTTAAGGTTACACCTATCATTTTCCTTTCCATCGCTCGCTGCGTCGTCCTCAATTTAAGTTGAACCCTCTTTGTAAGTCTCCAGGTTTCTGCTCCGTAGGTAAGTACCGGTAAGATGCAGCTGTTATATAACTTCCTCTTGAGAGATAGTGGTAGACTACCATTCATGATTTGATAGTGCTTGCCGAATGAGCCCCATCCCATCCTTATTCTCCTAGTTATTTCACTCTCATGGTTCGGCTCCGCGGTTACTACCTGTCCTAAGTATACGTACTCCTTTACAACTTCCAGCGTCTCGCCACCTATCGCAAAGCGCTGTTCTCTGCCAAGATTGTTCCACATTACTTTAGTTTTATGCATATTAATTTTCAGACCTACTCTTCTACTTTCCGTATCCAGTTCAGTAATCATGAGCTGTAATTCGTCTCCCGCGTTACTCATCAATGCAATGTCATCAGCGAATCGCAGGTTACTGAGATACTCTCCATTAACTCTTATCCCTAATTCTTCCCAATCTAGGGCCCTGAAAACCTCCTGTAAACACGCGGTGAATAGCATTGGAGAGATCGTGTCTCCCTGTCGTACGCCCTTCTTTATTGGGATTCTGTCGCTTCCCAATAAATAAAATACATTACTTTGATTTGAAAGTTTTTGTCGCCCAGCACCTACAAGCCAGCACCACCGCAATGGACATTATCACGACAAGTCGACACAGTCCACTGGGTTTGCGAAATCTGAGCTTCCTGCTTGCAGCCAAAATCGCAGAAATGGCTGTCCGAGTCTCTGGATGACAATTCGCTCGTCGCTGTTTATGTGAACCACGTGCGACTGACAGCGAACTGACAGCTGTTGCTAGTATGTCGCGAGTTGCAGTCTTCCCGTGACGTCAGGCTTGTGTTGAGACGCCACTGCGATGCCGCCCCCCCCCCTCGATATCGAAACCGAAATTGCTGTGTTAAGGTAGCGGTATTGAAATATATTCAGTGCATTCCCAATCACTACGACACTCTTTTTAGGGCTCTCGACACCCTGTTTTTATTTAAAGCAACAAGGCGAAAATATTTAAAATTCGTGTCAGTACTCCTTTAGAGTATGTGGCAGACGAAGCATGAGCTTAGAATCTAGATTGGTCGGAACTTACGTATCTTGTGCCCCAACAATAAAAAAACAGCGACTCGCGCGACCTCCCAACATCCCAACGAAGTTTTCAGTGAGCTGTTTCTTTCTGGTAGTTCCAATAAGAAGTTCAGTTGGCTGTAATAAAATTGCAGGCTTTAAAACGCTTACCGGACATGGGTGCCTTGTTTGAAATCCTGCCTGCATAAAAAGCTTTCGAGCACTTCGTTCCAGAATTTTCGCAATGACCAATAATTCAATCACGCCCCTTCACGCATTCACGCATTCACTTGTAACACTAAATCATAACGCTCTAAAGCACTCGATGCGTGTTTTATTCGAGAGGCAGCAACTGATCCAAACACTTTGAATTTTGCGCGTACATGTAACCTCATAACGTGTGCCTTATATTAATTTAAATTAATTACATATACTGGAGCCCATAAGAAGGCTATCGCAGGAGTAGTAATGAAAGTAGTAATATATGACATACACAAAGCACTAAAGTACAAAACGTTTATGTAAAAACACGATTAAAAAGAGGACTGAATAGCAATTACGCATTCCTTTAGTGTCAAGCCGTGAATCATGCCACGCACATCATTCTGAAGTTAAATAGTTGTAGCGACAAAACTATATGTAAAGGTGTTAATGTGAGGTAAAAAGGCAGATAAGGCAAGCTGATTGCCGTTTCTTGTGACTAAGTACCTCATCGAATATAAATTTTCTATTGCGTGGAATTTTCACGGGACACAAGTAAGCACAGCGCAGCACAGCCCAGTGTAGCATAGCATAGCTTCTCAGTATAGCACAGCCGGCATAGCATAGCATAGCATATCATAACATAGCATAGTACGGCATGGCATAGCACGGCATGGCATAGCACGGCATGGCATAGCATAGCTAGCCATATACCGTTTTCAAGAACTTGCAAAAAGAATTCTTTCTAAAATTTTTTTTTGATGCACACGCATTTAACATCGCGCACTAATCATCCATGTTCTGCCCAACATTTTCGCTAAGTTTTGTTCCGGTGGCTATAGTGCTTAGGCTGGGGCAGCGGGCTGGATACTGCGCCACTTGTAAAACTCTTTTAACGTAGCTTACAATGGCGAAAAGCAACCCGAACATACGGGCTATATGGAGAGCATGCGCTCCCCATACCACCCATATTAGCAAAATACAAACAAAACGCCTCGTTTACTTCAGCAAAGACACCACGGACACCGCACGCGCACACAAGATAGATGAATAATGGGTATATTACTGGTACGCCTGTAATATACCTCAATATTAATTGGCAAACAAGGAACAAATCGCAAATCAGATGGACTCGCGGAGGAAGGATAAGCCGGAAGGAAACTACCAAAGACAAGTAAACAACAAACGAAAGTGTCAGGTAAAGATTTGTAGTAGCGTTTTATCAGTTAGTTCTGGAAAATTTACAAAGGAAGATATAGCAAACTCTTACTCATTTCTTCCTTCCTCGGAGGAGCCAAATTCCCCAGGCTGACGCAGCCACTTACACTTGGAGAAGAGAAAAAAATGCTTCCCCGTTGTTGTTCTTCTTTGCAAAGATGGAGACCAGATCCTTAAGCAGCTAAACAACTACACTTTGCGTACCGATATAAACATAGATATATGCAGTTACTTATTTACAATGGAACTGTCGCCATTCAACTTCGCAGAGCCGACAGTCTTGCTCACGCTGCCAGAACGCTCGTGAGGAGCCAGGTTCTGACCCCTTGGTCGCTCGTCCCCGATCTCCTCACGGCCAATCATGACATCCCAGTACAGATTTATCCAACTGAAACTTGTTTTTTTTGCTGACCATATTTTATCCCTTTCTTTCTTCTTTCCTTCGAAAACTGTGTGAGTGAGATGAGGTGAACACACAGCGGCACAGCGCTACATCCTACTGGGGTTCTCTCTGCTCACTGAGAACGGGACAAGAGCAAACCGTCGACGTATTCATTTGTGCGCCCCGCGAACGGCGGTTTAACCATTACGTCCCCTTGTGGGCACCTGCACGAATTTGTCGTCTGACGCCCAAAGAGCTGGTCATTCCTGGCACCCATCTCGGTCGCTCCTTCTACAAAAGGTCTTCAGACGACGCGCGGCTGTCAAAAAGTCCCTGCCGATCCATTAGAGAGGTCTTATGTATGACATGCCGCCTATTTGGGCACAAAGCAGTGACCGTACGCGCTTTTAAATAGTGGTCGTTGTCGATGTCCTCCCTCCTACGCGGTGTCATTTACAGATATGCTTACGGAAGAGTCACAGTTCTTTTGGGCCATTCCTTTACTGTTCATCCAGCTGCTGAAACCGACTCGTATTGTAATTTTGGGAAGTTACGGGACGATCCGTGGCCGGCAGCCCCGTACAACCGCGTAGAGCGCAGGACAAAGCGTTTCCGGACGTACCACACACACCGCGGAAGGTTAGAGAAACACCCACCTAATAACAGCGAACAAGATGCCTACGTCGTGCGCATTGACTGATAAATGTAGATGCATCATTCAAAACACACCGAACTATTCTGCCGTTGACTGATAATTGTAGAAGAGTCATTCAAAACACACCGAATTAATCTCCAGTTCCGGCGCCATTTTCTCTATGTCCCTTTTAAATAATACAGCTTTGGTCCATGAATGTTTTCACGAACAACGGTTCAATTTGTTAATTTTTACTTTTCCTTGATGTCTGGCGGCTGCTTCGGTTCACTCCCTTAGTGGATCACTTAGTTTCTCAACTGCTTGCGATTCTTGTTTCCCGTTGCCATTTTTGCAGGAGAAGCATTTTGTTTTCTGCAATTAGAGAAAAACCTGACGAGGTAACGGGTGACACTCATATTGCTTCTCCGCTTAACAAAGTCATTGGAGGGTTTGATGATCGGCTCTGTTTCACATTGTTTTTTTTTTTTAATGCGAAGCATTTCTTAGCGAACCCAAGGCACTTTGAGAGTATCTATCTATCTATCTATCTATCTATCTATCTATCTATCTATCTATCTATCTATCTATCTATCTATCTATCTATCTATCTATCTATCTATCTATCTATCTATCTATCTATCTATCTATCTAGCCGCCTACGTCTGGGTGCTGTCGTGATGCCTCCTGAGCTTGGTGTAGTCCAAAATAGGCATAGGAGGGTAAGAGGGTTTCACGAATATGACTGTCTGGTCATGATATGAATAACTTGAAAATCCTGTCGCGTACGTCGTCAAACCCTTTTCCCAGACATGTGTGGCACATAACCGTACACCTTGGGCCACGGTAAGCGGGTATGCGCCACAGGTGATTGACAGTTTATATATATCCAAGAACGGCAAGAACAGACGTCGGTAATTTAAATGTGGGAGCATGAAGAAAAAGCAACATCAACAGCGTTGAGCCAACGCAAAGAATAAAAATCAGGGTCCCAGCAGGAATCGAACACAAGCATTCCGCGTGCCAGTCAGGTATTCTAACCCAGAGCCACGCCACGTCTTGAAACTGCTTTGGGAAAAGAGCCGATGCAGGCGTAATGTCAGTGCAACGTCCATTGTGATTGTAGTGCTGGCTATTAGGGGTGTGCGAATATTCGAAAGTTTCGAATATTCGTCGAATATTACATTCGCAATATTCGTATTCGATTCGAAAATCGTGTATTCGAAAAGTTTCAAATATTCGATAACTTCGAATATTCGAAAAATTCGAATATGCGATTCGATTATTATGCATAAAATAACTCGTCTTCCACATTTCTGCTGCGTTCGTATATCTAAAAACGTTGCCGAGAGGAGCGATAAACATCGTAAATACACGGAGGCACGATATCTGCCTGCGACGAGCGCCCCAATACGTATGATTTATTGCTGGTGCATCTCCGACGTGCAGCGCTGTTGGCGATCATGTAACCGTACATTTTCAATATTATGCGGCCGTAACGTGCCGCACTACCACTCGTTCACAATGCGGGACCACTTCTGAAGAAAGACAGTGACCCATGTGACTGGTGGCGGACTGTAGGCACCTTCAGATACCCCAGTCTGGCAAAGCTTTGCCCCATGTACCTCCCTATACCAGCCACTTCTGTTCCAAGCGAGCGTGCCTTTTCAGTGGCAGGGGGGGGTTGTCTCTGTTAGAAGGGAGCGCCTGCTGCCTCATCATGTGGAGCAACTCATTTCTTCATGATAACATGTAGTCATTACTTTCATTGTGCCGTGATATTTGCTTGCGTTGTGATGTGCATTGTGCTAGCCTGGACATTGTGTTCTGGAGATAGCAGTGTATGTTTTAACGCGATAGCGTTAAAGAGCTCGTATCGCATAAATTCCGCCGTCGGCGTCGGTGTCGGCACCGTTGGTTGTGAGCTAAAAATCATCATCTTGTCCGTGACCGAAAAATCGAAAAAGCTGCAAATAAAATAAATAATAAAAATATTGGGTCCGAGTGAGAATCGAACCCAGGCCGTCTGCGTGGAAAGCAGGTGTTCTACCACACAGCCACCTCTCTGCTTGGAGCTGCATTGAAAGTAACTTTCATGCTTCCCAAAAATACGCGTCCTGTATACAGGTGTCACAATACGAGAAGTAATATCGCAGTAATATTGCGTGGTACAAGCATACATTGCCATCGGGCGTCACACCATGTCAATATCTTAACGACTTCGTGGTTTAAAGACAGCCACCCATTACAAAAGGCACACACATTACTGCGCGTATTCCCTTAAGACCACGTAGTGGGTGCATCGCAGCTTCGAAAAAGTTTCTCGCGCATAATTGTTCCTGGTTTAAAGCATGCTACCCATTACATAAGGCACACATCTTATTGCGCGCATTCTGTTGAACACTCGTAGTGTTCGAAGTGCGCACTACGGGCAGGATATCGCTATCGCGTTCAACTCTTAAAGGCGAAGCTTAAGCGTCCCCCAATTTCTGTTGCCAGTCAGGCTGTTAATGTTTTTTTGTTTTTTTTCAAATAGCTACATGTTAAATAAAATATTGTTACTGTGGAGGCATTTTTCCTTTGATATTCGATATTCGATTCGATATTCGAAGGTGGATATTCGTATTCGATTCGTATTCGAAAAATTTGATATTCGCACACCCCTACTGGCTATCTAATTTGATAATAAAGCAACAAACATTACGTATGTTCTCTGATACATTCGTCATGCCGGGTTAACGTCAATTGTGGCTCCAGTATTGGCTCCTAAACGTTACATTTTTATTCCTATGATTCAGCAAGCTATATTCAAGCGTTTCTCGACCCCGGAAGAATACGCTAACGAAAGTTGCGTATGATATTCACATCATCACACTGTAACGTGCACTTCTTTTCGGTAATACTGACGTCTGTGCTTTAAAGTGAGTGCTGACGCTACGTCAACCGTAAGTTACCCTTTAAACGTCAGTGTACAGTGCTCGTCAAATGAAACCCGAACACCGGCAAGCCTTCGCAGTGGTATACTGCGCGCCGTCCAGTTATCACCATGAACAGGCCCGCATATGCGCAGTGCGGTCAAACCGGATACGCGCGCCTGTCAATGGTAACTGGAAGGCGCGCACTTATACCAAGCGAAGGCTTGCCGCTTTTCGGGTTTCATTTGGCGAGCACTGTACGTAGTCGACGCGCCTGGTAAAGCCACGATGTGCACACAACTACTGTATACGCTTACAAAAACACGTCGGTCCACCTCGTAACGCTTGGCTCAAAGCCAAAAAATTCAGCAAAGACAACTACTCGCTCATTGCTTCGCATGAAACCGATTCCCACAAGACGAGGGATCTGCCGAATTTTTTTATTTATCGCGTGGGCACCGAAACGATGAGAAGACTGGCCTACACACCCTAAGAGATGCCGATATCTACCGCCATTCAAGGGAAGGAAGAAAAACAAGAGAGAGAGAGAGAGGAAAGCAAGGAATGTTAACCAGTTTAGCATAACCGGTATGCTACCCTGCATAGGGGAAATGGATGGGGGAGATTGAAAGAAGAGCAAAGACACACACACACACACACACACACAAACGCGCGCGCGCGCGCGCGTCGAAGAGCAGGGCGGCAGTCTTGTGCAGTATACGGCATCATTACGAGTACGCAGCCGCTCGTGCAAGTCATTCGTCCTCGGAAATTTTAACAGTACCTTGGTTGCTTGAATTCTCGCTGACTTTTCGGATGAAATTAGAGGATAGTTACCAGCGGCATCGGTGTGCTGTCAAGGCGAGCGAGAACAGTTGCGAGTGATCGTCTCTGCACAGCGCAGCGTAGCGAGGACAGTCGCAGAAGATGTGCCGCAATGTCTCCTCGGCACCGCAGACGTCGCAAAAAGCGTCGTCGGTCATCCCTATACGAAACGAAAATGACTTTGTGAAAGCCACGCTTAGCCATAACCGGCATAGCAGAGTGGCCTCTCTTCGGCGGAGTCCTCTTGGTATTTGAAACCGTAGCAACGCGTCCAGGTGGTGTTGCCGATATAGGGTTTGGCTACTTCTTGTACTCTGGTAACAGAGATTGTAGGGCTGCTTTGGAGTCGTTCAATATCGACCATTGCTGCGGTTGTTCGCGATTGACAAAACAAAGTGTAGCGCGAAGAAATGGTGTGAAAAGGGCAGCGGAATGCACAGCCTCTGCAAAATTCTGCCGAAGATTTAACAGGAACAGACAAGAATCTGCCACACACGAAGTTTCATGACCAGAAATCGTTGACCTCAACATCGCCGTGCACCTACTGCACCAAATTACGAAGAAAAATAATCGTTCGGCTAATTAACAAAACGTGGACTACTAAAAAAAATCTTTCTACCTTATATACTTCACGCAAGGTCATAACAAAATTCTTCAATGAAGCGAGCATGAAGTCCATATGGGAATAAACTGAAAATTTCGCAGAAGAAAAGCTAAATGCAGCGCCTTATTATTGTGTGACACAGTAAACGCCATGTTTACTACATACGCGACTTACAGAGACGAAGAAGGTGCGAATAATACGCACCAAGGGAGCCGCCCACACATCTATACAGTCGAACCACCAACAAAATGTTGCTTATTACACAGGCGGAATGCATGAGAACATATCGAGGTCCAGAAATTTTAGATTTTTTTATTGTATCGTAGATCGTTAACTATAAGGCGTTTACGGCGGCAGCACCTCGTGATTGCGAAACAAATATCGAAAAATTCGAAACGTGAAAATGCTCCATTTTTTAAAGGCAAAAGGCACGCTTCCTGCACTGCATGGGCAGTGGCTGTGGTGGCATGGGCGGGGGGCGTGCCGCCTAATTTCGGGAAGGTAGGGGGGAGGGGGGCCCCCTGAGTACGTGTCTGACTTCAACACTTCTTATTATGCAGGAATGTAAAAGTTTCGCCATACAATGCGCTTTACATCGCTCTCACCGTTTTTTTTTTCTTTTTTCGTAGCACTTGTATTCTTGCGTTCCTACAATTGATGTCGGATTCGAAAACAAAATATAATACAAAAGAAACTGTTGGTGACACCAGCCGTATACGACGCTCACAAATGTTAAGATAATTTTCTACAAATGCTGTAAGCAACTTGCGCAGTACAAACATTCATGATTTGTAATTCACAACGTGCATTATATTTTATTGAAATACAAACAACCTGCCTCGCATAGTTCACCGTGGAGACATAGAAAATCCACCAGGCCCCTGGTATAACGCATGAAAATTAGGAGAACAGGATAATTGAGTAATTAGTGTGAAGCACATAATTAATCTTCGCAATTCAACTTATTACACGTCACCCATAAGCAGTTCCGTATTTCCTCTAAACAATTATATCTCAGTGGTTTTTTGGTCCTCTTTCTCAACAAAATATAAAAATCTACATCTTACCTGAGAGAGAGAGAGATATGATAAAAGGAAGGCCGGGAGGTTAACCAGATATTAGCATCTGGATTGCTACCCAACACTAGGTTGGGGGGAGAATTTTCATAAGAGTGAATACGTAATATGTTACAGTCCTGGGGCGCGATGCAGTATTTGTGCGCTGTCAATAAACTTCAACGATGCCGCTCTCTCGCTGAAGACAGGCAAAAATGGCTTTGCGATACAGAGGCTCCCTCTACTTCAGAATTACGTGTTGTCGCCTTCGAAATGCATGTACAGAAGGCACTAAATTTAGTGTGTGCGTGGCGCAAATCCTCGAGCAAGTTGGCAAGCGCGCAGTGTTTAGCGTGTCCGCATGGTCAGATGGTCTTTACGACGTCGACATGAGAGGGAGGACAGATGAACAGCAAACCAAGCTTTGAGCGGCTGTCGCAGTAAAACTTACGACCTGCCTTACAATCATATTGAGATTACGTAAGCTAGTGCTGGTCTGAATTTGTTCAGATGTATACGCTACCTAGCGACGCGAGACACATTCCAGACCACTCTGTCTTTCGTTCCTTCTAACCTAGTCCTCGCTATTGCTTGGCAGGTCTCCTTCGATGACCGCCTTCATTACAACACGCACTTCACGTCTGAAAATGAATAAAAATAATAGCAACAGGCGTGAGAACAAGGAACACTTGGGAATGGGGGTTACAAATTTCGCGCTGTGATTCTCGTACTTTCTTATCTCCTAGGGTAACAGGAAAAGAGCTCGTCCTTTGCCATTGTCAGCCGAGCTGGTTTTTTTTTTCTTGCAGGGGCATTGTAGGTTCACAACCCCGTACGCAGCACTGACACTGTGCGCACTCGAGGAAGAAAAAAAAAAAAAGGCGGCAGGTGGCATGGCCGAGGCGATAGGGGCGCCAAGAATGACGCCGCCTTTGCCGCTGGGCCTGCCATTTTGCCACCGATAGAGTATTAAATTTTTAAACAGGTCTCGTAATAGCACGTATAGCGCGGCCGCCGCTTCAAGATCTCGGCCCAGATTCTAATAGTGGAAATCATTTATTTATGCATTTTATTTGATTATTTTTCCCCCGAGGTTTTATAGTCTCCCGCATCGGCAGCGGCTGGTTTTACGATCGCACGCGCGCACGACCCCTCGCGGCGAAAACGAAAGAAGCTGTGCCGGCGGGGCTTCTGCAACGAGTCGGGGGTGGCGGGGGAAGTGTGTAGGTGGCCAGGCGAGCCCCTTCTTCCCGACGCCACTTCGGTTTTGCTTCGGTTGGTGCGCGCACTTGTGTTCTCCGCCGTGCACTTTCCACCCGCCTCACCCCCTCCGATACACCACCACGCATTCGTTCGTGGCAGCTCGAGCCCCGTTACGCTGTTCGAGGCTCTTTGCGGACGCTCCTTCGCTCTGAGCACGGCGACGGACGGCGATTGCATCGGCGCGCTTTTCGCGCGTGCCTCGTCTACGCAGGCAGAAAAGGGTCGACGTGGCCAGAGATGGGCGGGAGGGAAGAGAAAATGCGCGGGGGGCCACGGCACGTTAAGTGGCCTGAAACGACGCCCATATCCAGTGCTTTTAATGGCCACCAAGAATGAAATTTGTCATGTTCGTCTGTTGCCTTCGCCAAGCGATGCAGACCGGCCACGAAAGACGCGCGCCCGAGGAACGTCGCTGGTGCATCTGAAGAAAAAAAAATCGTTTGGCGGAAACGTGCGACGTATTCTTTCCATTTTTGACTTTGGGCTATGTAAAAATGTTTCTATCAGCGAACGAGAAACCATAAACTGTACTTTTCGGCGAAAAAGAAAAGCTGTTCTATGCAGTAAAGGCGTTGCAAAGCAAACGCTTAGTCACGGCGCTAAAGTACATTTGTAGTGAAGATGCCTGCAGTAAACGGTGATATGATTGTCGGCGAAAAAGCCGCCTCTCATGAAAACGACCAGACATTGAGCTGTTCAAAGAGCTGCTTTATGAAAAAGGTGCATAAAGGCAGAGAGGAAATAACGCTGTGCGCACGTGCAGTGGGTTCGCCATTTCACGGTCTTGTGAACAATTTTTTTCTATTAAGAAAAAAAATGCGCAACTTCAATTCCGGTGAATTCGTTATCTAGTCGTCCGGAAAGATAATATTGAAGTGGCGCAACCTTGTACGAATGTAATGGCATTAGCACAGCCAGACATGCATTAAGCCTTGCACCTGTTAGAGAACGACTGTGCAGCTGTAGAATAACGTAGCTTCACCAGGACATATAACAACGATGCTTCTGCTGTGAGAGGTGTGGTATTATAATGCGCTTGCTGTTGGAACTTACGCAATATTCATTAAAACAGGTCATGCTGGCGACACACCACTGATTGTTGTCACGAGGATAATGTTTGCCGAAGAGCAGGAGTAGTATGAACCAGATAAAACAGAGCTTGAAAAGACGCACTGCGTCAAGTATATTGACGCGCATCTGTCGTAAGGGTCTGATGGGTCGAAGCCGAGAATTGGTGGCCGTAGTGACCTAACGGCCTACAGACAAGTGTATTTCGACCATACCAACATTTTTAAATGTCGCCGAAAGCAGTTAAGGCAAAAAGCGACACACGACATCTTTAAACGGTTCTTTCTGCTTCGTTGGCTCTGCGTCTGCTTTATTCCGATGTTCCCAGTTCACCAAATAAGTTAGCCCGATCGTGTGTGAACTAAGTTAGCTAGCCTTACACTCTTGCCAGTTGACCAAGTTCACTGGATCTCTATGCTATGCGTGTCGAGGGGAAAAAGCGGTTGCGCCAATATCATGAGCGCTGCCAACGTTAAAAAGATTTACCGAACTCGGAAAGTATTAGTACTCCCTAATAAGGCGAATGAAGTGCGATAGGCATGACGGTTGGAAACAGCAGCTATGAATACAGATCTACATTGCCATTCTGGCTAGCCGTAGTGTTGGATGATTACCCAATAAAGTCATAAGACCCGTAGAGTTGGCGCCCGGGGAGAGCCCGCGCGCGGGCCGTTATCCGACGTAATGCGGCACAGCAGCACCAGACGAGCGGCGCGCTGCTGCGGCTAAGCCAAAGGGCAAAGAGGTTAGGAAGGGTGCCGGCGAAGCAACAGACGTCCAACCGGTCCAAATCAGCGTAATGAGCTCGCCGCGACTCCCGCCATGGGAGTTGGGCCCGACAGCTGCGCGGTCGAGAGAAGCGAGCCCCGTAAAAGCTGCTGCATCCAGTGCCGGTTTGTACTCGTTATTCAGGGGCTAATCGCTGCGCAATTCATTTGCTGCGGCGGCGGCGGCCTTAAAATATCATTAGGCCGGCGACGGCGTCATCTTAAGCCTGCCGCCTGCGCCCTACACGAAGGATTAGGCCCCATTACGACGCCGCGGTAAGCTCTCGCCTCGCTGCCTTGGCGGCATCACAATTAGCTTCACGGTCAATATTTGCAGACAGATTTTTGAAACGTGTGACACAGACTGATAAACTGCGCCAGAAGACCTCTAGGCCGGCCGTGACACGATGGGAGTGCGATATAGTACTGTGCAGGGTGAATGCAATTGGAATCAGTGCACAATTAGAGTAAGTTGAAAAATAAACGATATGTGATCTCATATTACCTGCTTTAAACTAAAGATTTGACATGGTAGCAGTGCTGCCCAACTCAGCCGGTGCGTGCACCATCGCAAAGTGAAAGTAGGAACGTGACCGCCGTCGCTGTTGGACTGTAAGCGTCCCCATCGAATTACAAGGCCGTCTTTACAACTAGGGTGATCGTACGGGATGAACTGCGCAGGCGCCGTGTTGCCTGGGATACCCATGTAGCCTTGAAATGCAATTTTCTTGGTGACATTTCTTCTTTCGGGCAATCAACATTTAGACTGCATCATTGAAGAAGTTTGCCGCCTACGCAGCGTTTCTAAATCAAGGGTTTAGTTTGATGTTGAAGGAGGGGGCGATGGAAGATGCGAAATTAAATTTTTCCTTACTGAACCGCATAGAAGCAAAAGTCGCAGCTGTATTAATAGAAAGAAAATTACAAAATGCGCCCGTGTTCAGGGGGCAGGGGAATTGTCTAGTGCACTCAAGCGAATCACGCAAATTTCGATTCTCTTCCTTCGTTACGGCCAAACGAACTTAAAAGTGGGCATTAAAGAATCTTCTTGGATGCACTCTCGAAATTAGATACTGGGAACACTTGAGATGACGCCTTAGTATTGATAATCTTGGTACTTTTTTAAGCGCGTAGCCCCAAGTTTATTCATGTAAACAGAATACACATTCATAAGCGGGCAAGACGCTTCTCGTTATGTGTTCAGGGACAAAGCATCAAGAAGGGACAGCTCGTGATGAGAATGGCTAAAAGGGCGGCTCAACGACGACAGAGCCGCGCAAATGGAAGAAAATGTTTTCCAGAATGTCATTTTGGCGTTTCTGTTGCCGCTGCTTCCGCACTCGTGTATATATGTTGCTTTTTGGCCTTGTTGAGCATTTAAAAGCATTTTAGTCTAGGCAAATCTCTTTCGCATCATCGATGTCAACAAGAACATCAGAACTGAGCACGTTTCTTCCAGAGGAGCTAAGGACAAACGGCGCACATCCAGCAGGCAAAATGGCCGCACGCATCAGCGCTGGCAAACAGCGAGCGAGGAGAAAAAAAATCATCGCGAGAAAAAGGGGCTTCGGCAAAACGCAAACATTCTCTACGCAGTGAACGATTTCCTTCTGGGCCCGTCGTACCCGCTAGAGCCATCTCGGCGCCACCACCCCACCGAAGAAGGAAAGGCAGATGGAGCAAAATAAAAAGCCAACCCAGGGCCGCCGTCGGAGAAAAGCAAACATCTCAGGCGGAGCGTTTGCATAAATGCACGGTCGGGTTCACCATGAATCGGGAAGCAAACTGCTTTTCTCGAGGCGGCCGCGTGAGGAAGGCTTCCCCAGGCGAGCCGCCGGTGTAACAGCGGGGGCGGCTTAGCGGCACAAGAGGAGGAGCAACATGGACCTCACGTGTTGAAAGTTTTCTTCTTTCTTTCTCAGCCCGCGAGGATTCAGAAGCCATCATCTCGTCATTTTCATAAATTTACGTGCCCGGGGGTCACAAGGTTGCCGCGCGCTGCAGTCGATGATTCGCGTGCGCCGCCTTGGCGCTCCGTCTTGCGCCAGCCGGGCCATGATGGTCGCGAGCGATGAGCCGCGCGAGCCGAATGCACCCAGAATGCGTCCAGAATGTGACGCTTGAATTGGGCCCCGACAGGAAATGGCCTGGCTGCCGGCTAATGACGCCAACGGTAGCCATTTCGAGACAAAGCCGATCGTTACGCTCTTCGGGGAAGTCGCTTCAGACACGGCTGCACTCTCCTAAGACGCGCTTGGGCTGCCACGATGCGCTTCCTCCGGCTCTTGGGGCTCTGAGATGGCGAGCCTTGCGGGTATTCGCGGGGCGTCTTTAGGCGGCACCGCTTTCGCGAAAACGGGTCGGCTTCAATACAGCCACGAATGTGTCACCTGCCCCAGATAGAGGACATTGTCGAGCGCCCGTTTGACCTCTATCGACAAGTGCAGATAACTTATTCCAGGACCATTTAGCCGATATTCGCTCTCTATTTTTTTAACTACTTAATCAACGCCTGGCGCGCCACCATGAACGAAAGGGCTCCTTGCAGATCCCATGTAGATTTGTTAGTGTGTTGTTTCTTTCAACTTATTCCGCAATTTTCATTTCTGTACTCTCTGAATGCTACCGAATGCAGCAAAACGGCAAGTTGGGCCAATTGGTTGGGATTCATTTTTTTTCCTCTGTTACAGCGCAACACACACGAGGACACTAGAAGAAAAACGGACAACACGGCGCTGTGTTGTCCGTTTTCCTTCTAGTGTCCTCGTGTGTGTTACGCTGTAACAGAGTGAAAAAATGCTACCGAATGCTTTTATTACGCAGGCGATGATTCCATGGTTACGGTTAGAGGCCTCAATTTTTCGAAAGTGCTATAAATCCTGGACTATGTGTCGTCGTTTAATTAAAATAGGTAATAAAGAGTTGTGCCAAATGGAGCAACGTGTCTTGTCTTAGGGGGTGTTTATAAGGATTCGTTTACACAAAATACCGGAAATATAGGCAAACTGAAGTGTAGGCGTCAGACGTCACACTGAAGCGGGGAACGTAACAGTGATCGAGGGCGCGTTTTAATCGTCTTTCCTAAATTTTAATTAATTTCTGGCGTTTTCCGTGCCAAAGCCACAATATGATAGTAGGGCACGCCGCAGTGGAGAAATCCAATTTAATTTTGACCACCTGCGTGGAAGCGGCCTGCTGCGCTTTGAGACACGCTCTGCAGGACCTCAGTGAAGTTTTTCATACCATTCCTGAGGTTCTTTAGCGTGCACCTCAATCTAAGTACACGGATCTTCTTGCATTTCGCCCCCGTCGAAATGCGGCCGCCGTGGCCGCAAATCGAATCTGCGTCCTCGAGCTACTCAGCGTGTCAACTTACCTGCAGAGCTAAAACAGCGGCTATTTCCGGAAGTCTAAACGGCGGTATAATAGGGGAAGCAAGTGGCTTGTGAGGAGATGCTATGACCACCGTCCGATTTTTTTTTTTTTTTTTTGACGTGCGTGAGAACTCTTGTAAACACCCCTGATACGCCAAAAACTCACAGGGTCCCTTGTGCATTCACCTAAGACGACTCGAAGGCGAAAACCGTCTTCTTCTTCTTCTCAGTCGATGTGTCGATCCTGCCCCGTCACCCTCTGAAAGCTTTCCGCACCTAACGTGGTTTTGCACTGCCACCAGGATCGGAGCCACCTCGGCTGGTTTTAATGCGATAGCCTTTTAAAGAGTTTGTTTCGCAGAAATTCCGGCGTCGGTGTCGGCGTCGTTGGTTGGGAGCGAAAAATCATCATCTTGTTCGTGACCGAAAGATCGAGAAATATGCAAATGAAATAAATAATAAAAATCGTCGGGTTCGAGTGGGAATCGAACTCGGGCCGTTTGCGTGGCAAGCAGGCGTTCTACCACAGAGCCACGATATTTCGTGAAACTGCTTCGGAAAAAAACAATATATGAATGTCATGTAGTGGAAGAAGTCTCCTTAACGCATTTAATATTGCGTGGCAGAAGCGTAGAATCGCGCCAGGCATCAAAACATGTGAATTGCGCAACGAGTGGTTGATTTAAAGACCCACCAATTGCAATGCGCACAGGCATAATTAACATTATCAGCAACAGCATCAACCAACTGTGCAGGTGCGCGGGTGCGCGTGTTGTCTTACGGACGCGTAGTGGGTACTTTACCAATTCGCAAAAGAAAGAATTATGCCGTAGTGGGCACTTAACAACTGTACTTGCAGTAGGCATTCTAGGATACTTTGAAACGGCCAACGTAACGCGCACCGCCGTTCATTACCTTACGGCACGTTTGAGGCATGCACCGAGAACTGAAACCAGGCTGGCATTTGAGAAGGCGATAAGCAGGGGGCCCGATTACGCTATCGCGTTCTACTATTGATGTCATGTGATGACGTCACCACATGACATCACTCATAGTGACGTCATGATGACGTCACACGTTTTTGTGATCTCTGACGTCGTGATGACGTCACATGGTTACGTCATCACGTGATGGTGCCTTTTTTGCATCCCTCGTGTTGACGCAGCCGACGGGGGACGCCGACGTGGAACGCCGGTCATTTTTCGCGTTTGAGGCATCTGAGGCTTTCGCCTTAATAATTCGCTATTGCATTTACCGGGTGTGTTGAACTGGTGTAAACTAGCTGGCTTGAACAAAATAACATCCGGTAGGATGTTATTTTATTCAAGCCAGCTAGTTTTGTTTCAAGCCAGCTAGATTTGTTTTGTTCAAATAACAATCCGGTAGGACCTTGCACACCACCAAGGAACTCTGGCACCAGACACTGATTCAATGGACTCAATCTTTCCAGACCGATGACCTTTCGGAATCATGTGCTTTGCAGAGTACAGGCGCATGAGTACTCCTGCGAAGTGGGCCGTTGTTAAGGCGAACATCGACAAATACTTCCAAGGCAACGACTTTGGACACGTTGGCTTACACACTGTTCTACATCTTGTTGAAATGCGGCAGAATGTACTCTTCCTCAATGGATAATGCACGCTTTATTGCCACATAACTGCAAACCTATCTGTGACTATCACCTTCACTGTTCCTGTGACACTCCGTGGCTGATGTTTCTCCGTTTCAGAAATCACACACAAGTAGTTTAGTTCAGAAATGAAATATTCGTTCTTTTTTTTTCAAAAAAAAATTGTTCTCACTTATATTAAGTTGCAGAGAAAAAAAATGCTGTATCAACCAGACGCCTGTACTTTTGTTGTAGAAATGGGCCAGGTTATTGTTATAATTGCGTTTTGCTTTGCTCGTCAGACCTGAACTTCAAAAAATTTGTTAAGGGCGAAGGGAACCGCATTAGTCGAGTGCTATTCTCGCCTCAAGAATGAAAGCAGCCGCTGTCCGCAAATCCTTCCGAACTAGCACATCGCCAATTCGCGTTCACTTTTTTCCGGGCCCCGAACTCCGCATCCGCCTCCATCAGACATAGTGTGGGCACTCATTTGCCGCAGAAACCGCGCTTAACGTAGTTAGACCTTCATCTCGGTTGCTGAGAACTCCCGGAGCCAGATGAGCCCGCTCCGATGTCGTCGTAATGCGCGCCGACCATTCGGCCGGGCGAACTCGATGCGTTGCTTCTCTTCACCGCAGCGTCAGACACGCGCAGTTACCTGGCTCCCGGAGGGCGGCAACACCCGTCTCCTGTTTACACCGGCCACGCTCTCTCATGCCTCCTGGGAGCGGCATAGTTGCGGCTCCTCGCGCGCAGAAAGATGGGCTGCTTGCGCGAGGCGCGCACGCACACACGTGGCCAGTAATGCGGCCCCAAGTTCTCCGGGGCCCCGCGCAAATGCGAGCGAGCCGCAGATATTCTGTCGTAGCTAGAGAAACTCGGGAGGAGGCTTGAACGTCTAATAGGCGCTCTTCATCAGCCTAACGCCAAAATAGCCGCTCGCTCGCTCGCAGAATGGCTCGTCCCACACGAGCAGCGGACAGCGCGGCGATCGGCTGCTTTTAGCGGAGCTCGGACGGCGGGCGTGCGGAGTCCCCGAATGCATGCGCCTCTAGTTCGTCCCACCCCTCTTCTTCTAATGGCCCTCAATTTCGGATTTCTCCACTTCTGTCAGGAGGCTCGATGTGATTGCTGCCCTCTCAGAGCGCAGCGGCGACGATTCTCTCTGGCTCTTGCGTAAAGGGCGGGTGCTGTTGCCGCTTCTTCTGCGGCGGCCACCGCCTACTCGTTACCCGAGGCTCACTCTACCCGAGCAACTTTGCACTCGTTAAACATCGCCAGCTGATACATAAGTTTTGCCCGCGAACAAAGTTGGCCATTTGAACGTGATGCATATCGGGAGGGCGGCAGGCCGCTCCGAGCAGGCAGACCACTCAACGGCGGTCTTGAGGCTATTCGGCGAGGGCGCCTTCGTAAAAGAGCAAATATGCACGTAAAAGGCGGCCTTCATTATCGCAGGCACTCCGAATGACAGCCGCAGTGTTTGTTTAACGTCTATAAACTTCAAACGGTTGCCGAGCGATCGCGCATGAAAAGGGACCTAGAACTCCCCGATGAAGGCTTCCATATGGGCGCTTTGTTTCGTGCACGCTTCATAGCCTGTCTTGCTAAGAAGTTAGATTGTCGGTTTCTTAACACCCATTAATGTAGGAAACTTTTATGAATTTCCACAACACAGCCTTTGAAATGATTAAACGCTAGAGCATGTTTCTTTTTTTTTTTAAGGGGGAATGGGGCTATTCCTGCCCAATTTTCCGTGGCTGGCTGTCAGGCCTCGATACCACGACCGCATAAAAATTAGGAAATATCAAGGGCCTATTAGAACTGAAAACTGAGCTAGTTGGTATGCATTCATCTTTCGGTCGGTGCAGCGCTCACAAGACGAGCACAGCGCTTGTCCTGTGTATTTCTTAATCTTCGTCCTCGCCTTGTGAGCGCTGCATATGGCACCGATGACGATTCGAATCCGGGCCCGCGGTGTAGTAAACGTGTATCCTTCCTCAGCATTACGGCAACAGTGTGGAAGGAGCGTGCAGGACGTGCAGCTAAGAGAAGCGATGCACAGACGTATCACCTAGAATGCGGTCGCCATGTGCTCGTGGCGAGTCACACACAGACTCGGAGGAATTCCCAATACATTCGGTGATCATGACGTCCATCATGCACCGGCCCACAGAAGGTCCAATAGACACGAGTGATCATGATGGCATCCGCGTGTAACTGTAAGAAAAGTCGACACCACGCGTTGCAGCAGTTATAGGTGGGTTCTAGAGCGAAGCTTGTGTCAGTAGAACAGACAAAAAGATAGAAAGCGACGACCTGCTGCAACAGAACGCCACCTTTGTGCCGCCCCAACTGGGGCAGCCTTCCCTTGATTGTCTTCATCTTATTTATTTTAGATGCGAAGCATCTTATGGCGGAGTTCAATTCGGTGTACGGCGTGACCACCCTTACTGCGCTTGCGCAAACCCTCTCCACTCCGCCCTCTCCACCCCCCTCCACCTCCGCCCCCTCTCCCCCTCTCCACTCCCCCTCTGAAACCCGGCTCAACATGCCGAAACACTGCTTCGCATCGCCTCATTGTCCCCTTTAGCGGGCGATGGTGTAATTTTTTATTAACTGTGTGTATTCTGAGGTCTGCCATTGCTTTGTTGCCACAATGTATTACATTGTGAAATCACTAACAGCAGGTCCCCCTGACAGTCGTGTGATTTCGGGAAATCCTTCTGTACCAATGATGAATAACGATGAAAGTGTAAATGATAGAATGAACGTTGAATAAATATGTTGATACGTCTTTAGCGCAAACTTCAGAGGCAAGGGACGAAAAAATTGCGACACACACATTTTTCTTTCGTCCCTTGTTTGCGTTAAAGAAGTATCAATGGATTACCAGCTAGCCCAAACATGCACATTGCTAAAATGAATTTGTGCTTGTAAGTTGATCAGTGCGGATGTGTCTTCGGACGAACGTCGTTAGAATGATTCTGCTGGGTTAATTAGGAAAGAAATGAAATATTTATGGAATATATTGTGTTGCATTAGACCTTTACTTGTCAGAAAGTCGAGCGCGTTCTAAAGATAGGTTGTGGGACCTTAACCTGAACTTAACCAGTTAGTTTTCCCGTACCAGTGCGCCGTCATTTCGGAGCTCAGCCATAACGACAGCGACATGATGAAGCCATTGCCAGTCGGTTCAGCCAGCGTCAGTGGCGTAGCCAGGGGATGGCACACCGGGCTTCACTTCACTTTTATTTCCTTAAGTACCTCCATCGAGGGGTATTACATAAGGGGTGGTGTTTAATAAAACTATACAAGGGTGTTTTTAATAGCTTCGAAAAACATAGATGGGTTAGTGATGGCAGAAATGTCTTGAGGAAGGCCGTTCCAGTCTTTTGCTGCTCGTATGAAAAAGGAGGCTTGGAATGTGATGGTCCGGGTACGTGGCAGTGCGACTTGAAGAGGGTGACCAGTGCGATGAGATATGCGTGAAGGGGGTGTGACGTACGGTGGATGATTCAGTGAGCTGAAATAAAACATATGAAAAAGAGAGAGGGCGGCAACCTGTCGGCGGAAGGCAAGCGTTTGCAAACCCGATTCCGCCTTCAAGGATGAGATACTGATGTCATATGAATATGCAGAATGAATGAACCTGGTAGCCCGATTTTGAAGCGATTCGAGGTCATTTATGATATATGTTTGATGGGGGCTCCAGATGGAAGATGCATATTCAAGCTTCGATCTGACAAATGATTTATATGCTAACATTTTGACATATGGCGGAGTATGACGTAAGTGTCGCCTAAGAAATCCTAATGATTTATTAGCAGCCGAAATGATGTTAGTAGTGTGATGGCGCCAGGAAAGGTCATGGGACAATGTGACGCCGAGGTATTTGAATGATTGAACTGATTCCAGTGGAGTATTAGCGATTGAATATGTGAACATGAAAGGGTTATGGCGGCGAGAAAAGGAAACGAGCTTGCATTTGTTAGGATTAAGGTTCATTAGCCAACGATTACACCATGTTTGTATATTGTTAAGGTCATGCTGAATTAATGCTTGGTCATGAATGTTGGTTACTGAACGGTAAATTACACAGTCATCGGCAAACATACGAAAGTTACATGATACTTGCATTGGTAGATCGTTAATATATATTAAGAAAAGAAGAGGACCTAAGACAGACCCTTGCGGGACACCTGACGTTACAGGTAGTCGGTTAGAAGAGTGATTATTAACAAACACGAATTGAGAGCGATTAGTCAGGAATGATGTTATCCATGCAAGTACGTTAGGATCTAAGTTTAACAGAGATAATTTTAGAATTAGGCGTTTGTGAGGGACAGTATCAAAAGCTTTAGTAAAATCCAGGAAAAGGGCATCAGTCTGAATGGTACAGTCAAGGTTAGAATGCAGGCCATCAAGGCCTGCTAAATGTGCCCGCTATATTGGTCAAACCACGGGTCATTACGAAAATGTCAAAAGGCTACTGCTTACAAGCCTATCAGCTACTTTCTGGACGACAATTGCAAGCATCATCCTGCAAAAACTTTCTGCAGCATTCAACTTCGACAGTACCGAGCTGCTCATTCGTAAGAAGAGTAATCTAGTGCGAAATGTTCATACTAAAGTGCAACGACGCGCGTTGTTCAAATGTTTTGAGTAGATACCTGCAAAAATGTCACGTGACAGCACATAAAATAATTGTTCTTGGACTGACCTCAAAAGGCGAAAATATATTATGATTATGTGCACTATCGTGTGGAAGAAGTGTGGCCTAAACCGAGGTCGCTCCTGCTACATTTAGAATTTTTCCTGCATTGCTGATATATGCAAATATGCGCGGATAGCTGGACTAAATTCAATGGATACATTACGTCGTTATTCGGAAAGCTATACAGCATAGTCTGCACCACTAAAATATTGAGTGACAGGACAAACGACACAACTGAAATAATTAACATATTTACAAGACCGGCAAGAGCTAGGACGAAAATGGTCTAAATATAACACCCATGAAATTGTGGATTTGTATATTCTTTGTCTGACACTTATAATATCCTTGTCTTTAAAACGTTAGTTTACCTCACGATATGAAGGTATCACAAGTGATTTATAGATGCCGAGATACAGTTAACTTGCCAATTGCATACCTACTCGGCATTAGCGAAACTTCCCAAATCTCTAGAAAAAAGTATGTGTAATGCCGAACGAAAATTTTAAATTAACTGTTACAGACCTATCACAGTACGTTTTCAGACTGCGCTTTTCGGTGTTCAGACACAAGTTCTGGACTGTTTCTTTTTTTTTAATATAGTGTAAGTAACATTATTGCTAACAGAGCAGTAAATAAAATGAACCGTATAATATGTGCACGAATTTCTTTTTCTTCAGATCCTTCAAAATCTGTCAGTAACAAAGTATCGCTCGTTGTTACTTTTTGTTGTCTTATCCGGGTCGTATGTTGATGCCTGACATAAAAACTTCGCGATGTTATTCACTCGGCTTACCTTCTTTCTTCTGGATAAACGTATCCTGTACATAACGTGTGCATATATAGCATAAAAGAATTCGCTGCCTACTTCTGATGTTAGAAGTATCATAACAATGACCGGGAATAGCATCTTCAGCATAACGCTGGATATGCAGATCTTAATTAACTTATGAGTACCATGACTTTTTACGTCACAGCGCATTTCTCCACGACCAACCGACGTCACAGTGATTGTCTCCATTATTTTTTTTTCTAATTATTTCGAGCCCCGAATATGACTTAACCACCTGCTCGAGGCATGCCACGGCCTCTTGAGGAGCGCGCGCCGTCCATGCGGGGCTGCTCTCCCGTTCTGCGGCTCAGCAGCGCGCTGACGTTGGCCGCGTCGGGGCGGAAGGAGATAGGTCTTGTTTTATTTCCTTCAATAAATCAGGCGCGCGCAACTTATGCATGCCAAAGCCGGCCGTGGTCGGGGCATCCATCACGGGCGATTGCGGCGCCATGAACTTCCGCCCGGATCAGTGCGGATCCATTCCGTTTTGAGGCTAGGCTGCGTATCAATGCACGCGACATTTTTGCGCGGCTCTGGTGCGTTTGTTGCAGTATTTTTCACTCTCTCTCTCGCTGTCTCGCTCTCGCCAACCATGCTGCCACCTCTCCGGCCACACGGGCGCAAGCCTTCGGGTCAGCCTTCTCCCCCAAGAGCGCGTCTCCTGGCGGCCTGAGACAAATTCGGTGCCTGCGGTATAATAATGACCGGGGCTGTGCGGGATCGAATATTAGTAGCGGCGCGCGGGGTGTTTAGCCGGAGGCGAGTCACGACGCCGCGCATACATAACAGAACGGCCCCCCAAGAGGCGCGCCGCACTGCCGACCACAGCAGGCTCCGGACAGCCCATCTCCCGCCGGAGGTGGTGGCAGCCCAACTTCTTCGTAACAGGTAGACGGCCATCTGTCATCGTCTTACACAGCCAAGTTGACAACCTTGATTACCATGTCACACGCTCCGATGGAAACGCATCCCCTTGAAAGTGGAAGCGGATCGAGCTTCCGCATGGCAGTGCCTGCTTCCTGCTTTCCTTCTTTACCGTCCGTAGCCGCACTTCACCGCACGCACATGGCTCAGCGCCTGCCGTTTTTTCGTACCGTGCGTCGCTGTGTCTGTCGCTGGACGTTGCCACTACAGCGAGAAAGAGGGACCTTTATTTTTCTCGCGTAAGCGTTTCGCTGCTCATGTTTACTTTGGTTCCTGGTTCGTCTCGGGGACATCGAGATGCCCGCTCTTGTCTCCCTTCAAATGCTCCAGCGAACGACGACGGCGCCGAGAGAAGACGTCCATCGACAACCGACGGGAGCACCCTGCCGCGAAACGCGCAGACAAATGCGTGTGAACTGCGGCGAGTATGTTTGCGCATGTGTGTATGTGTTTGGCAGCGTCAGTGAGGTGGCCATTGCCACTACGATCGCTGACCGAAGCTGACAGTGTGCAACCTCGCTGGGTGTTCAAAGCACCGTAATATTTGTGGCCATGGTCCGATCACACTACACTTCAGAGCACTGCTTTTCGTGCTTACTGTCATCCATACACCATCCCCGCACTATAAAATATAGTCCTTCGTATGACGCAGGTGAATCAAGAGAACAAAACTAAAAATAATTGTTCATGCCTCCACATACCTTCTCTAGTCCGTTACGGTGAGGGACAAGAATGTTTGGCACCTGCAAATGAAGAGAACGCATGGAAACAAATCATACACAATGTATCCAGAAACATTTCTTTGCTGCATATTGACTGCGTCAGCGTCGGAAGTATGACTGCTTACGAACTAGTTATTACAAAATTGTATGTCAGCACAGAAACAATGAGACTATAAGCAAAAAAAAGAGATTCATCGAAGTGTTTTGGCAATATCTAAGCGCAGAAAACAGTAATACCGCGCGTGCGTGCACCCACACATACGCACGCACGCACGCACGCACGAAAATACACACGAACACGCGCGCGTGCGCGTGTGCGTGCATTTTAAACATATTAAGAATTTCATGTAAATTTGCAATGCTAGTGCAACGCACAGCTAGCCGAAGAGCTCTGACGACTCTAGGTAGCCTCACTCATGCTGAAATAGTTAAGTTAAACATATAATTTAGTAATCTGTACGGTTAACTTTTGCTCTCACTAGCAACAGATATGAGCATTTACAATGTGTTTATTAAAGAACAGGAGCTACAGCCAGAGCCTATGGACAAATCCCGCAGAAGTTTTCGGAAAAAAGAATTCAAATGTGTCGTAAACATATTTTTGTTCACCATTGGCTCACACGAACCTGCTGTGCTGCTATCGCAACGATCTGCAACAAGGGAGGGCGGATGACGAGCAATGAAGAGCCTAGCAAAACGCACGTGTATCATTATCGTTATTATTCGATGTATTTGTTGCAAGATATATGTAATGGGCATCAAGTAAATGCATACAACACTGATTTGACGATGGTTACCAGTAAATCAGTAACCTCATTGTCCGTTATTAAGTGGAAGAGGCCTCCCTGAGCACGCTGTACCAATACTCTCAGTACCTGAGCACAGCCATAAAAGGTGAATGTTTCCCGCCGTAGCTACAGTCATTCGGTCGATCAAATTCGTCAACGGACTCCCTCGGTTTCCCTGAATCCAGGGCATGGTGTTGGTGAAGAGGGACGACTTGTTTATCTTATGTACTAAATGGCAGATTCGAATCATTTTAGTAGTCTTCTTCAGATCCTTTAGGACACAGTGCGAGTGCGTATCCTAAAGTTTGGTAACGCGCTGATTCAATTATTGGCATCTTGCATGGCTTGTAACTCTTATAACCACAAATCCGGCACTTCCGTTTTATAAACGGCGTATGCTATTTTTCGAATGGCTAGCATTTACAAAGGAAGCCCGTCTATCTTGCGTATACTGAGTACCGGACCCATGTCCATCCCGCAGTCGCCCTCAGTGACGGTATTAGATGTACAAATTGACGTATTACGTTGGCCAAAAGCTTGGATGAAGCTTAAGCTTCGCCTTTAGGAGTGAAACGCGATAGCGTTATCAGGCCCTAATCCCATCGCTTTCTCCTTCGCTTGGCATAATTCGCTTCTCGGTGGAGAATTCAACCGTGCCGTGAGGGAAGGAACGTCTGAGCGCGTTACAATGGCCGTTATAAACTCCCTTAGGCGCCTACTGCAAATACAGTTGCGAGGTACCCACTACGCGTTTGTAAGGCAATACGCGCACCTACACACTTTGTTGATGATTTCCCTGATGATGATGATGAATTACTGCTGAGCCCTTTGTAATGAATGGGCGGCTTTAAACTCTCGACTTGTTAGGTAATTCACGAATACGACGGCTGGTGTGATTCTGCGATTCTACCACGCAATTTTACATGCGTTAATGCGACTCCTTGCCCGACATAACACTTGTATAGGGTATTTTACCGAAGCAGTTTTAAACACTGGAGTGGCTATATGGTAAAATAATAGACTGCCATGCAGAATGCCTGGGACCGGCTACGGCTCGAACCCCGATTGCAACCGGGATTTTCGCTCACGGACAAGGCCGCTGACGCCGATACCGCATTTTCTGCGACACGGGTTCCTTAACGTTGTCGCGTTAAAATTGGCTGGCTTTCACAACTGGGAATTTGTCAATGAAATTATTGTTACGGGCAGTTGTCGCCATAGTGCTTTGTCTGTTAAGGATTCTGGTCGTATTTTTCGCTGGGTCACGAGCTTTTAAGTGTTAGCTGGTAGTTCTCTCGCAAAATTGTAATGGGCGAAAGACGAGGAAGGTCGGTAGCAATTCTCATGAAGTTTGGTCTTGAAAGGGAGCATGTACGTCAGAAAAATGAGCCAAACATCCTCCTGCGTCCTCAGGGTGGTCTCTTCAACGCCAACAAAATAGTGGCCATTTAATTTAAGATAATAAATATCAGGTTTTCCCACCATGGTACTTGCCTCAGCGTCTCGTACGACATTTTGTGAGGGCCAGAACACTCGTGAACTACGTATTTCGCTGTAATGACCACGTCATAGACCGAGTAGTTCTCTTTTCTTATGTCTAGCAGTCAGGTACTTCATTCTCGCATAGCATTCGCGACCCTTCTGCCTCAACAAGTACACAGATATGCGTTTAGTCAGTGCCTCGAGCCTCCCTGGCGGGTCCCCCCGAAGCATATTTGCAAGTCATGACGCATACACTCCCGCATTCTCTTGAATATGGCTAGGGATACCTGCTTCGGGAAAGAAAAATCACACGCTCCCACACGCATTCGCGTAAGACGACTCGAAGGCGAAAGCCGTCTTCCTCATCTTTTCCTCCTCGGTCAGTTGTATTCACCCCCCCCCCCCCCGCTGAAAGGTTTCTGCACCTTACGTAGTTTTGCACTGCCTCCGGGATCGCAGGCACAGCTTTCTGCGCCTCACTAGATTTTGCAGTGCCTCCGGGATCCGCCTACCTTTGACCAAATGTCTATGCCATGTGATGACGTCTTCACGTTACGTCCAGTTTTGTGACATCATAGTGGCGTCATGATTACGTCAAACATTTTCCCTATTTGTGACGTCGTGATGACGTCATATGGTGACGTCAACACGCGATTCTTTTTTTTTTGCATCCCTCGTGTTGACGCTGACGCCGCCGACGGTCAATTTTCGCGTTTGATGAGGCATCGAAGGCTTTTGCCTTAATAAACCTCCGACGTGCTTCGCGAGCTCCTATACCTCCCGGTGGGTAAGATATCCCTGGTGGGTTGACCCGTTGAGAGGAGGTTACACGGCGGAGGCTTATGTGTCGGGGGTACACACACTCTATATATAATTATTGGGGTTTCGCGTCTCAAAATCACGACATGATTATGAGGGACGCCGTAGAGGAGGGCTCTGGAAATTTCGGCCACCTGGGGTTCTTTAACATGCACCTAAATCTAAGTACACGGGTATCAAGCATTTTCGCCTCCATCGAAAAACACTACATCTGTGACTACTCTCTGGCCGCAACAATGTCAGCTCCCCTATCGTACATCGTGCCTGTTTTGTGATGTCGCAATCCAAAATTTCAAAGTTACACTTTAATTGTTCACTGGTGGATTTTCTGCACGAACCAAATTTATGTGTGTATTTTTGACACGCTTTTGTATCATGCCTTATGGTGAGCTTAAAAAAAGAAAAAAACAAAATCGCCAGCATATATTTTTAGTGCAGGTGCTAAAAAAACACTCTCCAAACACTTGTCTCATGCTAGGTACAACAGCTATTTAATAAAAACCAGAGGGTGATGCTAGTCTTCTACGTATTGACATTTCATGTATGTATCGGAGGAAAACTGTTGTTAAAGAAACGTAAAAGTTACTCTGAGAGCAAAGCATTCGAATTTTGTTTGTCTTCAGTGCTCTTTGTTCCAAGGGGCAGATATTTGCTGAGACAAGCAAGAACTCCGCAGCCTCTCATGCGTTAAAGGTCCTTGCGGCGCTCTCAGTAGAATCTTTGGATCTTCTGGTTTCGCCGGCCGAAGGAAAGCCACGTGGGCACCTATATATATATATAAGGAGCCGCCGACGCCCAGCTCACCGCAAAGTCCCGCGTGCCTTCGCTCGCCTCTAGCGAGGAGAAGACAATGGCTTGGCCGGAACAAATTTCGTCCTTTCTGCAATAAGATGCAAAGAGAGCGCAGGCAGCGTGTTCTTTGTCGCCGATAGCTTTTCAGTCACTCGGGCTTCCGCCGCGCACGGCAACGAGGAGTCGCCGCTCTTGTCCTCGTCTGGCGCTCTTCGCGGCTGGCGTCCATTAATTGCGGCCCGGAGCACCGAGGAACAGGAAGTGCCGAGCCCCGTCAGCCGCCGGAAGGCCGCCGACGCGGCGCAACTCACGCCTGGCACGCCGGGCCCGCCGCCGCAATCACGCGAATGGAAGCCCAACGGCTTCTCCCAAGTAGGAGGCCCTTCTTCTCTGCCGAGATGCGTCGGGCGCTGTTGCTCTTGGCGGCGGGGACATTTCCAATTCAAAGCGAACCGTAGAAAAGCCCGAGCACGCGCGCGCTTCCAAGCTCGGCTGCTGTCTGTGCTGCGCACGGGACCCTGGAATGCCGGCGATCAGACCCGGCTTGGCATTCCGAACCTGATGCGGCATTGCTCACTCGGCCGGCAGTCGTTCGCCGGCGGCGCCGAAAGCCACCGGAGCGTTCGCGACGTGCGCGCAGAGGAAAGCAGCGGCGGCTGTCTTCCCCCCGCTTCTGCACCAGGAGCGGCCCTTGCAACAACCTCGGCCAGTGGCAACTTGAACCGAATCGATTTCGAGGAGGAGTTTTCCTCGTCAACCGGCTTCCAAATCGCGATGGATGCAACGGTCGCGTGTGAGGCGGACCCCTATCGTATCATTTAGAGGCTGTCTGTCCTGTTCCTCACAACGTGGCAAGCGGGGCCTATGTCAACAGAGTTTTTCCCCTATTGTCGCCGATTTCTTTTATGTATTCATGTCGTTCAATTTGAGACTTCCGTGCGATCGCCGCTGCTTATATGTATTTTCTTTTTCAACTTGGCCTTGTCATTCCAATAATAGTGAGGATGAAAAAATAGAAAAGTCGGTGAAAAAATAATATTTCAAAGAGCTAGTCTTCTGTTATAATGCTTATTAACGTAAAGGCAGTCTTAACTTAGCAGCCGTAGTCTCAATAATACATTGATTTCTGACCTGCTTTGCTAAGGTTTGGATCCTAACAATGCAGTTGGCCGCTGCATTTTTTCTGATTGCATTTGATTTGAATATTCAGATCACATTTATGACAGAATGAACATATTCATACCAAATTAGGTATATAGACAACAAGGACGTTCTGTATATCCGTATGTTGTGTCAGGAAAATTTGTAAAAAGTTTAGTGTATCCTCTAGTGTGTCTGACTGTACGCATATAAGTTGTTTTATTTTTTAAAAATCTCGAAAACATCCAGAGCACAAGTTCCCTTAGATTGAGGAAATTGCTTCAGTCTAATACTGAAAAGAAAGATACACGACAGGCCACTGCATCTTTCTTATGTTTATGCTAATGTTTTCTTCTGGGAGCCTTGTTTGCAGTGTGCATTCAACAAGCTCAGGCAAACACTGTTCCTAATAGAAACCACCCATGGAGGGTCGGCGGCACCGCATTCATTTGCTCAGCACGAGGTCACCGATTTTATTTCTGGACATGTTGGGCCCATTGCGACCATGGTGAGACACAATAATCGCCACTCCATTGATATTTCGCACAACGCGAATGAAGTACGAGAAAGCTCCAATTAAAATAGGATTCCCCTGACAACAGTGTGTTTTTCGGACGTAGAACCCCAACAATTATTATTATTATTACTAACAACAGTGCCCCTCGAAGGCCATCACACGAAAGGGCTGCGAGCGGACGCTATGAATGACGACTTATTTAATTAGTAAAGTGTTAACGTGGTCCGCTATAAATCTACCAGCTTAAGTCCCTAGACCATCTTTCCTTTCCTAATCCCCTCCTTCCCACTTCGACCATTCCTATGTGGCTACATGGGAATCTTTCTCATTAAAAAAAAAGCTATTCTGCACCTAAGAAACATTCAGAGAGGGAAAGCAGTGAAAGATGCTTTTTCTTTCCTTCGGAAGAAGTGATTTTCTGTTTTTCATAGGCACTTTCTACACTCTTTTGAAGTATTATGGATATATCTGTATTGTTTATTTCGAGTGTCTTGTACTTTGTCCTAAACATTTCAGTCTATACTTTTGTAATGTACTATCTCGAGGCCTTCAACAAATGAAATACTTTTTGTGCATATATTTCTTCTTTTAGGTACCTTTTCGCGAAACCGTTACTTCCGGGCCATCAGATATTGTAGGGTACTCTGTAAAGGGTGCTCTGTCTGTAAGGTAGGCTTGTCATGCGGTGGAGCTACTACACGAGGGAACGTACAGAACGGGAAAGTGAGTGGGGTGCCGTGGACTCTACGATTTCTATAAAGCCAGTCAACTTAACCAACAATGATGTTCAAGTGTCATTTTCAAGTGGCTTTTTTTAAATATATTTATTAAAAGCAGTCAAATTCCTACTATGTCAACTTATCAACTGACTGTTTCGAGCCACGGGCCAACTTCGCAAAGCATTTTTTTCCTAAGTGCTCTTGGCCATTAGCGCGCCGTCTTAGCTAATGATATGTCCGGCATCATGATTGCCTGAAATTTTCTCTTACGAATAATTGTAGCGAAAATACGCTTTTGTGTGTCTGCGTGTCGCCAAGTAACCAGGCTTAAATAAAGTTTTGGAGTTCGAGTAAAGCATTTGTCAGAATAAATTATAAAACATTGTAGGAGGAACCACCTGAATAAAATTCTCAAAGTTTGTGCATACAGCTTTCCAACACTGCACAGAAGCACACGACGAGCTGTACATGCTCGCGAATGCACTTACAGCAAAGACATCACATGCAAAGTACAGTACTTCGTATGGGCGACATTAGGGGCGTGTCAACTTTGATCGTACTACTATCTGTTGCTATCACGACCACAACCATGGCGCAGAGAAACCTGAAGTAGGATACATATTTAAACGCCTTCAGGTTTTTGAGATACCGGGCAAAGCTGATATTTAGGGCAGCTCCTGTTCTTGCTGAAGGCATGAAATCCGCGCTGCAAGGGTGTGTTTGATTTCTGGTTTGTCATATGGGGGAATGTGAATGACTTCACTATAACGCGAATAAATGTGGCCACGCCAGGTATGACGCAGGAATCCGGTCCTACCACATCACACATCAGAACGTACAACATCGCATTAGGCCTACGTCACTGCTATTGTAGTGTTGACACCGAACCCGGTCCTAGAGCACCGTGCGCTTCCAGCGTATGCGACACGCTATGTGGTTGGCAAGGAATGGCATCCGGTCCGGTACGTGTTATATCAACGTCCCCTAGCTATAACTCAAAGCCTGCTTGTTCCGACGGCGCCGTTACTACCGCAGATAGACGTGCCGGAGCGGCCATGTGCCTTTGTGCCTTTGTGTGTGTGTGTGTGTGTGTGTGTGTGTGTGTGTGTGTGTGTGTGTGTGTGTGTGTGTGTGTGTGTGTGTGTGTGTGTGTGTGTGGTGTGTGCGTGTGTGTGCCGTGTGTGTGCGTGTGTGTGTGTGTGTTGGCGTGTGTGTGCGTGGTGTGTGTGTGTGTGTGTGTGTGTGTGTGTGTGTGTGTGTGTGTGTGTGTGGTGTGTGTGTGTGTGTGTGTGTGTGTGTGTGTGTGTGTGTGTGTGTGGTGTGTGTGTGTGTGTGTGTGTGTGTGTGTGTGTGTGTGTGTGTGTGTGTGTGTGTGTGGTGTGTGTGTGATTTTCATAGCTGCGCCCTTCTCTCTCTTGAAAGCCGCCGCGGAATATCGCTGACCGCGTCGGACTGCTACGGTGACGTCACCGATGTGGAGCAAGCATGCTTTAAATTAGATCTAGTGATAATAATAGTTGCTGGAGTTTTACGCGCCAAAACCACGATGTGATTATGAGGCACGTCGTAGTGGGGGACTCCGGATTAATGCTGTTGACAAGAACAAAACTTTACCCCAAGGGTTCCGTCCTCGTTTCTGAATTTATGCTAAGGAGTACAATTAAGATAATAATGTAAAGCAAGACCAAAGGATCAGTTCCAAAATTGTTCTTTTCGACAGAACCTTCGGAAAACAAAAATGAATTTTTGGTGGTGTAGCCCATGCTATGAAGCAGAATGAGCAGCTCGCTCTGAATACATCGCACGCACGAGCAGCAGAAAGAGAGAATAAAAAAAGAAGCTCAACTCGTAGCTGCGTAGGACCGCACAATAACCTAGACCGGGAACCGAGAGCAAATAGATAGCACAAACAAAGAAAGAAATCAGAGGGGAGTGGCATGATAGTAGCAGCTAGCCAGCTCCGTTGTCTCGTAGGTACTTCGCGAAACAAGAGTACGTTCACTTTCCGTTGCTGTTGCAATTATCGGGGGGTGAGTCTTTAAAACCGAACACACTGCTACGGCGCCTCGGTGTACTTTGTTTGCCCAGAAGGAACCGTGGCTCGCATTTGCGGGCCGCTCCCTCGCTGCCCATCTCACCGGCCAGCGCTCATTTGGATGGTAATCATAGGAGCCGGTCTCGGCCTTTGAGCGAAAACGTTGCTTCCCTTGGGAAGGGGGCAAGGGGGTGTATAGTGAACGTGCAGCCGCGCTAAGGCACCGTGCTGCCTCCACCTTGAAGAAAGAAACGATAGCACAAAAAAAAAGAAATAAAAAGAACATTAACACCGGGAAATGAAAACAAAGCTTCGGAGCAAAATCAAAGTCAGGCCTCCTGGTGGCGTGCGGAAATAGAGGGCGGTACAGTGGGAAGGAAAAGGAGGAAAGGTTTTGCATAACAAGGAAACTTTCTGTTTCAACTCCAAGCAGATTTGTCTTTATTTCGTCCGTTCAGGCAGATAGGGACAAGAAATAAGGCTCGCTCTTGCGCTCATTTGTCGCCTCTGTAGCGGCGCCGAGTGACAAACGGAGGGCACAACGCACGGAGCAGCGGAACAGGATTTGCGTTTCGCGATTACTAATTACGCGTGCGAATTGGCAAAAAAGGGAGCACGCTTGCTTTCAGCTTCCGACGTCGTGCTCTTTGTTAATTATTTTCTTATCTTTTGCAGTCAAAGAGCCTGGAAAGCACAAATGGCGTCGATTCCTCTCTGAGCCAGTTCTTTCTTATTTTTTTACAAGCAACTATGTTACTCTACTATGTGATTTATTTTTCGCACTGTTTTTTTTTTCTTCGTCGAGACTCAGGAAAGCGGAATCGCTACGTCTTTGCATGCGCTGAAATACGGCTGAAAGTGTTCTTATTACACTTATTTCGTTTGACGCTAAGCAAGATATTTAAAGTCTCGCTCATTTCGAGCAGTCAAACGCGGTCATTGTAAGATTTGAGTAACATAGTAAGATGTGTTGGTAGTTAAATTATTCTCGTACTTTGTATTACAAGAAACTCCTTCCCTGACATATTTTGTCTCTACCTTCTGGTGTTGACTTTCAGCAATAATAATTAAAAGAAGAAGAAATGGCATTGCTATTGCTGCATACACATCGCATAAACACCGGTGATGTCGTTCCTTTTCACCGCCGACCATATCGCGTGTCTGCAACAAAGTGTAAGGTGATTGAAGAAGGGAACAAGATGCTCACCAAATGCATTGCGAACACTCTTAAAGCCCCTGCCCGTAACTCTTCGGGCTTGTGAAAAAGAAGGACAGCGCGTGGCGTTCTTGCGTTGATTACCTTCATCTAAACCGAATCATGAAAAAGGACGTTTACTCTCTACCCCGAATTGATGACGCTACTCATCTTCTCCTCGGAGCAAACTACTTTTCATCAATATACCCTCAACCTGGCTATTCGCAGGTATCTATGGATGGAAAAGACCAAAAAAAGACCGCTTTTCTTGGTCTTTTCAGGTTACGCCGTTTGGTCTGTGCGACGCTCCAGATTCGTTCGAACGCATGACAGGCCCTCTGTTTCATAGGTTCAAATGGCCAACGTCTTTGCTTCAAATGAAGTTAACAGACCATTAATAGTAATTCTCGGGCCTAAATATCATTGGATGAAGCTTAACTTTACGTCAATCGCAATAAAAAAGCTCCAGGCGCCACGTAAATGTAATTGGGGACCCGTGTGTCACGTTGCAACATCATGCATAGCAAAACGCCCATCACAGTGTTTAAAAAGTGGGCTTGAGAAAATCACTAGATGAGCTTGGTGTGATAATGTATTCTTTGGAAGCCCTATTTTCACTGATTTCTCAGTCGATCGGGAACTAGAACAGAAAATCAAGTACGCCATCAAAAAATTAACTTCTCCACGTAGATACCGCGTACCGAATCGAATGTGGCATTTTTCCGTTTTTATTTAGCTTGTTATGTCAAAGCGAGACTTCTTAAAACATGCAAGGATTCCTGCACCAGCTTTTTGCGGGATATAGTATCCATAACGTCTTATGATAAACACATTAATATGAATGAGCATACGACATTCAAATCTATGAGGTCACTGTGACCTTGCTTCAAGACGTTGTCGCCATCTGTATTATTAGTTTTCCATGCTCCTTTCATGGTTTATTAAGTAATTTCTTTTGATAAGAAGGTCCCCCTGTTTTGCTAGCGTAAAAATGTAATTTATTAACTTCAGAAGGACGTTTTCCTGGGCGAGTTGGTAATATTCCATTATTAAACTTAGCGCAAAATAACACGGACAAAGCGAAGTGGTAACATACACAGCGCAGTATGTTACCAGTGCGCTGTGTATGTTACCACTTCACTTTGTCCGTGTTATTTTGCGCTAAGTTTAATATTGTAATTTATTAACACAGCTGCAACTTAATTTTCTCGACAAAATGTCTTTCAGGTGAATATACCCGGTACGTTTTAGGCTTTTATATATATAATAAAGCACATACCATCGCTGCTGTTTTTTTTTTTTCGGGGGGTGGGGGAGGAGGGGAGGGGGACGGGAATATCGTATAGTTTACTTTTTTATTCGTATAAATATAACATCGTGCTTTTAATAAAGTGTCTGTCATTGAAAGTATATTTCCGGTGACTAGGTTTCAACGTCTGAATAATAAAATGCAGATATTGCCTACCAAAATACAAACAGAGCAAGATAAGACCGTCAGAACAAGCCGTAGAAAGTTAGGCAATGACGGCGACCAATTAGAAAAAATTATTGCATATCTCAACCAGGAAAGTATTAAAGTAAAACTGAATATAAATATGCAGAAGAGAAAGGTAACCTTCGGTGGCTCGGCTTGAGAACGAAATTTCATGATTAACTACCGGACCCTGGTATCTCCCCGCAGGAAACGTAAATGGTGCCTGGTGATGCAGATGGTAATTAGGGGGACAATCATGATGACTACCATAATGCAGTTATAGACCTTTTTCTTTGTTAATATTCGTTGCTAGAAAACACTGTTAAGAAATACCTAATAAATTCAGTCTTCTGCGCGTGTCGCTGATAGTTCTAGTGAGTTTCAAACATGTGACATCAAATATTAAATTTTTTTAAACTAGTTTGCGGGGTTTCACTGGCCAAAACCACGATATTATTACAAGGAACGCCGAATATATTTTCGAAGGCACCGGATTAAATTAGACCACCTGGGATTATTTAACTTGCACAAACATCTGAGTTCACGGATGTATTTTGCATTTAGGCACACTGTAAATGTGGCTGCCATGGTCGGAAGTCGAAGCCGCGTCTTCGAACTTGGCGGTGTGATACCGCAGCCGCAAATCTATCGCGCCGTGTTTAAAATTAGTTGCGTAAGAAGCATGTTGCTTTCCTAACGTTATATTGAAAATACGAGATATTACGTTTTTTACGAGACATTTAACGTAGACTTATTGCACTTAGCACCTCGTAGCTATAGGCTTCCTCTAATGTCCGCTTATTAGGACACAGGGACTTAGAGTAAGTAAAGGCTTTCAGAAATATCACTTTATCTACCGCTGCAGCGTCTTCCAACAGTTAAAGAAAGACGCAAAAACAAAAAAAAAAAACTATCTTCATAGTAGAACTCAATGGCGCCTGAGCAAGCAAACATCAAGTTTCAAAAGGCTGCTCGAGATCTGTGCCGAGTGAGCAAAAGTGGTACAAGCCGCTCATTTCGTAAACCGGGCTCATGGAGCCTTCACAGCTAGCTTTCATCAGAACAGTTTCCAATCAAACAAAAAGCACCCTGTTTTATTATTCCGGTGAAGGTGTTTCTTCTTGCTTTATTTTTCCAATTACACTTTTTGTTCTTTTGCTCATCATACGCGCGACGCCACCGTGGATGATCCGAGAGGACTATCAACGCCTCCCTGCTCAGGCAAGCATGAAGGATCCTCGGTGTTGCCGAGTAATGCTCACACGCATAATGTTTATTGTTGGATCCGCATGAACATCGGCACGAAACATCATCATTATCGGCAAACGTGACCTGTGTGAGGCCCGACGGCCAAAGTGCAGTCGGCTGAACTGGTCCGCCACTGCGCCGCGCCGACGGCTCATGTGTCATACCAATCGCGTCCTTGGTCATGTTATACGATACAGTGTCACAGACACAACGACAAAGGCGCGGTTCAACGGGCCCTGCCCAGCGAGGTTCCCTCCGTCTCTATTACCGCTCTCGCGCCAGCACTTTTCTTGTTAACAGAGTCCCGGTAATCAGCAAAGCGCACCACAAGTATACGCCCGACAGCACCCACCTGCGGTACTTTTGCTCTTACAGTGCCAGAGCCCCGGGCTGAAGCCTATATGGGCTGTCATTAGGAACTAGCCACGTGCCTTGAGTTTTCGCACGCAGCCTCTGGAACCGAGATGGCGGTGAATTTTCCATTCTGTTCAGAATTACTAGTCATAACTGATATTGCTTTATATTGTAACACTGGACGCTCTAGGTAGAGTTAACCGGCTGAAGAAATCCGGAGAGTAAATGTCCTGTTAGTCGAGTAGTCATATTACGAAGGGAGCTATTCCAACGACACATTAGCGCCCATTTGCGCTATAATTACCCCACTACTTATATAACCTGCAGAGTTCCCTCGCACTGGCAGTAGTAGCGGCGAAATAGTAGAGCGTCCGTTTAGAATGTAGCAGGTACCAGGTTCGATTCCCAGTGCCGACCGGAGCCCACTGGTTTTTCTTTCTGGGTGGAGGAGTGTCCCGGTCTGGCGCTCCGTGGTGTATGGATACTGATCTCGAAAGGTGGCCCCATGAAGATCAGCGAAGACCTCTGGGCGCGCTACATCCCACGACAGCCTATAGGTGAAATGGTCGAGCATCCGCCGTTGCTGTGGGAGGAAGAAAATGGATGCCACTGCGCACCTACCGGTAACATGGATACATACACGCTTCTGGCCTGGTGCTCGGCAGAATGGATATTCAAGTCACTTGGGAGGACAACCTCCCCGTGCGAAAATAGTCGGCACGGTGCCAAGGGACATAAAGATTATGCAATCATCCTTTTTTGTGTGTGGTGGCTCCGCGGCCAAATTTTTATTATTCTTGTCGTTTTATGGGCGCACTCCTACTGTCCCACCAGCAAACAAAGTACGTATAGGTGAACTGCGCTGAATAGGCGTTTCCCGGGTGTGACAAGAACGGTACTTTTCACCCTAAATGAAAATTAGCTTCGCGAGTATCCAACTAGAATACGAGAGCATACCTAAGGACTCATACTTGGTTAAACATATTTAAAACTTAAAGTTATTCGTAGGAAGGCGCTTCATTGCAACTTTAACTCCTATCATCGCAGTCATTAACTGCGTCAGCTCATTTCTAAGCACAACCTATTGGCCTTAGATGAAGTGCAGAGCCATGACGAGACTTCAGTCCTTGTTTTTGTTACACTATAAGCACTTTTATATCAGCTTTATTACATACTTGAGCCCGCACTTATCGATACCAACTAGCCACAATAAGAGCCTTCAGTTGGCACCTTATTTTTCCCGCACTCTGCTTTTCCAGCATTAATTCTTCCCTCCTTGCTATTCAACAGCCGAAGGCTTTGCCGCAACAGATTCTAAAAATGGATCAGGTCAACGTGTCTGAAAAATTGCTATCGTAACTCATCGCTTATATAAATTCTGCGCTTTGTTTGATGTCCTGTTTTTTTTTTCTAAACATTGAATTTTAAGGTCATCATTGCTTGTTTGTTTTTTTTTTCTTCCTTCGTACTTTGTATTCTCTTCTCTCATTTTTTTTCCCATGTTCTTGGATTGTATATCACCCTATGTAAGGTAGCCAACCGAGCCAAATATTGGTCAACCTCCCTGCATTTCCCCTTCGTTTCTCTCTCTCTCTCTTTGAACGCAAATTAGCTTGATCCTCAGGCTGCAGTATGTCAAAAAATGAGGAAAAGTAACCACAAATAAATTCGTTTTACGGCTTACACCTTGCAAGAACGGACGCCTTGCCAGTATGGACAACGCATAGCTCGATTTCTGGCTCATTTCTCTGTCTTCTAAACAGCCCACGGCTGAGCATTCATGTACAGCACGCCATGCCCAAACGGCACCACGGGACGTCGGAAATTGGAGGCTGCGAGGCACGCAAGAGCCTATCAAGGCATGCACAAACACCCTTTTTTAATTTCTTTCAACTCAGATCCATTTCAGAATATGGAGAACGCACCAAACGCCACGGAAAAGTTTGGGATTGCTTAAATGTACCAGTGAAAGATTGGAGGGTGAAAACCACGGAGCGTCTTATTTGCTGCTTTCCTTGAATATTTGACAACAAGACGTGTAAGTAGGAGACAAGTAAAGCAAAATCTATCAAAAAAGTGGGAAAAACAGTCTCCAGCTTGTAACTTTCTTTGTGGAGTGTAAATGGGCGAGAAAAAAAGGAGTGGAGGGGAAGCGGCTGCAGTAGGCGCCAGCTTTAAGCAAGTGGAAAAGACAAGCACGCAAGCAAACAGCTTGTTGCGCCCCAGTTTTCTTGGTCATTTCGTGTCGTATGTGGCAACTACTTTTTCCTTCCATTTCCTTTGCTTCCCGCTCCTCTTGCACGGGGCGTGCCCTGGGTACGTAATGGCCGCTTATATCCCCTGAGAAGCGTGGCGGAGCAGAGCGGCAAGTTTAAAAATAGGCCACCCGCAAGAAGGCCACAAAGAGAACGCGTGCCGTAGATGAAAAAGAGACAAAGGCCAGCCACCACGAAGCGTGTAGCGCCTCGCGGAAGCCAGGGAGAAGGGCGCGCGCCAACGGACGGGTCGCGAAAGATCGCGTTATGGGAATGTTGATTTATGTGCATCCCTAAGCATGCGCCCCCACACGCGTACGCGCAGTGGCGTAGAGAGAACGCATTCATATACGTCTTCAAGGTAGAGTTGGTCGAGGAGTCGCATTCGAGATGCGACACCCGCAGTGACGCCGACGCAGATAATGCGCCGCCGAGGGAGTCGCGGAGCCGCGATGGCTCACTTGCCGACACCAGGGCCATGCGTCAAGCGTGACCCCGGGCTGGATTCTCCGGAAGCAACCTTCGAGCGCGGCCACTGCGGTCACTTGACAGCAGCCTAGGGAAACCTCTTCTGCCGTCGCGTCACGGCCGCTAGATGGCAGTGGTGCAGTGGCCGATGTGAAGTCTGTTTACATCAGTGTGCAACCATTCTTATTACAAGATAAGACAATAAATGACGTTCAAAGTGGCTGCTACCTGTCCAAAGTTTGCTTAGGCGCACAGTATATTTTTGGAGCAGTTTGAAGGGGAAGGCAAACTTCGGCGCTGGCCAGAAAACTCTGATGTCGTGGAACTCTGCTGTCTAATGCGTTATGCAATTTGCGCGAATGGAAACTGGCAACTAAATGGGGCCGCGATCATTCGACCAATCCCAAATGACGCCCCGCGCCGTAGCGTGAAGCGGTTGCGAGGGCACGCGATCATTGCGCAATAACGGTCCGGAGGGATAAAAACGTGGGCCGCGCACACGACGCTTGTGCCCTGCAAATTAGCCAAACTCGCCCGGGCCACGTTTCTCATCAAGCACGCAGACAGAAGGGCCCACGCTCTGAGCAACAGGAGTGGCGCGTAGTATCACACAGCGCGTGGCCGATGTTTGTGAAGAGCCCAGCGAGCAAGATAAGCGGTCCGGCGAACCTCGTCGCCAAAAGTGCGACTCGGGCCGACCGGGCGCAACCTGTTGTGGAGCCAGCATACGGTGCAACAGCGCCTCGGCGTGTGCCACGCGAAAAGGAACAGGTATACGGCGTCGCGACAGAGTTGGCGCACGCCGACAGGCGAGCGCGCTGCAGCGCGGGGAGAAGAAGGGGGGAGGGGGGAGTGCATTTTATGACCCTGATTCGTTTCAAGTCCATCAGCTTAATGGAAGCAATTTCATGCGTGAGCGAATTTCTCTCTCCCAAACAGGCTTTCTCTCACCTTTGCTCTGCCGCTCTCGCCCTCACCGCGGGTGCTGCATTCGGGCTTCTAGCGGCTCCGCGGCATTTCTAATCGTCGTTAGGGAGCGGCGCGCGCGCTCCACTCGGGAACCGCGGTACAGCCGGGGCGTCCATTTTTGCGGAGGCGATGCACCGCTCATTAATCTCCACGCGTTCACTTGGACCGTGCAGTTGGCCGCCTGCTTCGCAGCCGTAGAGAACCATGCGTCGCAAAAGCCACCGCGTCTCACTGAGAAAAACCGAGAGCTGTTTGTCCTGCGCCGTAGCGAAATTTTCGCTTCAGTGGCCTCGCTCTCGGATCACTCGTTTCACTTTCAGGGCACGTTTTTTTTTTTTTTTCGTAAAGGCCTGAAACTTTTACGAAGTAAAGTAGTCGAGGGAAAGTGAAAAATGACGACGCTCCGCTACGCGCGCTCAGAGCAAGGCGCTAAAGTGACATTCATGTCATGCGGAAACGCTCTGTTAGGAAAGTAAACTCCAGGAATATATTCCCGTATTAAAGAATTTTAACTTCAAGTATACTCTTCGAAGCCCATTCCTGAAACAGTGCGAAAGAAATTATTCGGTTACTTTATTACAACGGCTAGTTTTATTGTTGTTGTTTTCATGCACGTTCGGTCGTTAAAGTGCTTATGAATGTGCTAAGAACATTATCTGCATTCCATCTACAGACTTCAGTTACAGATGAAAGCTCTGAAAATTTTCACGTACCAGGAGTCTGTGACAAAGCTCCGATACACACAGACCAGCATCTACAACAGACAATTGTCTCTCCGGCTTTTTTGTTTTTCCACATTGCATATTCCTCTTATGCGAATTTTTTAGGTGAGTTGGAACCAGCAATACATGATGTAACTAGTCCATAAGTACTCCCCTTAAAGAGCCCTTAAACCACTTCCGACAGCTTTCTTTTTTCTTTTTTTTTATTTCAAGTAAACACGCGCGGCGAGTTCAGAATGCCGTCGTGATAAGCAGTGCCAAACGCGGCAGCGCTACGAGCCGTGAGCGCGCCACGAATTCTAAGAAACAATTCCCTGCTCCTCTCCAGGCCCTTCGGTATCCCCAGCGTTGTCGTGATTCTGACACCTAGTCATGTCAGCAACAAGAACATGTTTGTCTGCTCGCATGTACGTGCGATCGCTACTCTTCCTCCTCTCACAGCGAGAAGGGACACTCGGCCAGGAGGAGAGGCGAGCCGGCGAACGGAGCTTAGCGAAGGAAAGAGCGAAACGAGCGAGAGGTGCTTTTGGATCATCAAACGCGTGTAACACCGCTATTAGGGCACCGTTTCGAAAAAAATACTACGTGTTTGTTGAAGGCTCGTGCACAACTGCAACACCGCAACTAAATTTCAACCTCTGGGTAGTTTATGGGCACTTTAAAATATCCATACCATGAAATAGCCCTCGTTTACATAAATATGTATGTGAAAAATAAATCACCACGCACGTTTTATGAGATGGCTGAGTCGTTCAAAAATCAAAGCAAAAAACAAAGTAACAAAAATTGGCGAAGCTTGCGCTAAGCACTAAACCACGCAAGCCTTGAAACAGCTAAACTGGACGATTCTGAAGACTAATCTGGTTGCTTCTAGGTTGTTTCTAGGCCTTAGCTAGGTGATGAAGGTTGTTGCTAGGCTTTATCTAAGTTATTCTAGGTTGTTTCTACGTTGATTCTCAACGCAGAGAGGTTCGAGTTAAACCACACACAGTCACAGGCACGACACGGATGTACAAACTCCAAAGACAGAAACTCGTGCTGAAGCCGAGCGTTCGCACCTCTCATAAATCTACGGGCAGGTCGTTTTTTGCGTTGGCCTTTCATCGCTTCAAGGGTCTTCTACGCAGCCGCCGTTGCCTTTCCTTTCCCTAGTGGTGGGCTAACTGTTGCCTTCTTCCTTTTTAGAGGACCAATGGTGAGTAGTGGGATTTACCCAATTTCTGTGACAGATACCCGTTTATGCTGATGATAGTGTCCTGATAGGCCGCACAAATTTTTGTGGCACATACCCGTTCGTTGGGCTAACTGTTGTCTTCTTCGTTCTTAGCGAACCAGTGGTGAGTAGTGGGATTTAGCCAATTCCTGTGGCACATACCTGATAGGCCACACAGGGCAGACCACACACGATAGGCCGCACAAATTCCAGCTTCCTTAAACAGCTTTCGCCGTTAAAAAAAGAAGGATAAGTCCCATTTGGTCTGAGGAAATCCAATTGTAACTATGTTTATATTGTTGCTTTTAGCGCTACAATGGCGGAATGCATGTATTTCCCCTAAGCAATGGTGATATCATTTATGTTGTTCTAACAAGGCAAATATGAAATGGATGACGAGAACTTGCAAAGAAGTCCAACAAGCGTTGTACTGCGGTTTCATCGAATATAGCAAGACTTTTGACTCCGTTGAATACTCCATGATGAGTATTACCGAACACCTTATACTTCTACTACAGTAACTATACAGTGGACAAGAAGCGCTGTCAGTAACATAGAGTGGTATAAGATTCAAAAAGAAGTCAGGCAAGGTTGTATTCTTGCACCATACTTATTTAACTTACATACAAAATATGTACTAACACTGTGACCGTAGAAAACTGGGATATAAGAGTAAAAAAAGATCATGTGCCATTCCACCGTGTGAAGTTGGAGGACCAGAGAAGCTATGCAGCACACGGCACAGAGGCGACACATAATTTGGATGAAAAGTACGGAAAGGCACAAAATTTTTCAATTTAGCGTACGTTCCTTTAAAGCACTTCCACGTCGATTTGCGCTGGACAGAAGTGCAGCGCGTAGGTTTATTTATTTATTTATTTATTTATTTATTTATTTATTTATTAATTATTTATTTATTTATTTATTTAGTTTATTTATTTATTTGTTTATTTATTTATTTATTTATTTATTTATTTATTTATTTATTTATTTATTTATTTATTTATTTATTTATTTATTTATTTATTAGGCCGCAACGCAGTACAAGCGTGGGAAATAAGAGCGCGTCATACTAGACGTGATCGGGAACAAAGAGCGTAACACTCACCTCAACACAGCAGTATACGGCGACGAGCCAGCAAGTTCATCCGCCCAAGTCTAGTTCGCGCATATAAGGTTTTCCTCCGCAACAAGAGTCTACGTGTGGAAAAGCCAGCTTGCTGTAGCCAGCTTATACTGACACATTGGTACGTGATTGTGACGTTGAATAGGCCTGACACATGAAATTACAAAAAGCGTCTGTGGCAATATTAGTTATTACCGAAGGCAAGACAAATTACAGTGCATTGAAGTAAGATTGTTCTAGCTTCATACATTATTAAAGATACTACAGGTGCTGTAGGGTTTTTTTTTTTTTCGGCATTCCTCTCGCCTGCTAAATACGCAGTGCCCCTTAGCCAGTTGCAGCATTTAAAGATCGCATACTACCTCACTTTTATGGTGTAATATCGTTCTTAACCCGCCAGCATGGCTTCGAGTATCGCTGGATAACATTCTCAAGGCATGCTTTCAACTACAACGACTATCAATATACTAACAACCAAAATTAATATTCGAATAGTGGCGCGTGTGGCTGATAGTACAATTAGCGCAAACCGCTTGCCGTGCTCAGTTCAGCCGAAAGGTACAAGGATACATGCCCCACAGGGACACCTAACAGCTCAGTTTCCGGTATAATTGTTTTGGCACATCATCGCCAGAGCGTGAATGGTCTCGCCATTGGACCAGCCGATGCGGCTTATTTCCCTGATACAACCGCTCCATGCAAGTGCAACGAAGTGATGCTTAAGAAACGCTGTTGTTCCTCCAGAAATAGCCTCAACGCACGTTTTTCTTTTTTTTTTTTCGAACTTGCAATGATCCTCCACTATACAGAGACCGGCATGTGGCACTTGAGTTCGCCCTCATTTTTCCATGGCGAAGGCGTGGATGACAATTGAAGCGACGATGGAAGCACAAAAAAAAGAACGCAAATCAGTGCATGCCACAAAGCCAAGTTTACTCGTCGGTTCGCAGATGCGGGGTTGGCTTTAGGTGATACGTAGAAGCACGAAAATCCATGGCGGGGCTTACGTCAGTGGCGCTCTAATTATGGCATGGCCTGGCAAGTGGGAAGCAAAGTTTAAGCGAGTTTGTTAAAGATTCCTGCTCCCGTTGCCTAAACTCAGCATGTCCTAGTACGTTGTGTTAATTGCATTGTCGTCCATGCACTCCACCGTTCGCATTTATAATTTGGCTGATAATATGTAAATAACAAAAAAGAATGACAAAGGGAACATGTAGTTATTGTAAGTGGCTTGTTAGAGAACCGCTCGCGTATCCCGGATGTTGTGAGTTCGGTTCCCGCCGATGATAGTGTACTTTTTATTCGACTTTCAATTGATATGGCTATATTATATTGCATTATTATATTGAATTATCTTTGTATTGATGAAGAACAAGAGCTTTCTTTTCAGCTTTACTCTAAACTATAATTGTTCAACTTAATTTGAAAAAAAAAGAGAAAAAAAAACACGTACTTTATACTACGTTTTGATTCGGCTTATTGCCATTCAACAAAAGACAAGGGTGCGATCCCTGCAGTCACGGTAACATTTTGATGGAGTCGAAATGCTAGACGTTTCTATGCTTAGATTTAGGTCCACGTTAGAGAGCCCCAGGTGGTAGAAATTTTCCGGCGCTCTTCTCTACGGCGTGCCTCATAATCATGTCGTGGTTTTAACCCGTAATACTCCGGATATTGTCTTTATTATTATTGCCATTCAACTTCTTAGCGTTGCCATAGGCTTAAGACATCAATAAACGTGCGATTTTTTCTTCCTCATTGACACAGCACATTTCTTTGAAAGGTATCTTCTCGGCAGTTGTTCGAGCAATCTCACCGAACTAGTTAACCACTGCCAAGGCAACCGTAATCATAATGCATTATACCAACTCCAATGTACAAGGCCACCGTTATATTGGGTTTGGAGCATTTCAACTATATGCGTGCATAACGGATTTTCTTCATAAGGACCAAGTATTTGGATTTGCTTGTTTCGGAGCTTGGTGGGTCCTCAATAAATTTACGGTGCCAAAATTTTCTACTATACTACGTCGTACTTTCATCACCATTAACATATTTCCACAAGCTGTTTCGTCGAAAACTGAAAGAATTAGTTCTTTAGGGGCAGTACTGCGTAATCAACTAAAAAAAGATAGTAACAGTAAACAGCAAACTAAGCACAACACCTCTTTCCACAGTGTTACATTCTGTCTTCACGCTTTTCTCGTTGCCTAGCTGAAGGAATGATGCTGCTGGAACAGATAGTTATCGAGACGGCAAAATAAATTATTCAAGGAAGCGCAATTTCTTTCCGTCAAGAAGCATCGGGTAAGCTACGGAGCGCCTCGTGTCAGCTACCACTATCACGCACCCGTCTAAGAAACGATCCGGTCATAATAGCACGCAAAACATAAACGTACACGAGAAAAAAATGACACCGAGAGGGGGGGGGGAGAATGGTGGCCATAACAAAAGGCTCCTAAGAGGGAGTGGCAACAACTCGATCGGCGCACACCTTTGGGCTCGGTTCCACCGAGGGGGGTCCCGCCGTCCGACGTGCCCAGTGCATGCTAAAAGATGGCCTTGATTACATCAGAGCGCGAATTCGGATCACGAATGGCCGCCTCCATCCCTCCCACAGGCGCCATGCGCTAGGCCTCTGTCGACACAAAAAAAAAGGGTAGCGAAAGGAGAGGCTGAAAGGGAAGTTAGGAAACAAAAGATAAAAAGAAAAAAAGAAAGGGGGAGCCAGAAGCGGGCGCGTAGATATTTAGCAGCGATGGCAGAGCCGTGTATAGGAAGCGCTAAGTCCAAGCAAGTGCTGCAAACGACTGAAAGAGACGTATTGCGGCGGTCGCGCGGTTCGGGCCGCGCGTTCTGCTTGTCCTCATTACATTTTCCCCCTCCATGAGGACGACGGGGAGGGCGGCGGGGCGACGGGCATCGCCGAGCGCCTCGTACGCGTAATGGCGTGTCACGTAGGCGACCACCGGCGCACTCCGTCCGCCGGTCGGAGCGTTGTCCTTCCGCGGCCACTAAAGACGACGAAACTGCACCCGCCGAACCGGGAAGGGAGAGAGGGAGCTCCATTCCGTGTCTGGTTGAATATTTGATCGCAACGTGTACGACCTCGAGACGCATGCCAATGTAAGATGGATCCGTGACCGGATTCGGATGGTGGCGATTTCCCTGCCCGTTTCGCTTCTTGCACGCGCTCATTGAGCCATCATTGCGGAGGGGGACCCTCTGGGTGGAAGAGCGAGTCGAAGCAGGCATAGCGAGTACATATAGCCCGTGGCCCATTTGAATTCAGGGCGGCAGTACGGAGCAACACGTTAAGCCACTGTAATCGGGAAAAGGCAACAAGCTATTCATAACCAACGGGCATCGACGCTACAACTGCATATGAACAAGTCTGGCGCCGAGAAGAACGTTGGAAAACACAAAGCTGAAGTTGACTGGTTCGGCCTAATGGGTTATATAGAGGACAGAAGAAGTAATGCCGCTTAAAGCAATCCTGCACTCTGGAAGAGAATGTTCACGCGCAAGATATGCATTGGTGCTTATAATTGACACCTTGCTCCTACACGAAGGAAACCCAGCGCTTGTGTTGCGGCGCTTGCCTTCGTTTCGGGGCTTGCTGTTTTTTCGTTATTTTCGTGGTTGCTGTCTTCCTCGCTATCGATGTTGTCGCCGTTGTTTTCCTTGTTGTTGTGGCTGTAACTTTCTGTTATGTAACGTGTGAATGCAACGGACGAACACCGATGTATGGTGTTGCGCCGCAGAGCTACAAAAAATATGTGTCAGAGACAAGGATTCTTGAATGCGCCCACATACGTTGGCGATAGTGGTAATGTTGAGCTAATCATTGTTCAACCTAGACAAGTATGTTCGTTCCCTTGTTTAGTTATTACGTCCTGGCCATAAAAATAACCAGATAAGCCAGAGCTTCTAAGTGGCTCCAGTGATTAATCTTTTAAGACTACATTGTTTATATTGAACAGATAATGAGATTGAGCAATGTTTTAGTGTATGACTGTGTGAATGAGATGTACATCTAAAAAGCCCTCCACGTAAACCGCAATGTCCGAAAACTTATTTGGTAAAGCAACGTGACTTCGACATGTCACCTAAAATTTACGAGGGGAGACTGGTTATTTAAATACAGCCAAGAAAGAAGAGAAAATAATGTGAATACCTATCAGGAAACGGAAGGGAACAAAGCCAAGGAGCTGTCGTGTGACTCGCCAGTCAGTCATTGCCACATCGACGAACTTTATTATTTACTGATATGGGTAACGCCGCTCAGGAATAATTCGTTGCAGCTCGTATTATGCTACCAGACCCAATATTTCATGATGAAATAGGTCTCTTTTTTTATGCATACACACGACATAAATCTTCGGAGCTAAGATTAGATACAAGACACTTTTGACCCCACGTTTCAACTCGCCGAAGGGACATATTTCACTGATATGACGGCGGATAGAAAAATAAATCGTGCTTCAGGCCGCAACCCAGAACGAAAATGCGACGCACAAGCGATCTTTTACATGGCACTCGCAGATTCATTCAAACCGGTGTCTACGAAAAACCGCCGCGATGGGCCGCCTCTTCAGAAGTAGTGGCGTATCAGTGCAAGCGATTACCCGCGGTGACACTCACGCAAGAATACTCCCGAGCCGAAGTATATTCACTCTGTCATCTCTCTGTCCGCGCACTCTATTCAGATACCTGCCCGTTAACACCACCGCCCCAGCGATCGCGAACAGCCAAAAGTCCGCAAGAACAAGAAGAAGAAAAGGAAGCGGCAGCGCGTGTGCCCTTCAGCGTTGGCGGGGCCTCGCCCGCGGCGAGGCGAGTCGGCCGAGGGAGGGAAAAGCTAAGCGCATCTCGGTCGTCCTCGCTCGGTCGCGCAGTATCTGAATGCGCCCTGGGATCCGGCCCGATCGGCCACCGCCATTGTCCGACACAAGAGACTCAATTTGCAAGACAAAGCCGGCTTCTTTCTGGGCGAAAGTTTGCGATATCCGCAAAGGAGCTTTCCCGGTCGCTTGTCAAAGCAAACGGTGGTCACAATATATCTAGATATCTCACGTTTACTTTCTGGCTCACTTTCGGCCGGGCGTCGCACAGCGGCGCCGAGACCCGTCCGCTCGTGTATACCTCTCACTGACACGTTGGATAGCGCGCGAGCGACGCGCTTGCTAGCACTCAGCTTCTGAGTGCGCACTCCTCTTGGCTATACAAGGCTGGCGCCCCTTTTAGCGCAGATTTTTTCGTCGGTGCAAAGCACGCAAGGCGGGCTTGTTTATCTATTTCCTTGTCACGCTGCGCCGATATGTCGTCGTATTGATACTTGATTTCGTTATCTCTTGTAAACAAGCGGTACATGTTTTAAGATGTCCGTGCGGCTTCGCTTACAGCAAACGCGAAAGCCGGTCCACTATGATGGAAACCGTTACAGAACGAAGAACACAGTCAAATGAAAACGAATGAAATAAGAACGAACAATAGAAACGCTTCGCTCGCCAGTTCTTAAGGCACTGTTGAAGTACCGGAGAACCTGCAGGTCTAAAATTCAAGATCTAAGCGTTCTCTTCTGGTGTTTGGAGAAGGGTAACGTTGGTTTTGTGTGCATCAACAATGCATTCGTAATCGAAAGCTGTTCTCACTGGCTATCGATGTAAGTATATTAATTACGATCCCAAAGGCACCCGTGTGAATAACGAAATTAATATTTACGACCTGATAAAGCACGATCAGGCATACGTTGTCTTTCAAGGTGAAGTAAGCTTTGGCTTTGTTTTGCTATACTAACAAGACTATGTGTGTGTAGCGAAACATTTACCCCGTTACCAACTATCCCACTGCAACTGCATTCTATTCTATTAGTAATCCACTGTGTAGGCGATTATATAACGCAGAAATTTCAGTAAAAGCGTTTTACTTCTGGAGTCCATTTTCGGTCTGTCTCCGTCTCTTACCTCAAAAGATTTAATTCTTGGGACTAAGCATGTCTTTTTACATCAGGCAACGAAGGAAATTCCGCAACCTCCAGTTTCAGTGCGTGAACACCGAACTTCAACAAACTTCTTGTCACTCCATAAGGTCAGTCGCGTGCAACTTTGCTCTAAGTTTTTATTTGTAAAAACTTAAACAACTGACACAAAATTATTGAGGCTGTGTTTTTCGCGTTTGATCATTTGCTACTGACTCGTTAATCGTGGTAAAAAGAAAAAAAAGAAGACAAACTGATTCGCAAGCAGCGCGAAAAGATTGTGAGACTATATGCTCGTATGTTACGACCGGTGGCAGTTTCGATTTCGAAGAGCACATCGCGGCCCCGTGACGCTCAAGACATACTTCTAAACAGAGACGACCGCACGTACCGGTGACGCCACTGGCTATACCTTCTGCAATGTCTTCAGCGCCCCTGTTTCGTTTGCGATGTTGAGCGTTGCGTGAGCTTGTTTATTTGAAAGTCAAACCACGGCGGTTATCTTGTGCGGGAGATGCGCAAAGCAGCCGGAAAGAGGCACGCATATATGTTCGGAAACCTCTATTTACAGGGACAATCTTGCCGGCGGCTGCAACGTTGCTGCCGTCGTCGTCGTCCAACAGAGGCGCCGATTTCCGTGAGCCTCGGATCTGCCGCAATATTGGAGATGCTGAACCATTTTCTCGTCGATTCTCTGTAATGTAGCACGTCGAGAAGTGACGACGGAAGGAGTTATGGCTGAAGCAACAATGGCGCGACATTTTGATTGGACACTCGGGCAGCTAAAGTTCCATTTCACGGTAGTTTGCTGCTATAAGCTTGCTGGCTTTTATATGCTGGCGGTAACAGTGCGAAACATGGAAGTGGCGTGATGTAACGCTTTACTATCTCGTATTTAGGTCGGGCAACGCACAGTTCTAAGGGCGTACAATACCGCACTTTGTGCGCACGTTTGTGTTCATCCATCGGTATGTGGTACTGCGCTTATGCCACGTGCCAATGCGGACGCTACCACGTGATGGGGAGAGCCGAAGCACTTCTGTGCTCGCTACGCAGTACGATCCCAGCGACATTTAAGCGCGCCAACAGTACAAACACTGAGAAGTGCGCTGGCTGAAACTTCTCGCGCGACGCACAGGCCAATGGTGTCTGAGATCACTGAGATGAATCACCAAAACTTGCGACGTATGTTGTTTACAAATGGGACGTACGCATGATTCCAACATCACTAGATGCTTCACTTTCCGATTCGGTAATTGCACAAACTTTACAACTTAATTAAAATAAGGTTTAGGCTGCATTTGTAGCTGCTGCTGTACGGATGACACCTATGTGCTCGCAGCCACGGGTAATAACAGTCATATCGTGTTCGGATATTTGTGTCAGTGTTCCTTTAACAAGAAGCAGCTCGCAAACACTACCGCTATATAGGTTCAGGGAACTACAAGTTCCCGGCAGCTTGTAGTTCAGGGAACTACAAGTTGCCGCGGGCAGGGATCGGTCCCGTGCCCGCGGCAAGTTATCTTTTCGTCCACTTTAACTTTCTTCACACTTTATCCTAATTACAACGAATAACGTCCCCTATACTTTCTTTGGCATTATTGTCTGTTAGTTCTCATTAATATTGTGTCAGTAGTATATGTGTGTGTCTGTGTGCCATTGTGTTCACCCCTGTGTGCGCGTGCGCGGGCACGCTCTTGTTGGTATATATAATTTATAAGGTTCTTAGAATAGGGCAACCCACTAGGGGAAGGTGGTATGCGTAGTTGTTTGGGAGGTGAACACCTACACACACAAATACAATATGACAACTGCTTTGTTCTTGTATCTACTTTATCGTATCGTGTAAACGTTGAAAAAAAATGACATTGTTTGCGAAGGAGTCGACGACAAGGGAGTCTGCAGCATCTCCGACGACCTACAACGCAATCGCCACGTGAACCACACATGAATAATGTAATAGCGTATAAATAATGTCGGCATAGAATTCAGACCATCAAAAAGTTCGCGTCCGTGAAGGTTGTTCGAAGAGAGGAAGTGGCATTACTCAGTCATAGCTCGTTCCAGCCGGCCCTGAAATGTCACAGAGATTGCTTAGACTAATGCTCCTATCGCTGAGGCCACATACTTCTCGTTTGCGATTCCGCTTGAAATGGGTACCAGACCGGGTCCATTTGCTTGGCTCGTGTTGTTTTCCGCAACAAGCACCGCGCAGCGAATGCGCCCTCGACCAAAATGCAGGGCCGCTTTCAGCATTGGTATCGTTCTTTGCCATGTTGATGTCGGCGCTTGCAGCGATCTTCTCAAATGCAACGCGCACATAAGGAGCCTCTCGTGGAAACGATTCCACATAGCGACGACAGCGTAAACGTCTAACGGTGGTTAGGCCACCGAACGGAAGTGGGAGCCATAATGCTATGCAAATAAATAAAGAGGTACAAGCGAAGTCACGTCGAGTCAGAACGAGGGCTCGTTTATTCTAAAAGAAGAAGATAACAGGGCCAAGCACTCTAGTCGAAGATGAGGACAGGACTGTAGAAAAAAGAGAGTCAAGGAGGGGCGATCAGGAAAGGGGGGCGAGCAACCAAGTCATCTTCTCCTTTCGGGGCCACGCTGAATGGCAGCCGTATGCGGCACTCGTCCTCTCCCGCCGCCTTGCTTTTCCTTTGTCGCGTGGGGAAGAAAGGAGCCCGGGCCAGGGCTTCTTTCTCCACGCAAGAGTTGCATTCATCAGGTTGGCATGGAAGCGACAGGCGGTCCCAAAGACTTGCAAATGGCCACCAGTCGCACAAAGGAAGCAGCGAAGGGAACCGCTGGCGAGATGGGGCTGAGCGGGTGCGATAGGAGCCGGCGGTTAGCCTCGTCTATTCGGCCGGCTCGTTCGCGGACAGCGCGTCCCGCCGGCACCGCACGCGTGGCCTAAACGCCCGAGAAAAGGACGTGCAGCAGCGCTTGGAATGCGCGAAGATATGGGCTGAACGCCAAAGTACTGAACGGTCGAGACTCTCGTGGTGGTGCATCTCGAACGCGTTCACGCCGCAGCATTGGGTGAAAGCAGAGAGCAAGGAGCGCGATGGAGACATTCACGGGATGAAACATACCTCTTCACTGGTTTGCCCGTCCGGTCTAGCTGGGTGACATTTTGTTTTTCTTTATCGGTGTATTAGATTTGTGCCTTCTCAACACTATTATAATAATATCTGGGGTTTAACGTCCCAAAACCACGATATGATTATGAGAGACGCCGTAGTGGAGGGCTCCGGAAATTTCGACCGCCTGGGGTTCTTTAACATGCACCTAAATCTAAGTACAGGGGCCTCAAATCCCTTCGTTTGTCGCAACAGGGTACTCGCTAAAATGTTTATCTTTCCACCTCCTAGCATTCAGCCTTACTACTGCGGGTGCAGTCAACCTTTTGTCCTATAGTCAACCCGCATTCCCCACACTTGAGATGGATGAGATAAGCAAGCAGCATTACTAAGAATTAAACTTTCCTTTTAGTTTCAGAATCGTAATTACGAAATGCTGAATGACGAGTTGTGGCTTGGTCTGTGACTTCAAACGACGTCGCAGTTCACACTAATGGACTTTAATGCGGCATAGATACTAAATATATGCACCCAAAAATGCAATGCCTCAATGAAACCACTTCTCAATTAACTATTCGTCAGGCTTCACCACCGCCGTCTGGACTTCGGTACCAACTCGCTCCGTACAGTGTCCTGGGAGTCGGATGCGTGTTCTGCGCGGACAATTTCGTCCAAGTGGTGCCGCCCGTCAAACGCACTCCCGCTCGGCTGAACGTGGTCGCATAGATGCCGAGAAAGCTGTAAGGGTGGTTTTCCAACAGGCGCGAAGCTTGGGACTATAGGCTCCACTGTCTGCCTTTGTCACGTTCGCAAGAGGCAACTCGGAGTGCGCGCAAGAAGGAACGTCCAACACTGGTTGAGTGGCAGTCGCCTGGTTTCTCGCCAGCGGTTCGGGCCTCCGAGCGGCGGCGGCTGCAGCCAAGACCTTCCTGTTGGGCGCCCAGCTTTCAGACGCCGATCACACAGCCACAGGGCATAAAGGAAAAGAAAAGCGGGGTTGCAGAGTTGAGAGCGAGAGGAAGGTCGAGAGTAACCGAGCGGCCGCGGCTGAAGGATACTTGCAGCACAATGTCGACAAGCCAGGCGCAGGAGCCGTCCGAGCGAAAGGCCAACGACGCCGCTCGCATACCGAGCAGCTCGTTGCCCAGCCCCGCCGGCGCACGCAAATATGCTGCGTGGTTCACCAAACCACCATGCCGCCTTGCTTGCCTCAGTGTTTGTGTATGTGTGTGTGTGTGTTTGGCGGCACTAATGATTTGTATAAACAAAGTAGGCGCAGCAGCTAACGAAGAATATATGGCTCCTTGGAATCCGGACGCGGTCAACTGCTCCACGCGAGCCTAACCCTCCCCTCTTTGCGCTTTCTCGGTGGCGCGTGAGCAGCCTGCCCGATGAACAAACGGGATCAATCGAGATTTCAAAATTGCCGCCCAGCAGCGCCTGCGGCGTTGTCGTACGCAACCTGCGATTCGTCCCGGGTTATGCCCCGCCGCCCGCCGCGGTAGCCGAGCTCCTGGACAAACATGGGGCGCGCCAAAAACTTCTAACGGTGATCCTTCGATAATAAAAAAAGAACAGAAGCAAATTCAAAATGGGCCCAATGCCATTGCTGGCGGGGCGCAACCAGTGCGCCTCTGCACGCTTCCCTCACCCTTATTTCTCTCTTTCTCTCTATTTTATATGTGAATCAATGATGGTAACGCGCTGATGAGCACACTTGAAATAGTAACCTAATTTGAATTTCTTTCTGTTGTTTACGGTTCGCTTAATTTTTCTTCACCCACACGATAAGGACACCCGTAGATTATTTTTTTGCTTTCTTCATAATTTGTACCAGCGGAAAGTTCAGACAGAAGTTATTTTTGTGTAAGAAGTTGAACTTTCAACGTGGAACGGATGTCTAGGTGTGCTCGCAGTGTTTATCATGTACGTTCTAATAATCATGAATACCCGCATGACCCTGAATTTCATTACGTCGTGGAGGCCCCTTCGTCAAAGCACGCGTACAACTGTAGTCTAGAAAACACGTTGGTTGATTTGTAATGTCGCTGCCGAATGGCGATGAAGTACAAAAACAGTGCAGTGGAATCCCATGAAAGCGAGTTATCCGCGCCAGTCCACCCTTGACGCTAAAGTTAGACAACGAAGGAACGCTCTATTTCCCACATTGATAGCGCCCAGCGTTCAGGCATATCGGCACTGAATCGACGATCTCGCGCTCAGTCAATCAGCACCTCTCGGCGAGCTTTGCGAGAACTCTCTCTGGTACTGTGGCGGCGCAATCAAAATGTTACTAAGAACACTGCAATGCTGATGGATGAGCCATTGAAAGCGAGAGCAACAGCTTTGCTAGTACGGCTTCTGTGACGTCCAGCAATGCAGAGAAGGCTACTTCGAAAAAGCGGACACTCTGACAGTAAAATGCCGCTCATTATTTGTATATACCTATATTGGTACAGCGTTCGGGGTAGCAAAATTTACGCATAAGCTCCGCCTTGTAGCATGGCAACTTTTAAATCTATGGTAACTACAGTATCTGTTTGTCTTTCTTCATGATTGTTTATATCGCCCGTAAGAGGCAGCGCTGTTTCGCCTTTTCAGGTGAACTTTAGGAACTGACGAAAGCCGAGGGTGTCGCAGGTTACATACGTTCATATGAATCTAAAACCTTCACAATATCAGCACCAAAATTTCTTTTACTTGTAGCTTTCTTTGCTCAACGGTCATTTGTCTAGCCTCTCGTTCCTCTTGATATAGCCGGAGGTTTTATTTTTTAATATTTTCCTTTGTTTGCTAACACTGTCGTGACCAAGCGGTGTTCATCACTCCGACTCCTGAAACATCGTAGGGCTTAAGCGAATGGGAGGAGGAGAGATACGGAAAGTGAACCCATCGACGGCATAAAACCCACGTGCTCATCTTCATTTTTAAGCAGGACAACGTTAAATAACTGATACGCTCGGCTCTAAGCTCCTCCGGCACAACAAACAAAAAAATATTTCCTCTTTTCTTATGTTTGTTTCTCGTCCTTCAAAATCTCGACACAATTTGGCTGCCGAGGCAGCAGACTGGAGAGCGAAAGGGTGGCTACAGAACACAGGTGTGACAGCGTCAGTGCGAGAGAGCCCCGACTTCATTGCGCAGGCAACACATCCCCAAGCGGTCGCAGGAGCTCATCAAATCTTTAGAAGGTCGGGCACACCCAAACGCACACTCTCTTGGGGCCTCAATTTTGACGGTCCGGCCCGCGACGCCGAGGGCCGGCCCAATTTAGATTTTGCGCGAATCCACGCGGCTCCGGAGTCGAAGAGTCTTGGCCCGTGCTCTCGCGAGCTGCCCCAGCTGCCCTCTGCGCCGTGAACGGCTCAACGCCCGTGCAGCAAGCGACGGCAGTGCATGCTGCGTGTACCGCGCCGGTGCAACAGAGCCGTCGATCGGGAACCCCGGGTCATTTTGACGTTGCTGCCGCTTAAAGTTTGATGCGAACGGCCTGGACTAGGCCGTCTCGAAAGCCACCTGCGCCACAGCGCGCGAGATGAACTGGATAGCCTCCTTCCTTTTCCTCCTTAGCTCCCTCTCTGTGTGCCCGGTTTTTATTGCGATAAAAATGAACGTTTTCGGTGGAATTATCAAAAGGGCTGCTCCTTACAGACTTCGGGGAGATTTAGGCTCATCTTGGCACCGGCGTTGCTGGGCCTTAGATGGTCATCATTCGATGACGGCCTCCCAGCCCCTCCCCGCTGAAAATCGGAACAAAACAACGAAAATAGGATAGCAACAAGGGCGGTAACAGATCGCCATTTTGTTGAAAGTGCCCAGAGGGCGGATGAAAAGCGTAATGACAACAGTTGAAAAGAAAATGCAGTCTTGTTTTATTTATCGGCATTTTTCGTACCGACTATATGTCTTTCAAGCGAGGTGGTGATTATGGTGGCTTCACCTAAAGGCTTTTCGAATGCACTAGACATCCCGAAATTTTATTTTTTTTTCTCCTCTTTTTTTTTTTTTTGCCTAAGTCAAGTTCGTTAAAAAAGAAAACTCTTAGGAGTGCGCTTCTGCACTCGGCTTCTATGGCTTTAGTTCGACGGTGAAACTTAGACGAGTAAATCACAAGTGCGTAGCATCAACTATATAAACAGTAAAGTTTGACAGGAATAAACTTTTCAGTGGATATACCTTACTTCGCTACAGGAAGCAGCCATAACGGGAGTAATCTTTTTTTTTTTTTTTTCTGTTTCGGATTGCCATCGATGGCAGAGCTGTTCAGTCCACTATCGCGAGAAAAAAAATTGATAAAGAAAGGAGTATTTCACGAGCGCTAAAGTCGGGAGTAACTCACTATATTGTAAACGACACCTTTTGCGCTACGGACCGAGGCAATTACGCGAGCGAACTGCTGAACGGCGCGCATAAGGCAGTGACGCCCGCGCGGAGCCTGTTTCGAGGCTGTATACACGGGACACTTTCAATCAGTCACAAGAGGGCAAGCGCATTCAATTTCCACGGCAATATCCCGAACAGGGGCGCGAGATTCTGGGGCTCCGGCGCACTTTTCCGAAGGGGCCTACGTCGCAACGCCAAGTGTGGAGGGGGAAGAAAAAAAGGGGAGAAAAAAAAGGGAGGGAAGCTGACGGCAGAAGAAAAAGCTCATCTCCCTGATGAACCTCGCCGCGTTCATTCAAGGCGGGCAGAAAGAAAGTAGCGGCGGTGAGAAAACGGCTGACACCGAGAGAATGGGGCGAAGGAGGGGGCCCTTCGTGAACAGCGATCACACTTCACCGACCCCTTGCCTTCCCGCCTCGCGATTCTTTGTCTCTTTTCGCTCGCGCTTCGCTCGCGATACTTGCTCCGTGTGTGAATCGGCGGCCCGTTCGCTTTCGCTTCTTTGTCTGTTTATCTTTCCCGAAAGGGGAGAGCGAGGGTGCACTCTTTCCTTCTCGAAGCTTCCCGCAAAAAAAAAAAATGAAGTAATGAGAAGGAAGGTTGCTACCAATATGCAGAGACAGCGCTCGAAGGAACAAATTAGAATTGGCCGTCAGTGAACAAATTGGTTTATTCCAACGAGTCACGCGGCGGATTACAGTTCGCCGTTATCTTTCACCTCGGCGCCAATTTCGGCGATGAAACCTGGAGCGAGGTGACGCCGTCGTCGTGACAAGTCGAGCTCCCGGAGGCCGCCCTGAACATCGCGAGGGCGCTGCGCGTCGCGCGTGCGACACTGCGTCTATTAATCACGACGCACGGAACACATCTTGACAGAATGAGTTCAGCGAGGACAACTCGGTGCTAATGCGAGCTCAGCATGACACTGCTGATTTCTGCCTGGCTGGCGTCCAATGAAACAAAAATGACGGAGATACGCGACACTTGTTTTTCTTTTTTTTTCCGTCGCGACATTGCACGGTTTCCGCTGTATCTAATCCAACTATGTATATTAGTCTATTGGTCTATTTCTCCAGATGGTGTTTTGTTTGTTTGCTTGTTTTTCTTTTGTTTTCATTTTCATTTGTGTGCCCGATATTGCTTCCATTTATCGTCAGGGTTTCACATTTACACAAACTAGCAAAATCTTCATAAAGAATGAAAGTAAGGTCACTAAAAGTCCTAAAAAATTCAAACCTATTGTGTATACTAAATATCTGAAGGGCGCATGAATATCTCGTAGCTCCGATCATGCTGAGAATTCTTTCCAACTGCATATGTCTTGCCAAATAAACGGTTGAAATTCTTTGCGCAATATGTACCATTAATGGGACACTAAAGGCAAATGTTAAGTCGACGTTGATTGTTTAAATAGTGTTCCAGAAACCTCGTAGTGCTTGTTTCGTGCCAAGGAAATGCTTATTTTGAATGAAAGTCCCGTTTTAATGGTCCGCACAGCGTTAGCGCGCTTCAAATAGCGCGCCTGAAGAGACCTCCTGACGTAGCGCTTGCCTTGCCGAACGTTGCCCGCATTTACTGCCCGGCAGCCGACGCCGAGTGCAGCACCTATACTACCACAGTTACCAGCAAAGAAGGGTTCAACTCTGTTCAATGCTTTTTCGCTGTTTCGTTGTTTCGCTTTTTCGTCCGTTTTGGGCGTACAAGGACAGAGTAATATTACTTAGTCATAGGATACAGTAACTGCTTGAGAAAAGAGATGAAAACACTGGAATCACCGCACTGCATTCGGCAAAAGCTCATCACAGAGCTACAACAGAGCAATATGGCGCTGAAAAGGGGCCGAAGTGTAAAGCTTAAAGAACCGAAGAAGCGCTGTCGAAGTTTAACAGAACCGTACTTAATGGACTTTGCGGCACAAGTTTGTTACAAATCAACGCATAACAAATGTCCTCTAGCCAGACTTAATCGTCGCTTCCGTGTTGCGAGAGAACGAGGTGCGGCAAACGAGCGCTGATAAACACTCGCCTAAGTGCTACTTAGCAGAGGTGAGGCTTAATTTGTTTACAACGTGCACCCACGCCCGGTTCTACAGTTGTTCGCTTTCTTAAAGTCTCGACGCGTGCACACACACCCTTGTACAAAGACGCGCGCAAGTACATGCATGCATACACGGAGAGTGGGCGGCAGAGAGTGAAGGCCTGTCTCGAGTTCACTGGCGACGATCGCACACTTGAGAGGAAGATGCGTTCATTAAAACGTCGACGCGTCCACGTCTGCAACCCTCCCCCTGCTCCAGAATGCTCGAGCAACCGACGCTAGCATCACGTGTACAGCTCAAGGCATAATGCGCGTCGTCGTCGACGCTCCCCTCTTGCCGCCAATAGAGTGCGCAAATATTTGAGCGCCTCGCCGAGGAGGCACGCGGGAGTAGTGAATGGGAAAAGCGGCGCGTGCAATCGCAAATACCTGCGTGCGCACGAACGGAGCGCCTCCCAGCAACGCAGCCTCCCCCTTTTTGCCCCGAGCAGCTGCGGTTGACGCAACTTAGCGCGCGTGTGCGCACCGCAGCCGAACGCGTGCGTTATTGACGCAGATGCTCTGACGCGCGGCGGCCTGCGGCAGTGCAAGCATGCCTGTTCGCAAAGACAAACTGTTAGCCCTGCCGCGACTCGCACAACTTTTCCGTCGTCGCCGCCGTCTCGAGCTTATTTGTTCCAACGGGATGGATCTCGGCTGAAAGTCGGCGCCGATGATGCGCGCCGCCAAGAAAGGGAGACAAACACGCGCTCGCGCTTTGTCGATCTTCCTTTATGACGAATGCAAATTAAGCACGCGTAGGTTCTGCCTGCCAGGTAAACTTCGCCTAGAGCTGTCTTCCGACTGAGCAGCTTGGTGCGCTCATTTGGCTGCCGTACACTCTTTGTTTTACGGAGACGTGGAAATTTTAAGGTCGTAACTGTGCAACCCTGCGTTGTTTGCCGCTAAACCTGAGTGTGTGAGCTGCTATCAGAAATCATTATTAAACAATACTGTGTCACGCTGTTCTGTCCGCGATTGTGTGTGTGCATGTGTGTGTGTGTGTGTGTGTGTGTGTGTGTGTGTGTGTGTGTGTGTGTGTGTGTGTGTGTGTGTGTGTGTGTGTGTGTGTGTGTGTGTGTGTGCGTGTGTGTGTGTGCGTGTGTGTGCGCGCGCGTGTGTGTGTGTGTGTGTGTGTGTGTGTGTGTGTGTGTGTGTGTGTGTGTGTGTGTGTGTGTGTGTGTGTGTGTGTGTGTGTGTGTGTGTTTACTATAATATTAAAAGGCAATGATGGCCTCGTAAAGGAAAAAAATACGAACATTGTGTCAGAAGATATACTGTCACACTACAGTGAGACGTTGAGACTAGGGGAAATGTACCAGTACCTTGAGGTAGGCTGAGAAAGAAATTCCGCATAGCACATAACATCCTTTTCACGGGGTACACAGATAAGGCCCTGGATAAAGCGCAGGACTCCTCTTCGTAGCACAGTTCATTCGCAGTTTTCGTCTGTGCTGGGCATAAAGTGGACAAAGCAACAGCCGGTATGAGGCATTCTCCTAGTTCGCCACAAACACACGAGTTTGATTCAGCACACCTTTTTTATGTAAAAAGAGGTTGGTGAAGGCCGCACCAAGCCGAATCTTATGCGGTAAGTTAGCAATAACACTAGAAATTAATAAAAATGAATAATTTTAAATTTTAGTTCACGGTCCGCTGCATACAGAATAGATCTTTTCGCTGCAGCATCGAAGCGTGTCGTCAAAGACCATTCCGTTGAAAGTTTTTTATCAACGTCCTTGATGTCATGACTACAGAAGGGAATGGCGCACATGTCGCCGTGGTCATCGGACCGTTTAGCCATTTCGTCGGCTGGCTCGTTCCTGGACTAAGAGAGTAAGAAAGTGGGAAGCAAAGGAAAGGCAGTAACTTTGACCGTAAAAGTCCGATTCGCTCTAGTGGGGAAAAAAAAGGGGGTGGGCGGTAGTGGGATTTAAACTAAGGCACAGAGAGAAATATACTGAAACAGTAATCAACACATGAAACGGAAGCGGTGTAAATTGACTGTCATATTCGTCATGTACTGTTGTAATAAAAAATTAAATTCCCTAGTTTCACATGCCAGAACATAAGGCACATAAGGCACGCCGTAGTAACACGAGCCAACCACTGACAATGGCAACATAGCGATAGTTGTGCAACGCCAGGCAGAACCTTTCCCTTTCACTCAAAATTTGGAGGTGATATGACGTCACAACCGATGTTTCTGCTCAGGTGACTTGACTTTCTCGCATGTGATAGCAACCGGAAGTTTCACCATTGCGCTTTTTAGGATATGGAAACACGCGCTGCCGCGGCCGGGAATCGAACCCACGCCCTCGTGTTTTGTAGCGCAACGCCATAGCTGCTAAAAAAATAAACAGGGTGGGTGCATATGATTTCCTTGCGCGTTTGTGTATCTCATTATTTACCATTTACTTCGGCCCTTGCTGATGACTGTGTAACTTCGTGGTGCTTCAAAAAATATACGAGTTTTCTACGTGTTCCTTAACCTGTTTATAATTGTTGTTTCATTTACCACATGTTTGCCCCGCTTCTCGACATCCACATTTTCACTGCCTTTGCTTCTTCATATAGCAGTAGGTTAGAACATGCCAGTGCAGGTTGACCTTCCCGCCTTTCCTGTAAATAGAACCTACCGCTTTCCCAAGTCAGAAATTTTCGCTTGTCATAATCATAAACTTTCGCAGCAAACTGACAGAGCACTGGCCACTGACAAAAAGCAGGTGGGAGCTAAAAGCTCTGTGAATCCATCCCGTCAAGCGTATAGACGGGAGGGCACGTGAACTCCCGACCAGTTAGTGACAGTAGTCGACGCGCGGTGGTCCTTTTATGTCGTCATCTTTGCAGCAGAATGAGAAGTCGTAGGGTTTATCAGGCCACGGAGGCAGCATTCTCATGTGATGGTGGTACGCACATGTGGTGCTTTAAGAATCCGTGTTAGCGCCAATGCCAAAGTGAGTGATCGTCGCACCGCAATTAGGAATACAAGATGGTGGAAAAGTTATTCGCCATAAAATTATCCTCTCCACGCGCAACATATCCCTCAAGGTGCCTTTCGAGAAGATTTGCTGAGCTTGTTCCAGCGCTACGCACTGCTGGACTCCCGAACACCAAGCACATTTGTGTAGCCGATTTGAAATGGGGCCTACCGGCACTGTGCACCCGACGGCGAAGGCAACGAACTGCGACGAGACAATCGGATCGAGCTAGCGCTGAAGTGGACCGTGCGACGACTTTCCCGTGTCGACCCCGTTTCTGTTGGCCCCTGCGATCGCGGGGGGCAGGGAGGGCACGCCCGTGCGGCCAGCGGTGCCGTCCGTGGCGTGCAGGCACCTGTGGAGGCTACGACCTCTTCCCCCTTCGTCTTTCTTCCTAGCTCCCCCAGGTTCGCCGCGGGCCTCGTAGATGAAGATGGATGGGTGCTGCGATAGTGCCACACGGCTCATTGAGCACCGATCAATGGCCAGCGTGGCTTCGAGACGCTTTCGAAGAGAACCAAAAACAACGTTGAACAAAACGCCATCGCCATACACTTCATAGCCCTCACCACTGCTCCAGTCTCTATCTGAATGTTTTTAATCCTTGTTTGTCGTTTTCATGCCTCTCCGACCGACACGAGCCCTGCAGCAGCCATTACAAAATATCGTGCAAAACGGAGGAAAGGAAGCCTTATAGGTGAAAAGAATCATAGTGTGCCCCGGGGAAAAATTCCGCACTTTTGTACGATTTTTGCGACGGTTTTTCAGTACTACAAGCGATATAGTGCGGGTTTGGGATTCATCTGCAAGCACAATATTCACCCTTTAGGCCCTGCCGCAGTATGATTACAGAATTTTTTTCTCGTAGCAATGTTCTGGTGATGTCCTGCGACTTGCCTGAGAGTATGCGCTGAGAATTCAGCGAGAAAGAATGAAAAGAGAAGGCTAATGCAGAGAGAAAATCGAGGTGACACGAGTCACACGGAGAAATTTAATGACACCGTAATCCTAACATATAGGGCCCATCAATGGGCCCTGTGAGGTATTTGGTATATCGCATCGCCCGAGCATCGTCCTACCACAATAATAAATTCAAAAAGATATTTTCGTAGCAACCAAGATAGAAGCAAACGACATACTACGAGTCCAGGAGGGGGGCGTGCCGCCCTCCTTCAAGAAAGTGCTCTGGGCTGTTGTCGTGACCAACTCCCACAAGAGACATTGTATTCATCCTTCATGGGAGCCGGGGGCCTTCCTGCTGTTTGCGTTGCAACCCCAATTCCCACATCTCAGAATCTCTATCTTATCCTCTCGCCGTTTCTGCTAGACCGTAGGATTTCAATAAGCAGTTTTTTACGCTTGCGTTTCACACGAGTTTCAATGTCGTTCGTGCTGCTCCTGTCTACTTCTGCGCCGTAGGCGCGCGCCTGCGACATCATCTCTTATTGCGGGTAGAGTTCCGCTTTCAAAGTACGCGTCTTTTGTTAAAATTTAGAACCGCTTAAGCAGCTCACGCCAGCTAATTAGTTTGCAGACCCGATCGTAGAACCCCCAGGTTCATCACCCCAGGTTCAGTCATCTACTCGCTACACTTGTTGAGTTCACAGTGCCTAAACCTGGTGCGCTTTAAAGAACATCAGGTGGTCGAAATTTCCGGAGCTCTCCACAACGGCGTCCCCCATAACCAAATCTTCGTTTTGGGACGTTAAACCCCAACAATTATCAACAGCGCCTAAACCTGGTAAACTGCTTTGCAATGCCTTGAAGTCGCACAACTATGTTGATACAACGAGATCACCATTACACGCTCATCTTAATTCTGCTAACTCTCCGACCAAAGATTAATGATATTAATACAAAGGTAGACTTCAGCGCGTAGTCGAAGAGCGACAGGGTTCAATCTGAATTCAATGCCAAGATTCATTTTACATTGACCCTTCACGTCACTTCAAAATACCGTCCACATAGGATACAAAGCAGACCTACTGAAACTGCAATCCACGCCTGCCGGCTTGGTACCACGTACACGAAACCAAGGAGGTTTAAATAAAACTTGCTGGAGTTGAGGCCGCCTATACTTACCAATGGGCCGCAGTGAAGCCGCGCCGCGCACGCGGCGGCCATCTTGCCATAGGCAAGAAACGGGAGCCAAAGCGCGCCCGCCGCATCTTTCCGCCGTGGTTTTTAATGGTTATAATGGCGAACATTATGGGAGAAGTTCTCAAGAATAAGAAGCCAAATCGCAGATAAGAATGCGGTCAGTTTTATTCTGTTTCTATTGGCGTTTTCCTTGCAAGCATGCACACCGAAGGGCCTGTATCACTGTTTTTTTTTTTTTAATAATTATCCTCGTAAGAGCAGACCTCACTTCTCGGCATTCATTTTCCTGTTTATTTCGTTCGTCAAGTGACGGAGTCTTATGCATATATAGAGTTTGGCCACTTTCTTTGAGCGGAATATAAGTGTGGGTCCAAAGCACCACACTCGATATGCTCATCGAGAAGGATATATATTCGTCAAGGCTTGAAAGCCATCTCTTTTCTCAAGACAAGCTCAAAATCTCCAAAACGAATAGTTTTGGCTTTGCATGGACCTGCTTCAAGGGCATTCAGCTTGCAGTCGACACTATTTCAATAGATACAGCTTTTTCGATACTATTTCGTAGGCTCGGCCGCTCTCTCTAATTACCCTGTCAATGAATCAATTAAAAACGCCCAAGTGGCATAAGTCATAACTTTAAGCCAACGAGCATAGTCTGTCATCATGTATTCCAGTCCCAAAGTCCGCATATATATAACCGTTTAGTCGCCCACAATCTCAACTTGTTTTCTCATTTGTCATCAACAATCAAAGTACAGTAGAGTTTTTGTGCGGCATTGGGCTAGCTTTTTCGAGACAGTTACTCATCTGCGAAGCAGCATTTTCTTTGATGGAATTCTGTACACCGTTCTCGTATAGAGCGCTCTGCTGACAGTGCGCGATTAAACTTCGTGCGTACATACTCGTAAGCTGATGGAGAATAGAAGTGCAGCGTTAACGCAAACGCCCGCAGCTCGGATGGAATACGTGCCTTTCTGGTCTTTTCGTGCCCTAGGGGTTGCTGTATGTATGGGGGAAGGCTGCAGTGAACATCGCCCAGCCCGACTCAGACATGAGCTTTTGATCCTTGATCTCCTTTATTATCGCTTGAGGATCGAGCCTTGGTCTTTTTGGTTAGCGTGCAATTTTTCTGCTGCAGAATTTTCATCTTGAGCTGTTTTATCTCTTCTTAAAAATTATGAAGCATTTCTTCGTAATGCTGCCGTATAAGTGATGCAACTGTCACATCTTCAACTTTTTTCAATTTGAACGCATCTAACGGCCGGAGTACCCCTGGGCGATCGGTTAGGTCGCTTTATTTGCAGCTGGAAAGAGCACTGCACAGTTCAGACCTGCTGGTTTTACTCGCTGCACTGCATAAAGCAAATACAAATATAACAAAAATGCACGAATGTAAGAAAAAACAGGTCCTTGTATATTGCCCAAATGACGTTACATAACCTCGTAGTTGCGAGCTACCCTTTTATAGCACGTACAGGGCAACCGATAACGAAATCTCGCCTATTTATATAATTTCAATGAATAGCAAGCGGTGCGTTATTTTCCTATTCGCGCTCCGTACCAGTGGTATCAACAAGCACAAGAATGTGTATGACTGGGTTTTGCAAGTGTTTTACAAATGCGTCAAGCACAGCTAGTCGAAGAACTCCCAGGTCGCAGCCTAGTCCGGTCGAAACAATTTGGCGAAAAGTGCCTCTAACATATGCGATCGCCGTCTTTTGGCTTCCAGACTTCCCGTCAAACAGCCTGCCCCGACGTGCTTCGAACATTTGAGTCCTTACGAAACCGGTTAGGAAAAAAGAATGACCATCAGATGTGAAATTAGAGACAGACTACGGGCTGTCAGCATGTGTTCCGGCATATAGAGCGGGCTGTCAGCATGTGTTCCGGCATATAGAGAAGTTTTCATCGAGATCGAAATGTTCTGCTTACAACTGAAACTTCATCCCAGAGTACCTTTTCGCTCGATTTATACAGCCGTACGCAACGCACAATGTATCCAACAACGTCCGGACGCCACCACGCCAGAGAACAGCTAGAACATTTATGCGGCCGCTGCAGCATGTGTTGCGGAAGGCGCGCTTTCTGCCTATGGCAAGATGGCGGAACGCGGCTTCAGCTGAGGGGCGCCTCCTCCACTCCAGCAAATTTTATTTCTTGCACGAAACACTTCGTCGTTGTTATGTGACAGGATATTTTTTGTGTGTGTGCTTTTCTCGTAAGATGACTTTAAGATGACGTTGCAGTGTGTTAGGGTGCACAAGTGAGCGTGTTGGTATTGGTATTCCATAGTCACTTAAACTACTGTGTTGTTACCTGGGGTCACACTTACCGCACGTACCTAGAACCGGTAATAAAACTTCAAAAAAGAGCAATACGATTTATAACGAATTCAGACTATACGGCACACACGCTACCACTCTTCCGAAACCTAAATATCATGCCGTTCAGCACACTAATAGATTATAAAACAGCTCTCATGGTCCATTCTACTATAAACACTAACTATCCAGTTTCCTCATCAAATTTTTCATGTTCCAGTTATGCAAGCCGTAACAAAGTAAAAGGAAACTATCTTACTCAGCAAACAAAGAATGTATACGGTAACAGAAAACTTACAGCTAATGGAGTCACCGTGTGGAATACCCTTCCACTAGAAATAAAACAGAATAAGAATTTCTCTCTTGCACTCAAAAAATATTTATTAAATAAAATATAGACGCCCAAATGCTACAATGTTAGAAATAGCTATATTAAATACATTTTCAAAGAAAGTTATGTAACATGCTATTACATGACTTATGTGCACGCTCATCTGCAATTATATAATATGTATGTATGCATTAGAATCTAGTTCCTTTCAGTACTTGCTCGGTATTGTTATGCTGTCCAGATATATATGTCATGATTAGTTTTCATAGTATCCCAATGTCATTAATAATTTTTTGACGCGCTCATTTATTGTTGTGCAGTTTGATATGCTCTTCTCAAACAATGCCTTACATACCTTTCTTTTTTTTTCTCTTTTTTTCTGCCTGCATCCATGATCATTCGCCAAGCACTGTAAATACATTACGTTATGTTCACTTTTCCATGTGTAAAATATTTGTATTTGTAAACTTTCTTTTGTGCATGCCCTTTTCTAAATTACTTTTTTGAATGAATCCCCTCCACCGCCTGTGAACACTGCGGCGACGAAGAAACGATTCGGCATGTTCTGTGTGACTGTCCGAAGTATAGAACACAGAGACAATCTCTTTGCCATGCTCTCAACAAGATAGACGACCAGCCTCTATCAGAAGAAAGACTTTTACGCCATCGTCCGGACATAACGTCGCAGAAGAAGGCTTTACAAGCACTACTCGCCTTCCTGCGATCCACTGGCCTGTCAGAGCGCCTCTGAGCGGAACGCTCTTGTGTGTGTGTGGTTGTGATTGTTTTTTTTTTGTTTTCTTTCTTATTATTTATTTTCTCTCTCTCGCTTTCAACCCCCTATTCCCCAACCCCAGTGCAGGGTAGCATACCGGATGCAAACTTCTGGTTAACCTCCCTGCCTTCCTCTGCTCTTCCTCTTCCTCTTCTTGAATGAATCCCAACTAGCCTTTGGCTAGGGATTCAGATGCATTTTTTACACTGTTGTATACTGTACACTATTTTTATGTCAATAAATTCAATTCAAATTCAAATTCTATTCAAATTGGTGTGGTTTTATATAATCCTTCTCATGTACGTGGCCTTCTTTAATTCGTATATTTTGATTTTATTGGAAAGACTACGTTACAAGCCAATTATATCCGCAAATTTATTTAAAGGGCCCCTCACCAGGTGACCTAACGAATTTTAGTTACACATTGCAAGTTCTTGCGAGCCCAATAAAGAGCATTATGCCGCAAGAATTTTTCTAATCGGTAGGTTAGAAGCTGAGAAAAACAATAATTTGTAGCGGCGCGAAACCATGATGCGAGGAGGCGAGCTGCAAACCCTCGCCGCTCGCCCCGCGTAGCCTTCGCAAGCCAAATCCCTTCCCTGCCCTCTTCGGCACGCGAGCGGAAGGATCACATAACGCATACGCATGAACACGTCATACGCACAGAATGTCACGAGCGCATGACGCGCCCGAACCAGCCCGAGCCCCCGAGACGCGAGCAGTGTTGTGGCGGCGTTCTTTGCGCTTCATCTCTGCAAGTTATGCCGAATGCGCCCTCGCCGATCACTTGGCTTTCAACCTATTACTGAGCACGAAAGCTGCAACATTTGTACGGACGCGAGACTAGCGGTGTGCCGCATGAACATCTAGTTAGACGCGGGAGGATAAATGAGCCTAATGAGCGCTGGAACGCAGTAGAAAATTAGTTTCGTTGTAAAGGGTGGCGTCTGCACGATGCGCAAAGCGCGAGAACACGAACGCGTGCGAAACGGAGGTAGATTAGTCTCGAATCTCGCTGCGATTCGCAGTAAAAATTAAAAAAAGAAAACGCACACATTCCGTTTGTGTGTTTTATTATTGCTCTCAAGTTTTATTCATCCATTCAAGCAACAAATTACAAAAACTACGCGTCGTGTCAAATAATTATCGCAGTGTCACGTGCTACTGTTGGCGACGTCAGAGCACACTCGTCTACGTAGAGGAGCGACGTCACAGCACTACCATCTACGTACGGCCATTCTCTCATGCACGTCATCCCCTCATTCTCTGGGCGCGTGGACGCGAGAAGAAGGGCAAGCAGCGTTCAGCTTGAAATTTGACCCATTTACGCGGCGCGTAGCGTTGCAAATTTTGGCAGACGTAATGATGAACGCCTAGTGCATGGATTGCGCTCGTCAGCTCAAAATTGTCAAACCTGGTGAGGGGCCCTTTAAGCTAACAAATCATAAGTGCTGTTCAAAAATGCAAAATTGTGTTCTAGTTACATTACATAGCCTCTGCGTCGATAAAACTCTTATACGTTGAATTTCTGTGTTGGCGATACGTTGGAACCGTACCACTTGGTCTGTAATCAATTGCAAGGATTGATTCGTGTAATACAAAGCTTTCCATATAATTTGTCCAACAGAGTGGTCGATCCATAAAGTATGAAAGAATATAGAAAAGCAAAAAAATATCAGATGGAAAAAAGTGAAAAATGAGACGAAGCGTCACAGAACATAACCCTAATCAAAACATTACAATCCCTAGGTCGCCTTTGGAGATAGACGTATGTGAGAGTGAAAAACTTTTGTGCTCAAGTCATGACAGGCAGCCTCGCTACGGGTGCGGAATTTCAGGCACAAGCGTCGGCCAATGCAACGTGGTTATACATTCTTAAGCGGTGAAGATATACCAGGTAATTAAAGCATGCACCTCAACTCACGGAAAGGAAAACGAAAGAAGGATGGAACAAGACAAAAAAAAACATAAATCTGTCAGGCTCGAAGAACGACAAGAAGGAGACGCATTACGGTCATATAAAAAATATTGTACAAATCAGTTTTGCTTGCCCCAGGCAAACAATAAACAAAATGTGGCGGCAAACCAAATACGCTCGTTTTGTTGTCAGCCCTCCCTGTCGGCGTCCTGTTTGTTCCGCAAGGTTGTTTGCACTGCCCTTGGGCAACGCACGCATGTCAGGAAAGCGCGTAGCAAAAAGAAATTAGCGTCGTCATTTACTTACACATGGTTTAAACAGCTGCGAGGGAAGAAATAAAAATGTCGCCGCTCGTATTTAACGCAAGGACAACAAACGGGTGCTCCCAAAAAAGCAAACGCACACAATAAACAATCTAAGCTAGCTGCAATGTTCCGCAGCGCATCTTTCTATGCGACGCAGAAATAAAGTGAAGCAGCAACAAAAAAAGCATTCGCTCACTTTCCTTCACTGCATCGTGTGCGCGCACGCTTGACTTCATGCGTTTACACGCGACAGTGAATGACTTTTCGCGTGTTAAGTGCATTACTCAACGCGTAAATTCGTTGAAGCGAAATTCCCGCCAGCACGTTCAATACATACCCACAGAGTATAATTTATCCGTGGGCGGGAAAAGAGAGGCGCCGCGCGAACTTTGCGATGAGTGCCTTTAAGATCTGACACCGCTGTTAATGGCTCTTTATTCAATATATACATATATAATATTGGCAAATATATTTTTCTATTTGGTAGGACGGGAGTCATATTCAGTTACGTATTTCGATCTTGTTTGCTACGTAGCATTCAATATTACGCGCACATTTCGAGCTTACCTCGGTGTTCGGCGCGGAATTGAATGGAGCTAAGTGACGCCACTCCAGCTGACGCTAGCAGAAACGTGAATGTGAATTGGCCTTAACTGTGGCGGCGTTGCAGTCGCAATTCGAGATGGCAGTCGAAGCAAGAAATTAAGTGTTTACATTTTTAACGCGATAGCGTTAAAGAGCTCGTTTCGCAGAAATTCCGCTGTCGGCGTCGTTGTCGGCGTCTGTGTCGGTGTCGGTGTCGGTGTCGGCTTCGGTGGCCGAGTCGTTGGTTGTGAGCGAATAAACGGCGCTGTCCGTGAGCGAAAAATCGAAATAGATGCAAATAAAGAATAAACATATTATGCTCGAGTGACATTTAAACCCAGGCCTTCTCCATCGCAGACGGGGTTTTACCACGGAGCCACGCCACTGATCGAAAGTGCTTCGGGAAAAAAAAACCTATACAGACGTTATTTAGTGCGAGTAGTCCCATCAAAAGGTGTAATATTGAGTGGCAGAAGGGTGGAGTTGCACCAGATTGCGCAACGAGATGGTCGTTTAAAGGCCCACCCATTACAAAGCGCTGCTGCATAATTAATCGTAATCGTCAACTACAACACCAACAAGGTGCGCAGCTGCGCGTAGTGCCCTGCGGACGCGTAGCGAGTTCACTAATTCCCAATAATGATGAATTATGGCGGAGTGGGCGCTTCGCAACTGCACTTGCAGTAGGAATGCATTCTAGGAGAGTTTCAAACGGTCAGTGTTACGCGCGCAGACGTTGCGGTCCTCGCGTGACGGTTGAGGTCACCACTGAGAAGCGAAGCCGGGCAAGCGATTGAAAAGACCATGCGAACGGGGCCCTATCGCGCTGTCGCGTTCTACTCTTGAAGGCGAAGCTCAAGCGTTCAAGTTTGTTTTTAAGCGCTTGCGCTGAAAAAACTCTATAATGTTAATGAAGCATCGTGGCCCCTGGCGTAGCATCAAGCAGAACGTGATCGGCGACCACATTGTCCATATAGGTCGGATGCCGAGATGAAAATGGTGCCTATTGCGATCCCCATAAATACGGGGTGGCGACAAATAGTGAAAATGGCGGCAATTCGAAGTAGTTATTCATGCTTAATCGTCTATATAACAGCACAAGAAAAAGAGAAACCTAAAGTTCTTCTTATATATGGTCATGCATTGCTTATGTGCTGTTCTAGACGACAAATAGTCACTTATCCTAATTGCCCCCCGCTCCTCGCCTCCGCTGTTTACAGCAGCACCTTGTGGTCTTTCGCGCTTGCATACACAAAGTTCTGCTCTTCAATCGGTAGACCGCACCACGTCCCGGACTTCAAATATAGGCAACATCCGACATAAGAAACTGTACTATATGAAGTGACACGGCCGCGGAGGACGTCTGACAAGAAAGCTTTCGGCCACGAAAAAATAGCAAAGGAAGATGAAATTTGAATAAATAAAATCTAACGATATAAGTTGCAGCTACTGCTTTAAAAACTGAGACAATGTAGATAAGCCCATTCTTGCGCAAACAGAATCGGAGCCAGCGAAATCGTGAAAACAAACGGCACAGTGGTTGAGGCTCCGGTCAGTTCTCACAGAACTTAAGGGCGAAGAGCTTTGCGAATCCAGACCTTATTTTGAATAATCCTTCAGAAAGCGGCATTTGGGAATGCCTAGGCAAGTTAAATTATGGGGTACTACGAGCCAAATTATGATACGGGGATGAGACATCACGTAATGGAGGACTTCAGATTACTTTAGACCAGTTGGGGTTCGTTAACGCACCCAAATGTAAGTGCACAGACGCTTTTGAAATTCGTCGTAGCCGAGAAGCGAATCTGCGTACTCGTACCTCTAACAAACTTCGGAGGTGCCATAGCCGCTAAATCGACACAGCAGGTTATGGAATGCCTATAGTGTGGGCTTGCGAGTGCGCGAAAACAACTTGCTTCGGTATTATTTAAAGTGCCAAAGTGCTATAGAAAAATCAAGACACGTAAAACACAGAAGTTTCATGGCTTTTATTCGAATATTTACGCGACACTGAGCTTATAATCAGTGGGACATTCCTCAACAGCGAAAGAGACGCACAGGTGGCAAAGGTTTCCGGAACAGATTTCCAGGTTAACCCCTTCTGTAGAAAAATCCTTAACTAGCCAGGCAAAGCAAAGGTTGAATATCTAGTGCTACAAAACAGCATTTTCGGCCTCTAAGGAAATAAAAAAAATCTATGAATCCACCTAAGAATTTGTTACGTTGTATAAATGCGACAGCATCACTTGTCCCTGAGCGTTTAGCTGAGTTATGCCGCTAATTTTTGTGTTGCGCCGAAATGTTGATGAAATTACTGCTACTGCGTTATGTTTCCGACTTTCATAATGCTGATTATGAGGTCGCAACAACGCAATACGACAAACCGGCCGTACTTCGATCTCTCAGCTGAGTTTTATTTACGGAGTTGATGTTCCACGTCGAATGTTATATCGCAGAATGTCCGGTTCTTGCTTTTTGCGACCATTCGACCGGCGGTACGTTGCCTCGCTGCAACCACTGCAGTTCGCCGTGCGTGCACCTCAGCCGCTCGCTCTCCCTATCGCGTTGTCGGGGGTTTCATGGTTGGTGAAAGTTGCAGAAGGGTACGCATTTGGGCAGGTTGGTTCATGATTATGATCAGAAAACATCGCAAAAACATGGAACGAAGGACGCCTCCTTCTTTCGTCCCGTCTTTTAGCGCTGTTGTCCGAGTATAACGTTGTTTCGTTGCAGCAGCTCATTTAGCACGTTTCGCTGCGTTGCGTTGGCCTCGTACTTCGTCGGTATAGTGAACAAGCACTTCCGGCCACGCTTTGCTCCCTCGACTGTTGTGTAGGCCTTGACGTAGATGCGAGCGAGTTAAATTCGGACGAAAGCGCCGACAGTAGCACCACTCATGCGTCATATAGAGTGAATCTCACGCCAGGCAGAGCCCATCCTCGTGCACAAGCTGGACGATGTTCATCCATGTCGCCTGTCGCAACGGTGGCGCAGTGCAGTGTATTGGTTAGCATGCTCGGCTGCGGAGCAGTGCCAGTGCCGTTTGGGCGGAAGTTCGCTGTGTTCACCCTTTCTTTTTTTTTTTTCGTTCGGTTTGAAGATGAAGCAATTTGTGAGTCGTTTTTCTGCCACAGCTTTCTGATGACGGCGGTGCCGTACAAAGAGCCAAGCAATGGCCTCGCATTAATAAAATCATCTCCCATCTCATTTTTAGATTACGTGCACTCAATCTGCCTTCCCTATCAACACAGTCGCAGTCAGTTGCAAATACGGACCAAACAAATTTCATACAGCATTACCTACCGTGTTTTCAACATTCGAGTCGTCGTAAACATTATAAACTTTCCTGTTTGACTTGAACCCCGTAAAAGCAAGCATTTCACCCACCCGCCCTTTGCATCAGCATGACGAAGCACACGACAAGCAAGTATACATACTACTTTCGTTAACATTTCGGTCACTCTTCACGTTACCTCTGACTTTTTGTAAAGAAAGGGAACGCCTGCTGTCACTGGATACTTAGATATAAAGAGACGGAAAGAGCGAAAAGAAGGAAGCTGTCAAGCCAGTTTAGTGACCATCATTGTTTTTGTTTTTTTCTGTAATAGATCTGTAACAATGTTTCACCTCGCATGGTGAAATATGAACTCTTTCCAGTCAGGTTTTTTTTTTAATTTACTTTATCGCTACCGCTCTGCCCTCTTTCCGACCCCTATCCCCAGCACCCTGTACAGGGTAGCAAACCAGTTACTAGTACCCGGTTAACATCCCTGCCTTTCCTTTTCATCCATTTCTCTCTCTCTCTCTTTCCAGTCTTTGGCTTGAAAAACAATCGCAAGTATGTACAGACTCAAAAACGTTCTCCTTCGAAGTATTAAAATATCATGCGAAGAAAACAGCCCGTGCTAACAAGAGAGCTTCTGCACATAACTTTTGCTAACTTTAAGCCAATCAGCAAGATGCAGGGGTGCACGTTTTTATCTCAGATAACCTTTCGTAATAAGGGCTCGTATTTACAAAAAAAAAAAGAGTTCCTTAGCTAGTGAAGTTTGTAAAGACAGCTGTCTAATTGGGACAGTGAGCATAATATTAGCAAAGGCTACCAACTAAACATAAAAAAATTTCACGAACAAACCCTGTGTTGGTTAGGCGTCAGAATATTAAGTTATAATGATGGTTTTAAGTGCGTGGTATTTTCGCTCCCTATTTCCTCTGTGTCTGAGTGTTTGTGTATCCAAATAATAATAATAATAATAATAATAATAATAATAATAATAATAATAATAATAATAATAATAATAATAATAATAATAATAATAATAATTGCAGTCATGCGAAGAAATTAAAGGGGACGAAAAAAATCAAACTTGTCGCTGGCAGGGACTGAACCTGCAACCTTCGAATAAATAGCACTAGCACGTCCGATGACCTACCAACTATAACTTTTTGCGATAGTTGTGCTGAATTTTCGTAAGGTTTGAGGGATTTTTTTTTTACTGATGATACCCAATATCGTCTTAAGTGTTTCGCAGTAACGTCTGCAGTGAAACGCAGTATGTAAAAAATAGGGAAGGCCTAACTACTATTAGCACCAATATTTCGAGATCAAATCGCGTCAACATAAAGAAAAGTAGGTGATCTTAGATACAAGAAAGGTTAGACGGAAGCGTTCTCTTGTGGATATTTCTGGTTGGAAATATGCAGCATTCGAGAAAGGAAAAACTATTCATAATAGCACCTTCCTGCAACATCACTCACAGTGGTGGAAGCCCACATAGTGTGTCATTCGCACGCAGACATACATTGTCACACAGCGTACACTATCACAAAGTCACCGTATGTCGCACAATTTCGTATCTTTTCTGTAACGCAGTAATATATTCTAGGCCTTAGTGCACAGTGATTTAAAAGGAATACGCAATAGCAGGCAACCAGTGAATGCTCCGCGTGAATGGTTCTTCATATCAAAAGCAAGCACTGACGAGTATCCAGCGGCTCACCGAAGCCATCGAAACTGCAATATGAGGATATGGTAATGAATCCTCTTGCGTGTCCGTTTATTATTATTTTTTTTTTTTTTGTAATGGTAGCGTATAGAGTTGGTTACTGTTTCTTCTGTCGCTATCTATTTCTGTCCGCTGGTGGAATGCCCTCAACCACCCGCAACTCGGATTCAATCTATTCAATCTTGAGAAGGTGACGAAAATATTGCACGTTCACGGATTGCTTTTTTTTTCCCCACGCTCTGGTTAACATTTACTTGTTTGTTTGCTTGTTTTTCGTGTTTTACTGGGAGATGCACCTCGCATTGTTACAGTAACATGGGACTGGAACTAGCAGGTCGCCGTCTCTGCCTTATTGTGCCGGAAGCACTCAGTCCAAGAAAGCGAGAAGTCCCTCAGATACGAACCGACAGTGAGGACATCGTTCTCAACACAAATTCAAGTGATCAAATTTTAGTTTAAGACAGCTTCAAGAAATGTATGCGTAGGAAAGCGAAGACAAGAAACTTCAACACGTGCTATTGCCGTATACATCGACAGAACGAAAGCTCCAGCGTACTGGGGATCTGGAGATAACACGTTAACACGATAGCGTTAAAGAGCCTCTATCAAAGAAAATGCGGAGTCGGTGTCGGCGTCGACGGCGTTGACTGTGAGCGAAAAATCCCCGTGGATGCAAAGAATAAAAAATTATGGCAGCTTCGCCCTAGTGGTGCCAAGCCTGAAGGAAGAGCGCAGCTGGGTGGGCTTCCTTGTTTCTCTTTATTTATTTCCATCTTTCTTTTCTTTCTTTCTCTGTCTCTCTCTTTCTTTTATCTATTTTTTCGATCTGTTTCTTTCTTTCTATTTCTTTCTTTCTCTCTCTATTTATTTCTCTTCTCATTCTTCCTATCTTTATTTTCTTTCTTCCCTTTCTTTCTCTCTCTTTATTTGTTTCCTATCTATCTATCTATCTATCTATCTATCTATCTATCTATCTATCTATCTATCTATCTATCTATCTATCTATCTATCTATCTATCTATCTATCTATCTATCTATCTATCTATCTATCTATCTATCTATCTATCTATCTATCTATCTATCTATCTATTTCTATTTCTCGCTCTTCCTATCTTTATTTTCTTTCCTTTCTTTCTCTCTATTTCTTTGTTTTTCGCTATTTACCTCTTTCTATTTCAGTCTTTCTCTGTGCTTTTTCTATCTCTCTTTCGTGTCTGTTTCTTTCTATCTTTTTATGTCTTTCATCCCTTTATTTCTGCCTATTTTTCTATTTCTCTTTCCTTCTATCGCTCTCTCTCTCTCTATCTTTCTTTCTCTCTCTCTGTATGTTTTTCTGTCTTTTATCTTTTTATGGCTCGCCGCCGTCGCTTAGCAGCCATTTCTTGGGCTAACTGTTGCCTTCTTCATTTTTAGTGGACCAGTAGGGAGCAGTGGGATTTGCCCAAATTCTGTGGTACATACCCCTTGATGATGATAGTTTTCTGGTGACCATTGACATTTTACGGCCGGCTATAACAGCTTAGCTGTTAAAATTATGGTTCGAGCCCGAACCAAACCCAGGTAGTTTGCATTGCAAGGCATGCAAATATTGTACCACAAAGCCGCGCCAGTGCTTGAAACTGCTGCGGAGAAAGACCCTATGTAGCGGTGATGTCGGGTGAGGAGTCGCGTTAACTGATGTAAATATGCGTGGCAGAAACGTGGAATCGTACCAGGCGCCACACCAAGTGAACTGCGTAACGAGTGAGTGGTTGAGAGCTGCCAAATCATAAGGAAAGGTTGAGCTATAATTCATCATCCTCATCATCAGCTACAGCATCAACAAAGCGTGCAGCTACAAAGCGCGTATTGCCTTACACAGGTGCAGTGGACACTTCGCAACTGTAATTGCAGTAGAGTAATTACAACGGCCAATGTCACGCGCACTGACGCTCCTTCCCTAACAGCACGGTTGAGGTGTCCACCTAGCAGCGAGGCATGACAAGCGAATAAGAAAGCGATGAGAACGAGGCCTGATAACACTATCACGTTGCACTCTTAAAGGCGAAGTTTTGACGTCCTCCAAGTTTTTCAGCAGTTAAACTTCAGGCAGCTGCTGGACCAAGACTTACCTTTAAAATGCGGAGACAAGCCACAATATGCTAAAAACTGACCAACAACAAGGATGTGATGGCGTTGTTAAGAAGTGTATATTCAAGCAATGGACACCAGCTCGCACCTAGGGTTTTAGACCACTGGCAATATAGCGTCGAGCTCTCGCGCTGTAGGGGGAGGGTTCGAATCGAGCCGCAGCTGTCTCATTTACACGCGGCCAAAACTTCAGATTTAGCTGTTTCTTTAGAAAGATAAGTATTCAAAAAAATAATCCCAAGTCCGAAACTGCTGTGCCTCGTCATCCCATCATGGTTTTGACACCTCATAACGTTTTTGTAACACCAACCCGCAACTTACGTGCTATCACTGATGAGCTAGAAGGAGAATGCGTCACAATACAGCGTAAATATTTGCAGGAATAGTGTTATGGGCATGTGTATCGGAAGTGAATAAACTAGGGTACTAAATCAGAGTGACTCGAGGAAGTTACGCGTCACTTATCGAAGGCTGCAATGGAGATTACGAATTCCGCAATATAACTGCGGCGTGTGTGCTTTAAACGTTGTCACTCATAGAAAGTGCATTTGCTTCCATAAAATGATAGGGTATTTCATATACGTATCTAGAAAGCGTAAAGGTCGAAAACATAATGCGTTACCTAGGCGAAAGTACACAATACAAAGGTTTGAATGGTTTACAAAGGTTTGCACTGTTGCGAAGAAAAGAAGCGTATTTTGAGAACGTTTCTCCCGTCAGCAATATTCGATACAAACACGGAACGAGCAGAACACTGTAAACTTCGCATAGCATAAAAACCTCGCTAATTCAAGCGTAGTCGCACGAATCTGGCCCCGTGTAGAGAAATCTGTGCGCGCAACCGTCGCGTCGCAGTGTGGCGGGGCCCTTCAATCTGTGTGACCGATACTCCCCGATAGCGCAGGCGTCCAGCCGGGCACGTGCAGGACAGAAAGAAGACATCTGGTGCAGAGCTCGCGGACAGCCGCCTAATTGGCGGGTGCGCGCTGCCACCTGCGAGATGCGCGTTCCCGGCTCCTCTCCTCCTGCGGTGACTCACGGCGCCCGCGAGCTGCTCTGTGGCGGCGAGGCATTAGCGCGCGCCGCCGTGCACGCGCCTTTTTTTTCCCCGCGCGTGTTACAGGTCCGGCGCTCGCCAGGGCGTGTTGCTTCTTCCGGGCGTGCGTGTCGGCGCAGCGCCAGCCGAGGCACGCCATGGCTGTCGCTGCTCCCTGACGAGCGCTGGCACATCCAGGGGCGTGCCGGGCTCGTACGCAAGATGAGAAACAACACACGCGGTTCCTCCCTCTTCCCTCCCGGCAGCCGGCGACCGAGACATTAGCGACGGGGGAGAACTGCTGTACCCACGTCTCTCAGACGGCGAAACCATCCTGTCCACGCAGCAGCAGCGACGACAGACCCTTCGACCATCATATTTAGTTCGCGGAACGAGTCACTCTGGCTGCCGCCTCGTGGCGGTCTGTGAAAGAGTGCAGTTGTACGACTTGGTACACCTAGAGCTTGTGCCACAACTGGCCACTAAGATCTCGGTACTTATAGTGCGTTTATAATTGGGGTGAGAGTGACAACATTTGTTGTACAATATATATAGACCCCTCCGAAGGGTTTATTCAGAAGACACATATAGACAGCTTATGAATGCCTTCCTCCAAAGGCCAAGGAAACAGTTTGAAGGTACTATCCACTTATTTGGTTGTGTAGGGGAGTTGTGTATAGTTACACTGTGTGTGTGTGTGTGTGTGTGTGTGTGTGTGTGTGTGTGTGTGTGTGTGTGTGTTATGTGTGTGTGTGTGTGTGTGTGTTGTGTGTGTGTGTGTGTGTGTGTGTGTGTGTGTGTGTGTGTGTGGTGTGTGTGTGTGTGTGTGTGTGTGTGTTGTGTGTGTGTGTGTGTGGTGTGTGTGTGTGTTGTGTGTTTGTGTTGTGTGTGTGTGTGTGTGTGTTGGGTGTGTGTGGTGTGTGTGTGTGCACGCGTGTTGCGTGTGTGTTAAACCTTCACCTTTCCATTGAACGAAGGCTTGTGTCAATGCACATGATTTAATTTTTACTAGGCCTTCGGCTGCGTGCAGACCTTACCTTATCGGTCACGACACTATAAGAGAACTGATGAACCCGATTGCAAACAGATTATTAGGAGCCAGGCTATTGCACCACTGGCAGTAAAATAAAACAAGTGGCACAATAGTTATCGCCTCGCACCATTGTGCATCGTAGCAATGTGCAGTGCTTTTATACGTTATTTCTGTGGAATGTTGTCGTAGTCGCTTACGTATGAAGGCATTTGGTGGAAACTCGAGCCGCTTAAAGCGCCATGAAGACTGCATCTTGCATACATAGTCTGGAAGTTAATTTCAGTTCCAAAAGAGCAAGGCAATATATATATATATATATATATATATATATATATATATATATATATATATATATATATATATATATATTATATATATATATATATATATATATATATAAACGCCGCGCTTTTGGCGGCAGTCACGTGGTATTTTTTAAAATTCGCGCGCTTTAAAGAAAGGCCGGAAAAAAATTAAGCAAGGGAGTTATCTTAACACAGATCGAAAAATTCGACGTTTCTGATGAAGCGCTACAACTTTTCTATTGAAAACTTTTCTCTAAAGTTACTCTTTGAAAAATTCATTAGGCAATTTTTTGTTAATTGCCGAGCTTGGCGGATTGGTAAAAATATTCTGACGTCCTTTATATGGCTCTGAACAATATTGCGCTAATTGGAGAGGCGTAGCGCCTATGCTTAATTTTTCAATACTTGGTGCTTTTTAGCTGAAACACCCTGTATATATATCTTCCCTCAGGTTTTTGCGATGCTTTCTTTGCGTATATATGGGACGGAAACGTCTGGAAATAAAACAGTCGTTAGCCTGCGCTCTGTGTTTGGGGTGTATTCAGTCTGCTCCTGTACGTTAAAGAAGCGCGATTACTCCCACGATGTACAACCAACTAGCCCCTATAGCTGAGCTGCTCTTATCACATATATAATTTGTAATGTTACGCACTTCTGATTCTTTCCTCGTCTATTCGACTTGTCATGAATTACTTCTATCATGAAACAATAATGAATGGTCGATTCCCTGTTTCCGACTTCCCACGTGATGTGCCCATCGCATTTAGGCCCCATGTTAACTATATCAACGCTGTATTGCTCGCAAAGATCTAGCACTGACTTACCGTTAACGTCTGTATATCCGTCAGCGACATGTATGGAGGCATTCAACAGGAGGTTTCGGCACCTTTACCAAATTCCTCAATAGGAACAGTTATGCGACTCACCATCTGCCGATTCTTTTCTCTGCGATTATTTTCTGCTCACAAGTTAGCTACACCTACAGCCATGTATTTTTTTCTTCTTGCTGTGCCCTACACCGAGAGGTGCTCGTCACATGTTTGCTTAGTTGTATATCCGATCATAGGAGTGCCCAGGGGGGGGCCTGGGGGGGGGGGGGGGGGGGCAGAGTCTGCCCCATACATTGATTTAGTAGGGAGGTGGGGGGTTGCGCTGAACCTTCGCCTTCCCTGATGAGGAACCCTGTTCACGCCTATATCCCATTATTACTTTTCAAGTAGATCAGCTTACGGAGCTTACTGAATATACTTGAGCAGTATGCGAAGTTTCATTCCCAAATAGGCACCGAGACAAGGGTAAAAGCCCCCATTGGTTCTCATATGAACTTATAACTGCACGAAAACATAAAGATCGCGCACACAGGAAATCTAGAGGTTCTCCCTGTAGTATGTTTACGGAAGAATTCCGTGTTTTTTTAACTCTGTGTAAACACCTGTATAAGCGGGGTCAGTGCTCATATATTTCATTCTTAGCAAAAAGCGCCTCTGACCGGCTGGCTGAGCTTTTGAGGTAAATAACCAAATCATCTATCAAAAAATGAGACTCCTTTAGATTACTGGACTCAAATGGGAGAAAAGTCCGAGCTTTCGCCGACTGCTTTGCTACCCATATCTCATCCGTTTGTAAAGCCTCGCAGGTTCCAGCATATGGACCAGTCAACAGCCTAAGACAGTTCCTACATCTAGAGCTGTGTCGCTAGACGAAAAGCTCATCTGCGAATGCGTTAAGCACTTGAAGCCGTCCTTATCGTTTGGCCCAGATGGCATCCCCTCCGCCATTCTAAGAGCTTATAGCAGTATACTTGTCCCAGTACTGACTAGGACATTTATGAACTCTCTCAATATTTCGAAGTTCTTTAGCATGTGGGAAGATAACCAGAGAGCATGGACCGTTTCATCTACCACCTGTTTGCCTCTGCCAACATTAAAACATCCACAGGATACAGTCTTTATAATTCTCACTTTCTTGATCTCGATATTTGCCACATCTCACCATGACTGTTTGACTCCGAGCTTTACGCTGTTTTAAGATAGCATCGCACATTGTACAAATCCTTTTCTTATTGGTCTTTTAGCCTACGTTGGGCATTGTTGTATATGCGAGTTTACTTAAAATTGAAGCCTATATATGTGGCGTTTTTTGTTTTTGTTTTCTAAAAGGAGCCAAATGCACTTTAAATGAAGCTGAGAAAAACGCGCTTTTTTGCTACTGCCAATATGGTCGGGCCTGCTCCAACAATTTTTTGCCAGTGTGTTCCTGTCCCCTAAATAAGTCAAATCTGTCTTGCGACTAAAATCTATATAGCTCACTATGGTCGGTATTCAGGAGTAAACTTTGTATTTGGCTCTTATATATTGGAACACTTCATTTGGGCTTGCTGGATGGCCCATAGCTGATCGTCGAGGTGGGAGCTGCGCAGGGCAGCGCACCATCTCCATGAGAGGGTCTCGGTAGTAACAAAGAGGCAAGACCTCGACATCCCCACGTGGGAGGCCTAGGCCAAGGAACTTAAATTGCTGGTTGATAATAAAGTTTATTCCTCCTCCTTCATTTGGGCTTGAATTAGCTCGTAAAAGAAATCTAAAACGATTCGATTGTACGGTATAGCAATATTTTTCGATAAAGTTAACGTCATCCTTGTGCTTCCGTCGGTGCCGTCCTCCGTCGCATGCGCGTAATGGCGACGACTAGACTTGAAGAGCGAGTGGTCCTTCCTGGCAAAAGGCGCACTATTCTGGATTGTCGGCAGCGTCTTCTTGTTCTTGGCATCTATTGAAGGCCTTGAAAAGTGCTCCAGCTCTTCTTCTTCTTCGGAGCTCGTTTTTTTGCCGTGCCGCTTCGGATAACTCCTTCTTCTTCAAGGAATAGATCGGTGCCCGATATCTTCATTTCATATATCTTTCATTTCAAATATACCGTCTTGGAGCGAGAGAAGGACATGTTAAAATGATATCTCACCAACTAGCCCAGCTCTCAACCCTACTAAAAAACAACGGTTTATTTGGTCGACGTTTCGATCGGAGACCGGTCTTGATGAAGATCGGTCTCCGATCGAAACGTCAACAAAATAAACCGTTGTCTTTTATGAAGGCGCATATACTGATATATATTTGTTATTGTATTTTGGCCCTGCCGTGCTGACTTTGTTTCGACAGTCTCGCTCTTTTTTGTTTGCATTTCCTCTTGTTGACTGCCTTTGTGTTGTTTATTTTTTTTCTTGCGTGTTCCCGCACAAAAAAACCTACCGTTCTTCCTGGGCCTCTTATAAGTAAATTATTATTATTATTATTATTATTATTATTATTATTATTATTATTATTATTATTATTATTATTATTATTATTATTATTATTATTATTGCTGCTTGAAAATATTTTCTGTTTCTATGTTCGCTATTAACGAGCTGAACACTACCCATGCGAAAAGTTGCCTATTTAAGCACGTATTATTCTTGTAGCCCATTTCTAGAAGGTGCGAAAAAAGATATTTTAATGTAAACAAGGTGCTATTGGGGGCAAATTATTCGTAGCCACAAGCAACAAGAATATTGTAATTAGGGTAACCAAGAAGCACTAATAAACTGCTCCCGAAATACTTAAGGAACACCTGGCGACAGTGGAGGTATATTGTTTCAAATAGAAAACAAACATTACTTTATGGCATTCGTCTTGCGTTTCTTATGAAGCACTTCTAGCCATGGCGCATATTCACAACATAAAGCTCTTATCCTAGAATCCTTTGCAAGCAGTTATGTCAGCCAATGCTTCTGATTTTTTAACCCGCAAGTGTTTTACGCCGGGGTCCACCAACACTTCAGTGATGTATTTCCGTCACGGAAATGACGTCGGAAAAATGTACACGATGAGATAGCAATAAAAATGAAAGAAAAAAAGTTCAATCAACAGGAGTCGAACCCACGACCTCTCGAACCTCTAGAACAGATGCGTGGCACGCTATCCACTGCGCCACCGTCACTTTTTTTTTTTTTTTTGATCATGGTATTTAATAGAATGCGTATGAAAATAGTACTCAGTATCACAACAGTAGAGTTAACTACTACAGACACTTAGCGACAAT